>NC_042624.1:47264193-47581472 GCF_901001135.1 Rhinatrema bivittatum | reverse complement strand
GCTTTCTTTAGACTACCTGGCTAATAATATTTTATGGTCTTTTCCTCCAGGAACTTGGCCAAACCTCTTTTAGACCCTGCTATGCTAGCCACCTTGACTGCATCCTTTGGCAGCAGATTCCACTGCTTGATTATGTGTAATGTGAAAAAAATCCTTTCACCGATTTGTTGTTAATTTAGTATTATCTGAAAGGGTAAATAACATCCTTCATTTACCCATTGCTCCTCACTCTTTCATAAACATCTATCCTGTCCCTTCTCAGCCATTTCTTTTAGATGCTGAAGAGCTCTAATCGGTGTAACTTCCCTTCCTCCATTCCCTTTATCATTTTTGATCCTTTCTGCCCCTTTTCCGGTTTCACACTCTTTTTTGAGATGGGGCAACCAGAACGGCAATACCATTTTCAAGGTGTAGTTGTACCCACTGCTCTGGCCAACATTGCACTTTGGTTCTCATTTTCTTTGATGTCTCACTATTCCCCACTTGAGAGGTGAGTGCCTCCGATGTGAGGCAAAACAAAAATGTAAGCACTTTTTTAATTTCATAAAATGCACTAAAAAAGGTAGTAGGTCTGATGCACTTAAACACAACATTAGGTTTTCTTTGAAAGTTTAAGATTATAATTTCTCTAGATATTTTAGGAGAAAATATTGCTAAATTGTTTATAAATCACAAATATATGTTTTTTCTTTATAGGGTATCACAGGCCATCCTGGTACACAAGGTCCCCCTGGGCCTCCTGGTGATCCTGGTGAGAGGGTAGGTTGATGCTGATTAGTTTATTTCCTTGTATTTTGGTGGTTTGTGAACACTAGGCATTGATTATATAGCTAGCAAGATAAAGACTGAATGTGTTCAGCCATTACATAAAAGAATAATTTAGAAATCAATCACAATACAAACACATTCAGTATATTTAAAAAGCAGCACTGCCCACTCATACCAAGCTAAATCTCTGGACTTGGTGACATGAGAACAGAGGTGTTTTTTTTTTTGGACCTATATATATTTATGTATGTATTTATTTGTTTATTTATTTAAAATATTTATTATGCTATTTAAAATCTGAGGCAAATTACAGTCTACATGCATAAAAAAATAAAACATACATGCATATCTTAAAAACAGAACATTTTCCAGACCCCGATGTGAGTCTTTTCTCATCCCTGCATGCATGAACTACAGATACACTCTTGCACTCATTTCGGAAAGTTGGCTCCTTTAGTTCTGGACAGTAGCATTCTGAGGGTCTCCTGCATCTGGAGGCCAATGCATTTGTGCACCTCCCCCACCATGATCTTTCTTGTAGTAATGCTTAAGGTCACAGAAAGTCACACTAATACAAACCCCATACAAGAAATGAACTGACAGATTATTGTGAACTGCTGTTGGGGCAAAAGCTTCCCTGCACTCACAGTGACAGGTGTGGTGATGAGAAAAGGGAATCTCTTGTGCGGCCACTTCAGACGGCAGAATTTTGAAGCGGCAAAATCTGCCCCTTCAAAATTCTGCCCAGCCCCCACCTTACACTCCCTTCCCCCTATTGCAGCACCCTCCCCCCCCCCCCCCCCCCCCCCCCAAGACTCATGAAAACCCCTGGTGGTCCAGCAGGGGACCCAGGAGCGATCTGCTGCTCCCAGGCCATCAGCTGCCACTAACCAAAATGGCGCCTGTGGCCTTTAGCCCTACTTTGTGACAGGGGCTAGCAGAGCTATTGGCCAGCCCCTGTCACATGGTAGGGGCAATGGACGGCCCGCACCATTTTTTTAAATGGTTAGTGGCAGCCGAAGGTCCGGGAAATAAGTGAGAAAGTTCAGCGTCTCTGAGTGAGACCCAGAGCCCATTATCATGTGAGTTACTGCTAGGCAGAACTAGATACTTCACAATAACTTTGTACCAAATCACTTAACAGTGCTCAGAGAAGATGGTTTTAAGTTTTTTCCAGTACAGGTCTCTGTCACTGGAAACAGAAGTAGAGATTAAAAAAAAAAAAAACAAGGAATACTCAGTTTTATGCTGTATATCTTTAAGCAAATACGAATTATACCTTGGCCTGCTACAACCAATGAAATCATTTTTTGGGGTTTTTTTTTAGCACAATACAAAACTTCCAGATGTCAACCACAAAGTAATATCAGTAGAACCCCCAATGTACCACACAGTCCTGACTCCCAGAGGAAAAGCTTTGTTTGTGTTAAGTCTCCTGCCCCATTAGCAGCCTCTCTTGTAAGGATTCAATGCTGTTCTTTAGCTCCCTCACAGGTCGATCCAGTAAAGTGTGCTCCGTCGGAGCGCACTGTCACCCTGCTCTGGACGCGTGTTTTCCCTTACCCCTTATTCAGTAAGGGGAGGAAAACACGCGGCCCACCCGCGGCACCTAATAGCGCCCTCAACATGCAAATGCATGTTGAGGGCCCTATTAGGTATTCCCGAGCGATCCAGTAAGTAAAATGTGCAGCCAAGCCGCACATTTTACTCTAAGAAATTAGCGCCGCCCAAAGGTCGGCGCTAATCTCTTCCGGCACCAAAGAAGTGCACAGAAAAGCAGTAAAAACTGCTTTTCTGTGCACCCTCCGACTTAATATCATAGCGATATTAAGTCGGAGGTCCCCAAAAGTAAAAAAAAGTAAAAAAAAAAAAAAAAATTTTTGAATTCGGCCCGCGGCTGTCGGGCCGAAAACTGGACGCTCAATTTTGCCGGCGTCCGGTTTCCGAGCCCGTGGCTGTCAGCGGGCTCGAGAACCGACGCCGGCAAAATTGAGCGTCGGCTGTCAAACCCGCTGACAGCCGCCGCTCCAGGCCAAAAGGAGGCGCTAGGGACGCGCTAGTGTCCCTAGCGCCTCCTTTTCCTCGTTTGCACCGCGTCGCCTCATTTAAATACTGGATCGCGCGCACTGGCGAGGGGCCGGTGCGCGCGCCGGGAGAGCGGGCATTAGTCCGCTCTCCCACGGACTTTACTGGATCGGGCTGTCAGTAAGTATTTTATTGAAAAACTTCTGTAGTACTAATGTACTGCTGTCTTTATCCCATGGCCCCCAAACTGCAGAGCACAGTGCTGACATGGTGCTCATGGCCTTGTAGTACTGATTCTTTTTTTTCTCTTTTCCCGCCATCAGCTTCAGCTGAACAGTAGCTTGAGGTTGCCACTTTAACTCAGCACCATCTCCCCACAAAACAAGTATCCAGTTTTATAAATTATAGGTTACACTGCATTGCTCACATTTAAAATGCAACTTTTCGAGTTTTGATTTCTGCAAACTTACCTTTAACACTGTCAGTAATAACATTGTTCCACTTGGTAGTGTGCTCCTTGTTTGTTTTCATGAAACTGACTCTCCACCACCTCTCTTCAGATAACAAAATAAATTGTATATGGAACATAAATAATGCAACACTGGAAATTGAATTCCAACTGTGCAATTCTTGGCATTCTGAAAACGTTTACTGAGTCAGCATAAGAATTACCTAAAAATACTGTACAACGTTTTGAAACTACATCTTCAGATCATAGCATTCACACCTCAAAACGGGACCTATATTGTCTCAATAGCTAACATACAGTATTTTTGGATAATACTTACAGGGCTAGTTGTTCAAAGATCATCGTCTAAGTAAGTTAACCAGATAAGACTTATCTGGCTAGCTTACAAGGGATATTCAACAGTACAGCTATGTTACTGAATGTCCCCAAAGAAATTGGTAGTTAGCCGTATAAGTCTTAGCCTGCTAACTTTAAACTTGCTTTTGAGCAAATCTAACTTATACATTTAACTTAACTGGATAAGTCCAACTATCAGCATTTAGGCCTGGATTTTCTAAGGTCACAGACCTTAGAAAATCCGGCGGTAACGGGGGGCAGGGGGGCAAAGTGGAGGGCAGGCCTGAAAAAGCCGGCAGCCTTCGCACCACTGCAGTGCACTGGCTGCTGGCTTTCACAACGAATAACTACTCCATAAAAGGTGTAGTTATTTGGCGCGAAACTGGTGGCGATAAGGGTCCTTACATTTCGCCACCAGCGATGTCTCCGCAGAGTCTGCCCCGGTGCCACCCTGACTCCTCCTCTTCCTGGGCCGACTCCGCCCCTATTTAGTGATTGCTTGCAAAAAGGCACTTTTTGCATGCAACTACTTTTGAAAATTACCCCCTTAGCCAGCTATCTCTCAACCTAGCTTGATGGACTCTCTACCTGGGTAACATCAAGCTAGGTTGAGAGAACATTCCACAAATCTCATCTTTGGGTGAGTTTCCTCACTCCAAAACTCATCAAATCTTCACAAGAGAGCACTGTTCTGTTCATACGTCTCACTTTGAATGTCAAAGTGGCCCCTAACCCCTACACTAATACCTAAACCTCGCTTCGAGTGACTAGGTGCGCCTACCATAGAGATATAATTACCAATCTAGTGTGAGGGCATTATGGCTGGGCGCTCTTTCTCTCTCTCTCTCTCCTTAAACATGGTTCCCCCAATGTGAAAAAGTTATTGCAATTTGCGCTTCGCATAGGTATTAGTGCAAATTGCGATAAACTGCCTATCACCATAAAACACACCCCTTTTCCTATCGCATGCGATAATTAGTGTATTTTGATAAATCCAGGCCTAAGTTAACCAAATTAATAACATTTCTCCAAACTGCCCATTTCCCGACTGTCACTTAGCCGGAAAAGTAATTTCCCAGCTAAGTGCCGAATGATGAACAGAACCAAATATTCAGCAGTCACCACTTATCCAGCTAAGTGGCACTGAATATTGGCCTCACATAGATTCAGTAAAAACTATGACAATCTGCCAAGAATACAGTTTACCCCAGAAGCCAAATCTATCATATCACAGTAGCACTAACTCTCAGTATAAACAGCAATAACCCTACACATAAAAAAGCAGCATTGCCAATATTATTCCAGACCCTAGAAGGTCAATGCACCTTCTATTGAAAACAGAGCCAAGATGGAATGCTCCAGATCCATACACAGAAGCTACACATTAGCAGAATCCTTCACATTGATCACAAATACAGAACACAGACAAATATTCACCAAACACATAATAAAAAACCATAAAGTAAAAGTAGAAAGGTGCAGTCAAAAACTGAACTGGAAATCGCAATAAGCCAGATTTTATATGCAGTGCAACAATGGAAAAAACAGAAACATCACTATGTCTCATAAAATAACAAACAACAAAATTAATAAATATAAAACAATCATAATAGTAAAAACATTAAAAAAAAATATTTCAAAATAGCTGACAAATACAATGTTCAATAATTAAACTCATATAAATCTTTTTAAAAATTTTCCAAAAATCATTGAATTATTTACAAACAGCAGATACATCAGATAACACCCAATGATTAAACTAATAAGGATTTAAAAAATTCTCTGCTCTCCATACTAGCAAACTTTGGATTTACAGTCAGTTTGAGATTATGGATTAGTTAGAAGAGGAGAGGGATACGCAAACTTTGCCTTATCTCACTCATGTACCCACACTAACATACACATCTTCATTCTCTCATACAGTCCAATAAGATCACGTCACTTAATGGAGGAATCAGACTAAGTGATGACCATGTGATTATTTATAAGGCAATTTAAAGGTTAATTCAGCTGGGAGTACCAAGTAGAATATTGGAGCAGTCTTGCAAACATACATATTCACACTCTCCCACATGCTCACACATGCACAAACACACACACACAAACAGAAACACACACTCTCCCCCCCCCCAGAATGCACCAGTTGCGGCAACTTCCACTTTCAGCCCACACAGCCGATGAGATTACTACTCTTTCCACTCAGGGCATGGGCCAATGCTGTTCCTGCTCCTTTTCTGGCCACATGGACCAATGCTCTCATAATTCTTCCCTCTCACTCACCCCTTTCCTCCCTTCTTAACCCTTCCCTCAAACACTCTTTCACCCCTTCCCCCTTCCCTCTCATTCATTCTTCCTCCTTTTCTGCACTTCCTATTATCTCCTTCTCTCTCAACCCTCCTCCCTTTCCTTCCCTCCCCTCTTACCCCTTCCCTCTCCTGCCTTCCCCCTCTCATCCCCTTCCCTTCATCTATTCCTTCTCCCTCCTTCCCCTTCTTCTCCTCCCCCTCTTCCCTTCCCTTCCCTCCCCCTCATTTATTCCCTTCACTCACTCTTCCTCCCCTCTCCGTTACCCACCCCCTTCCCTCCCACTCATTCATCCCCTTCCTTGCACACTCCTCCTCCCCTCTCCATCACTCACCTGCTTCCCTCCCACTCATTCATCCCCTTCCCTTCACTCACTCCTCCTCCCCTCTCCTTCACTCACCCCTTCCTTCCCCCTCATTCATCCCATTCCTTCGCCATCATTCACCACCTTCCTCTCATTCACAACCCCCTCCCTTCCCTTCCCATATTCAGCTTAGCTCCCCTGTTCTCCCCTCCCTTCTCAGTAAGAATGAAGAGGAGGGAAGGGCAGGGGAAGGGAAGGAAGCAAGGGGAGCTGAGTAAGTGAGAGATGGGAATTGAAGGGGAAAGGCGGCAGCAGAGTGAGAACATCTCACCCCCCCCCCCTCATTTCCTTTTCATTTCCTCCTCCGTCCTTTACCTCCTCTGGCCTGCCAGCACTTTTTCCACATCTCCACGGTTTTCTTCAGCTTGTGGGGAATGGGGACCACATGGGCATGATGTCATTGCGCCAAAGTGGTTTTCTTCAGTTCTGCCTCTGGAAGGTAGAGACCCAAAGGCCACATTATTACTGCACCACTGTGGCTTCAGTGCATGAGAGGAGGGGGTCACAGTGTGAAAGGATGAGCATGTTTGCACTGATCTTCCACCACCGGCAAGACTATTGCTGTGTCCCTCTTAAGCCCAGCACCCGGGGGTCTTGACCCCCCCACCCATCTTGATATGCCACTGGCTCTGGGTGGAACATTTTGTGCAGAAGTACTCCCAATCTGAAGTAAAGCACAGTTTAAAAGTCATTGCCACATGCTTGCTTTTAGGGAAGGAGAGAACTTGGGTTGCCAATTGGCTCCAGATTTTCAGGACAGATTAATCCAGTCCTGGCTGTACCTGCATTGCATGCAGGGACTTGTAGTCTTGCTTTTCTTAGGGACTGCAATAGGGAAATAAGAAATACAAATCCCTGTGCTCCATTTTCTCAAATTCTAAGTAATTAATGCTAAACTATTTCCCCAAATGGAATCATATCAAACACATTCTCCCTATAATTTTGTACCTTAATTACAGTCCTCTTGCTTGAGACATATTTGTATTGTTCTGCAACAAAAAAGGACTTCTGTCTGTAGTCTGAAAACTGCAACTGAAATAAACTTTCTGACATTTGAATTGTATTTAGATAGGTTTTACTACTGGCCCATATGGAAAACATAATTCTTACATATTGGTTCTAATTAGTTGCATATGTTTCTAAAATATGTACTGAGCCAGGAAATCTGAGATGTTATCCTACTTTATATATAACTACTGTATATTTTCAATATTAATTTAGAAGAATAATTAATCTTGGGTGGAGGTTTTATAGTGCATACTCTTCAAGCCATGTTATTTTTTTCTGAAAGGGGGTCTTTTGTACTAAATATCACATTTATTTTAATACACCATATAGTAACATATGGCTAGCAAACGGATGATATAACTTTCTGTTCAGGGAAGGCATTTACATGTCAAGTATGGTTTTAACACAGATATGTGACAAAACATTCAGAAAGTTATGAGAATAGCATAATTTGGAACACTGCATGCAGGCTCTGCTAATCTCACATCTGTAATACTTGCTAAAAATATAGAGTTGAGGTTAACTCATTTCTGAAGATCCAAAAAATCATTTTTATTCCTTTTCAGAAATGTCACCATTTACTGCACCTCAATAAACCTAGAAAGAGCCCTAATCTAGTAACTCAACTTGAAGCTAATGGGAGAAATGTAATCAAATTATGAGCAGTAAATACATAAATAATTGAAATTCTTGTCAGCAGGGCTTTTGCTGCATTGGCACACAACACTTCCCAGCATGCATTAAATAAGCAAGTTTTGTTAGCTGATGTAAAGTCAGACAACTTATACTTTGGCAAGAATTTAGCATTTTCATGAAATGTTTGTTCTGAGTGACCCTAACAGATAGAATGATTGTTCACTGCACACTTTGACATTCATCTTTGAATTGAAGCTTCCCTCGCACCACAGAAGATGTACACACGTGTGTTTGGGTTCTAGATTGCTTAAGATAGAAATGAGAAAATAGCACATGCTTTTGAATTGGTTTACATAAACCCTGCTAAATAGATATTCTTTTTTTTTTCCAACTAATGTGTGTTCAGTTCTCTACAAATTACCCAAGGCCTGTGCCTTATGTAACACACTCACAGTTTAAAGTATCAGTACAAATTTACAAAGCCTATTCCTCACAAAATCTGAACGCCAAATGAACATTTAATAGTTTTAAAACGGAATTTTATTGTTACCAGGCTGTGAAAAACAACTTGAGAGAATGCTGAGAGCAATTTGTACATTTCCTACTTACTAAGGGGTAGATTTTCAAAGGCCCGTGCGTGCCTCCATGTGCGCGTGGTTCCCGGTGCGCCCACATGGACGTGGCGATTTTATAACATGCGCGCGTCACCGATCGCACGCATGTTATAAAGTATGATTCCTGCCTGCACATGTGCACCCGACTTTAATATTGTCGCATCCCATGTGCGGGCAAGTGGCGTCTCGCAGCAAGGGGGGGATTTTCAAAAATAATGTGCAGTGAAGTGATTGGATCTACACCAGTTCCCTCCCAGTCAGCTCCAATTAAGGAACGAACTGGGAGGGAACTTTCCTATCCCCCTATCTAGCCTTCCTCCCTTTTCTCCTCTCTTCCTTGACCCCTAAACCTACCCTAACTATTGTAATTTTTTTTGTTTTAGAACTTACTCGCTCCTCTCAGCGGGAGTAATTTCTGTGTGCGGCCGGTGCACACTTCCCCAGGATAGGGCCTAATGGCCACTGTTCTGGTTGACCCCTGCCCCAGCTGGACCCTGCCCCCCGGTCCACCCCTTTCAAGGAAGCTGGCACTTCAACGCATAGCTGGAGATATGTGCATGGCTGGGCTGTTTTTAACATGTGCTTGGCGTGTGCACAGCCCAGCCACGCACCGTATCCTCGGTTTCTGCACAAGCCATGCTTTGAAAATTTGGGTTTAAGGGGGCAATGAAATTTGTTTCAGTTTTTAAAAGGAGGAATGAATCAGTGATTTGGACACTAAGCGAGAGCTTCCCAAACCTGTCCTCTGAATCCCCAGAGCTAGCTGAGTTTTCAGGATATTCAAAATGAATATGCATTGCTGAAAATTTGCATAAACTGTGTTTCCAGTAGATGCAATTTCATACACTACATTTGCAATAGATGCAAATTTACTTAATTCATATTCATTGTGGATACCCTTAAAACCTAACCATCTGTCAGGACTTCAGGACAGGTCTAGAGAGTCTTGCACTAGATTTTGATTCAAAATGTTCTGAGATATGGTGTTCAAGACTTCTTTTTGTCAATACTGTCTTTATGACCTTGGGAAAATCACTTGGTTTTCTTGTACTTCTATGATTCTATTGAAAACAAAGTATTTTTTCTTAATTTTGTTCACAAACTGACTTTAATAAGAATCAGTATCCTGCAAGTGGTCAGTCTGCTATGATTGGCAAATGGGATGTATCCTTAAGAGTGTAGAACTAACAGGCCAGTTGGTCATCTGCTGTCATTTACTATGTTAAATATATGAATATAAATTGCATGCATATAATTTAAACAGCTAAACAGTTTTATCTTGCCAGAGAAAGGGAAAACTGTGGTCACTCTTATTCTAATATACTTATCCAAACCTTAAGATTCAAGCAATATAGGGATTTCATTGTAATTTTTTAAGGGTGTTTATCTTCTAAGTCAAACTAATCAGAACCTGAATAGAATGAAGAAACTTAAGGTTTTTGTAATAAATTATAGTTTAGGCATGCATGAAATATTCTAAAGACCAGGCTAATCACTGGAAATATTTGCCTGGCTTCATACCAGCCATGCCTCAACACTTTATTCACATGAGTCAGTTAATCAAATTGTTTGATGAAGGCTACTGCAGTGAATTCAGTACAAATGTGTGGACAGATAACAGCCTTCATGGTAACGCAATGCATAAGTTTATTGTCGCTCCATGTGAAAGTGTCCAACTTACCGAACAACAAGTTTTAGAATCAAATATGTCTCAGAAATCTGCTTAATATGTGGTACTTTCTGCTATTGGTAGCACTGAGTTTAAGCTAGCAGCTGAGCAGTTGGTAAAGTTAGCCTGTACTCTACTTCATAATAGGAAGCAGGCAAGCTGATGTCACTACTTTGCTGCTGATGATGATGGTTGAAACTAGAAAAAAAAAAGTTTGGTTTTCATGGCAACACCTCATTATGATTGTGCATGATCCCTTTCCTTATTATTTCAATCTTTCTACTTTCATAGGGTCTACCAGGGCGTGCTGGTCTTCCAGGAGCTGATGGGTTGCCAGGTCCATCAGGTACCATGTTAATGTTACCAGTAAGTACATATACTTTAAGATGCTGTGTCTGTATAATTGTTTATCCACTCCTGCTGGTTTCAGGCTGGTCAAAGATTAGCTTCCTTATGCAAGAGTGGAAGAAATGGAAGGGTGAGGAAATAACCCTATGTATAGCACTTGTTTCTGAAACATTTTAGAAGTTGACACTGCTAGGTATATATTAACAAGCTTCCACTCAGATTCCTGGGTTCTAATATGAAAGAAAAACAATTATTTCTTAAATAGGATGGAATCAGGAAAGTAGCATTTACATTCCTTAACTCCTATTTAGTGTATTTAGGTACTGTCTGGTCATAAAACATGACCAATAAAAAGAATTTAACACTCCTTAAAATGTTAATTATTAGGCATAGCCACATGAAATGATGGAAGCTAATATTTGCAATTACTGTGAAAAATTCAACAGTATGCAGATAGAGAGAGTGAATCTAATGATTTGGATGTTGATGCATCATTTCCTATATTAAACTATTCCAAAAAAAGGAGGATTATTTTTAAAAAGTGATTCTGAGGCAAAGTGTTGAACATGACATGTAACAATAATGTGATTGTAATGTTCAAATTATTACCAGCAATCTGAGAACAGCACAGGCTTTTCAAGTCTGTTCAAATTTGTTCTAAATATAGAGACCCCACAGATTGGAGAAATGAGCATAAAAGTTAAAACATTTTACTGAATACTGAAGACAGAAAGTTATGATAATGGCAGTTTATTTTATATACCAGCAAAGAAAACTAGAAATTAAAATAGATCAGGATGAAACTACTGATGCTGATTTATATCATTGGAGTAGGAGATATCCAGACATGAATAGAACTCATTGAATAGTTGGCAAGACCCTAGGGAGAAGCACAGTACAATGGGAGCAGTTACAGTGTCTCAAAAATAAATTCCTGGGCTTTTTACCACATTCTTTTAGGAAATGAAACTTTGGAAGAGAGAGGGAATAGAATAATAGTTATCATGTTAGTCATTTTGAATACACTCTGAGTCTATTCTAAATATACCTTGATGTATTTTTTTTTTTAATTTTAGGGAGTTATATATTAGGGGGTTCTAATGACGTTAAAAAGAATAAGGCCAGAGAATGTTATGTAGATAACTTTTAACAGGAATAATTCAATAACTGTAGCTCAATGGATTTCACTGGTAGAACAAATCTTATTATTTCAACAGTATATTTCTTCTCAAGAAACTAAGTCCTGTCACAAGAATACTATTTCCAAGAATCTCTCCTATGAATTCTCAAGTATTTTTATAAGAGGCAGAGCACTGTGTAGTGTCAGTCAAATAACAGAAAATGAAGAACTTCCATTCCTTACAGAAACAACCTGTTTTTCAGGCTGTAAGGAGATGCACTATATGCTTCTAAAGGCACTCATTTCTCCCCCAGAAATGTTACATTTCAATGATTTTATCATTTATTTTAATATCATACAAATATTTCACTCCAGTATTTAGTACTTTTTGCCTAGCCGGGCAAGCTGATTTATAAAAGCCCAGCCTTGCCCCTCCTGCGCTTGCCAGCCTGCTAATCTGACCCCCCCCCCCCCCCCCCCCCCCAGTGCTTTCTCGCTTGCCAGCAGTTTCTGCACTGACAGGGAGCTCCAGATCCAAGCAGTTGGGACACCAGACAAAGGGGAAGCAGTGCACAGCAACCCCAGAATCCCCAGAGGAGCAGAATTCTCAGCCGCAAAGAGAGAACAAAATACTTTTTTCCACCTTAAAAAGAAGACAGCCTGAAAAATAGACTCAGGTAGAGAAGGGATGAAAGGAAGAAATTAGTTATTAGATGTCTAAAATATTTGGTTGAACTAAAGTTCCTTAGTAGGGCTCTAATAAATAACAGGAGAAGAAGCACTGAAAGAATGAGAAAGCTGGCAAGCACTCACAATCTCTTTCAAGTAAGAAGTGGTACTTTTTTTTTTTTTAGTTTCTAATTATGTATAATTATCTTAAATGTAGAGAGAAGGGCATGAAAATCAATTGCGGATGATCAAAAACAGATGAAGTTTTAAGTAACAGTGCTGAGTTTTAACAATAGATGTGAGATGCATAGCTTTAGTGCCAAGTGACTTGAATTGTATGATAAATTGGGCTTCAGTCAATAAAATGTTTTTTTCCGTGTACATCAAATGGAAAAAATGTGTGTTCTGAATAAAGTCCATATAATGACCATATTACTCCATGATTATGCATATTACTCCATGATTATCTTATTTATTTATTTATCTTCTCCCCTTATTGGCGTCCCTAGCTTACCCCTATTGTATTATTAGTATGTTTATGGTTATCTATTCTCAGTGTTCTTTTGTACTATTTTTACATTCTTATTGGTTAATCTATATCTATTGTTATTTGCACCCTTCCCTTTTTGCCTTGTTTGCTGTATTTCTCTTAGTTCTTTGTAAACCGATATGATGTACCTACGAATGTCGTTACAGAAAAGTTGTTAAATAAAAATAAATAAATAAATTATGCTGTACAAATATCGGTGTGATTGGGTGTTGGGGATAATTCTTGAACATTCTTAATAGCCATGGTCAAAGAGATGGTGTATTGAACCAATGGGGTCATCAGACCTCTCTGTGGACAAGGAAACTCTTCTCTAGGGAAGTTAATATAGCGTAGGTACAGCTATAGGATACACTCACTCGCTTCATAAAGAGGTAGAGAACTGATGTAATGAGCTCAGACTACTCCATGGTTTGTGGTTCCAAAATCAAGACTATTTACAACAAGAGATTATTTGCAACAGTGCCATCCACAAATAAACTTCAGACATTTTTAGATACGTTTTGCTGTATATCAAGGATAGTAGCAAACACATTACTATCATAAGGCTTCTTTTGTTAGGTAGGCTGAACCAGGTAAATTTATAGGCTCATAAGCCCTTCATAGAGCTTACTACTGAGTTCCTGTTTTCATGAGCTGATTAGTAGCAATACAAATAAAGTCCCACAAATGGCCAGGAGATTCCAGCATTAGAGGTCTGTCCTGATTTGAATGTTAGTTAGTCACAGTTACCACCAGGCATGAAAGCAGAAAAACTCCTGGAATGAGATAGTTCTTAAAGGATGCTCTGCATCTTCCTCCTAGGGCCCACAGGCCAGTCTAAAAGATGACTGTGAAAGCTAGGATCTTCTATGATGATACAGGAGCTTCAACAGAGAGATGTTAGCTCTTGGGCTTCCTCTTGTATACTGTTCAGGGAGTTAGAAAATGGGACCCCTAGATGTCCCTACCCATACACAAAAGGAGTTTCTCACAATAACCTTTTGAGGGCTTTTAAGATACAATGGTCAGTTCATGAGGCAGGGATCCAGCTTATATAGCAGCACTTGATTTTACTGCACAGAGCCATATTAGAATCTTAATGATTTAAAATTGATACATTCATAAGAGGGTACATAGGTATGTTGCTCTTGGGGATGTGCTAACCTCTTTATGAAGAGATTTGCCACCTGATTTGACCAGCCTGTGAAAAATCCATGGATTTATCAAATGAATTCAATGAAACTCTTTAAAATCAAAAGCCACAAATATGGGAAAAACCCACTGGAATTGCACAAAGTCTAAAACAGATTAAAGGAAATCCACCCAAACTTTCCTCAGATTGACAAATCAATTTTCAAGTTCTTAAAGCCTACTTCAAATTTATCATAGATCCACAGGGAATAAATTAACATTTTTTTCAGAAGATCTTGGATTAATCCATATTTTCTGTCATATTTTAAAACCTGCTTGATTGTTGTTCACCCTCATATAGCTTGTTCATAACTTGGTCCTAGAATTATGAAAATGCAATAATTTTCACATGAATAACATCCGTGATAAGGAAAAGGGGCATGGCTATGATAATTTCAGAGTTACTGCAATGTGCAAGAGAAAAAGAGAGAGAAACTTTATAAGAGGCATGCTTTATAAGGCTTTTCTAGCAGTCAACTATTTATATCACTATAAGACGACCAGCTAGTATCTCAAGGTGAGGTTTTGGTGGTGGTGTTGGGTTTTGGGGCCAATTTTCCATGCAGAGTGAGACAAATGAACAGCACAGTAGACCTCAGTGAAGATTTGATAGAGATGTGAATCGGAACCGGAATTGGTTCCGATTCCGGTTCCGATTCACATGTGGGTTTTTTTTCATCGGGCCCGATCGTGGTTTTGTTTATCGGCTGCGCCCGAGCAGATAAACAAAAAACCCACCCTGACCCTTTAAAACTAATACCTTAGCTTCCCCCACCCTCCAAACCCCCCAAAAAACTTTTTACAGGTACCTGGTGGTCCAGTGGGGGTCCCTGGAGCGATCTCCCACTCCCGGGCCGTCGGCTGCCACTAATCAAAATGGCGCCGATGGACCACCAGGGGCTTTTGGCAAGTCTTGGGGGACCTTCCTGACCCCCACAAGACTTGCCAAAAGTCCAGTGGGGGTCCGGGAGCGACCTCCTGCACTCAGACCGTCGGCTGCCAGTATTCAAAATGGCGCCGATAGCCTTTGCCCTTACTATGTCACAGGGGCTACCGGTACCATTGGCCATCCCCTGTCACATGGTAGGAGCACAAGATAGCGTCAGCCATCCAGTGCTCATACCATGTGACAGGGTCCAGCCAATGGCACGGATACCCTGTCACATGGTAAGGGCAAAGGGCCATCGGCGCCATTTTGATTAGTGGCAGCCGACGGCCCGGGAGCAGGAGATCACTCCAGGGACCCCCACTGGACCACCAGGTACCTGTAAAAAGTTTTTTGGGGGGTCGGGAGGGTGAGGGAAGCTAAGGGATTAGTTTTAAAGGGTCGGGGTGGGTTTAGGGGTTATTTTTGTGTGCCGTTTTTCCTGCCCTCCCCCAAAACTATAAGAGAACCCCCACGATCAATATCGTGGGGTTTTCCTATCGTTTTGGGGGAGCCCCTGATTTCTGACGATTTTGAAAATATCGTCCGATATTTTCAATCGTCCGAAGCCCGATTCACATCCCTAAGATTTGATATAATTTGAAGAGAGGAAAGTCAGACTAATATGAGATTACTTCAGTTTTCTCTTGCCCTTGCTTAATAGTACCCTGATAATCCATCAATCTAGGGTGAGAAAACTTTGTAGAAATCTCATCTTTGTGTGACATTCCTCATGCCAAATCAGATCAAATCTTCACCAAGGGCTACTGTGCTGTTCGTACATTTCACTCTGCATGTAAAATTGGCCCCAAAACCCAACACCACCACCATAGCTTCACCTCAAGTTACTAGCTGACCTGCCTATAGTGATATCAATAGTTGACTACTATATGTGCCACCATAAAGGCTCTCTCTCTCCCCCTCCCCCTCCCCACCCCAACACCAGGAAAAAAGATGTAGTTATTTCTGGCATTAAGCATGTATATTACACTATCGCATACTGCAATAATGCCCCTCATTTTCATTGATCCCCCCAGACCCCTCCCAAATCCCAGCTCTTTGAATAAATTTGCATTCATGTTGCAATAACTATCACCTGCGTTAACGCCATAGCACATTTTGATAAATGACTTGTTAGTGCAATTCTGGTCAATGCGTCTCCAAAAGATATAGTTGCACTGGAGAAGGTACAGAGAAGGGTGGTCAAAATGATATAGGATGGAACGGCTCCCCTATAAGGAAAGGCTGAAGAGGTTATGGCTGTTCAGCTTGGAGAAGAGATGACTGAGGGGGGGATATAATAGAGGTGTATAATATCTTGAGGACTAGAATGGGTAAATGTGAATCAGTTATTTACTCTTTCAGATAACAGGACTAGGGGGCAATCCAAGAAGTTAGCAAGTAGAACATTTAAAACAAATCAGAAAAATGATTCTTCATTCAACACCCAATTAAGCTCTGGATTTCATTATTGGAGGATGTGGTTAGGGCAGTTAGTGCAGCTGGGTTTAAAAAGGTTTGGATACGTTCCTGGAGGAGAAGTCCATAAACTGCTATTAATCAAATTGACTTAGAAAATAGCCACTGCAATTACTAGCATTAATGACATGGTATCTATTTAATGTTTGAATACTTGTAAGGTATTTTTAACCTGGATTGGCCACTGTTGGAAACTGGATTCTGGGCTTGATGGATCCTCGGTCTGACCCAGTATGGCGGCAACTTATGTTCTTATGTTAGCAGACCTGTGCCAGAATTCTTTGTAACACAATGAGCACTTGATAAGGCACTGACCAATTAATAACACAGCTTTAACAATGTTTGACATCAAAATATGCACTAGTTACACTGGAATTTTACCTGAGATAGTTGAACAAATAGAAAAATAGATTATATTTTGTAAAGTAAAAATACATTTCCCTTGGGTCCAAGACATTTTGTAGATGCAGTAGCGGACTTTAAGGTGTCTATCAAAACTCTGGTAAAGGAAAAAATATATATGTTAGTTACTTATATCATCATCAAAATCATATCTTGTACGATCTGGTGATCTGAATTGGAAACCTTTATACAAATTGATTTTGTGTTTTACTAAGGTTAACAAATAGATTAATAATAATATCAATTCATTTCATTTTTTTGTGAAAAATTACAATCACATGTTTTTCTTCTGTTTTCGAGTAGCAGTATGCAAAAAAGCTAATTTTTACTATTAAATCTAAAATTATATTGTTCTAAATATATATAATCCTAATAAAATGGTACACAAATGTTATTTTGTATATCACTGTAAATAAGTTACTTTGTTATTTTAATAGTTATGACTATCGCTGTCATTCATGATTTTGTTTGTGGCAGCTTAATGCAAAATAAACTCTACCTATTATAAGATTTAACAATTTACTTCTAAAGTGACTATACACTAGAGTTTTGAAGAATAAATCCGGATAGTATTATTAAATAGGTATTATAAGGCCTGATGAATATGACAAACATTTAAACACATTCCATACCTTCTGATTCTGCTTTAAGCAACTAAGCACAAAAATGCAGGCTTTATTATGAATAGCAGCAAAAACAACTTCTTTAGCTGATTAACTTGTAGCCTCTGAACTCTCAGCTCAGCAAAAAACATCACTAAAACCACATGCAGATCATGGCTCTCAGCGTGGCTGGGCAAATAACTTCAGATTCAATAATGATTCATCTGATGCATGCTGTGACTATCGCTGTACTTTCTAGGGCTTTATTTTCCATTCTATGATAATACTCTATGTATGGAGAAGCACTTCCGTTCAAGACTTCATTACTTGTAAGACTTGGACTTGTTAAAGAAATTGCGAAAAGAATTAGCTTAAAACTAAATAAAAAAATAAGAGATAAAGCAGAACTATTGCTCCCTGACAGTAGAAAAAACAAAACATACATGAGGTGGCACATTTTGTCTTCTGTCACCGCTAGGTATTATCAGTGTGTCCCAGCCAACTTCTAAGCCACATGGACACTAAAACCCCTTTTCTGGAAGTGATTCAATTCCTATTCCCTCACTCAGGTGGATTTTCCAATTGTTTTCCTCCCTCCTCCCAACCAACCGAAGAACTTCATTGCTACCGGTAGTGCTGCTGTTCTCACGTGTGGGGGCTGAAGGATCCTGTGGACCCTGCCCTCACAGCCTCTGGTTCCTGCAAAGAAGCACTGAAGGGGGAGGAATGCTTCAGTGCCTGTGAGTGTGGCACCCCGGGCTCACTCTGTCCCTGGACATATACTGCCTTATGAGAATACCGAACAGGAGCTCTGAGGTTGTAGGGGGTGGCAAAAGGGAAGGAAAAAAAAATCAGAGGCCCTGCCCGAGGGAGGGAGTGAGAATCAAATCTGACTGGAGATTGTAAGGGAGGAAAGAAATGGAAATTAACTCAGATTGGTAGTTGTGGGTGAAGGAACTGGAGGAAGGAATGGAACTCAAATTCTCTGAACTCCTGCAAGGGTAGCAGGAGGCAGGGACTTTGCTGCCCTAGGCACAGGCCTGGTAGGCCTACACAAAACTCAGTCCTTGAGCCCATAGCATCACAGTATAATTTGTTTTCTAGCTTTGGTTTTCATAAATTCAAAATCACTGATTTTATTACCAATCTAAGTACCTTTTATCTTGGGTGGAATATGAATTTTAATGCTGCATATTTTCTATTATTTTCAAAATAAAATTATGATTTCTCTATTTTATACTGAGGTTACATTGTAAACTCTGTGTTTAAAAATAGTGAGCCAGATATTCAAAATGGTTAACAGGCGTCACTTAGCCATATACTTTAAGTGGTTAGCCAACTAATATAAGATTTTATCTGGCCAAGACAGGGGCAGGGAATGGTTGGATTAGGAAGGAGTAGAGTTGGCCAGATAAATAAACCTATAAATATTCTCTACTACTAATTATATAAGAGGTTGTGATTTAGAAACATTTTTGGGGATAACAATACACTTTACCACAGATTGTGAAATTTTAAGAATAAAATTTTGTATTACTGTTCTGTTAGTGGTTATTGCTATTAATTTGAGGAAATAGCAAATGTTTGTTGCTGCGTTAGTGCAGATAAATTAACTGGCTAATTTGATATTCAGAGTTAGCTGGCTGACTTACTGGCCAACTCTGGTCTGGCCAAAGGGCTGTCTTAAAGTTAGCCAGGTATATTCATCAGCTAGCTAGCAGAGCTACACGAAGGCTGAAAATGGAACTCAGTGTAAACATTCTTATAGATATTTTTTCAATAGACATATGAATATATGACTCTGTAACTCAAAATATGGCTATAAAATCATGGCTTTTATTTTACAAAAATAAAAACCCAACTGCATTGCTAAACCTCTAACTCTAAATAACCCTGCCCCCCCCCCCCCAAACTAAACTTTATAGATGATATTAAAATATGTTTAAATGCATACAATTAATGCATCAGAAACCAACTTCTGTATAATATCAGTGGTGCAAAAATATGAACCAATATGAGAATGCATTTCTGATGGTTTTAGAACTGTGAGTTCTAAACTGTTGTGGGTAGTCAATATAACGTCACAGGCTGGAATTTCTAGTTAACAATTTCAGTAGATGTGCATGATAGGCCCTGCCCTCTAAATAACCTTTAAAATTCTCCAACAGTATTATCATATTGTGAAGACTTAGAGCTGGACTAGGGTAATTTACTGGTAACCTTGGCTCTTGATATCCAGATTCACAGCCCTGCTTAGCTTTGTTCTTCATCACATCAGCAAAGAACAGATTTTGGCATGGCAAACCCACATCACACTGAATAAGAGATCTTGATCAGGAAAACAAATGGCAAGCAGCTGGTCTCTGGATTACAGATTGTGAATCACTCAAACCATCTATGGCTGAGACAAGACCTAATCTGTTAGCTGTTGGTAAAAGTCTATTGTGAATAATGGTTGTGTGATTAACTAACGAGTAGCAGATGTATGTTTGATTAAATTTCCACTCATTTTTTCTCTTGTTTTAAATGCTTCCAGTTCCGATTTGGTGGCGATGGTGAGAAGGGACCAGTTGTTTCAGCTCAGGAAGCTCAAGCACAGGCCATCCTTCAGCAGGCTAGGGTAAGTCATCATTTCTGAACTATTTAAAAGTGAAAAATTGTCATTTCACTATTCTGAAGATCACTGTTCTTTGTAAAGGTGCTGTGATATCTCAATATGTTTTTATGTTTGGTGTTCTGCATCCACAGTATATGGCTATAATTTTTTAATTAGTTGAGTTATTTAGTATAGCCTTGCATGGCTTCTTCCAGGCCATTTTGGGAAGAAAAATGGTTAAAGGGGAAGGAGATGGGTTAATAACTGACTTCTGATAAAGTCTTGACAAGGCAAATAAGCAGCAAGAAGAGGTAGAGCCTTTGGCATTGCAGTTCTAGACCTTGATGAGCAGATCCTTAGCACATTGGACAGACATAGGGTCAGTATCTGTGTAGTTTCAAAACACTCCAAATTCAGAGTAATAAAACTCGATGCACAATGGGCTTCAAATGCCCAACCAAATGCAAGATAATTTATTAATTTTATTTAAAAATGTCTTGATTTCTGCTTATGTTAGTGCAGCCATTCTAAGCGGATTACATAATAAACAGGAACATACTTGGTAGTGTACATCTTAATAAGTGCTATGTTTTTGTTCTTTACTGTTTTATAGATTGCTATGAGAGGTCCACCTGGCCCAATGGGTCTTACTGGACGATCAGGTCCAGTGGTATGTAAAACAAATTATTTTGAATTTTTAAATTATAAGCATGTATAATTTATACTACAATAAGTATATCATACTTATTTTGATGGCACTTCTCTACTGAGTTATATGGCAGGGCACTATCTGCTATACTTTTTTATGTATAGCATTGAACATATTATCCTCACTACAGACTTTGCAAAGCACAGAAATTGCCCTAAGTGTAGGTAAACATAGACTAAGTTATTGTATTGTTATGTTTGTCTTTAGCAAAGTATACACTTTCTTCTAAAAACAGTAGAGGCCCAAAATTATATATCACACACATGTAGCATAATATAGAGTGATGAATCACCTGTCTAGCCCTTCTGATATTTCTCTCTTTGGTTGATACAACTTGGAAGAATCTACATTTTCAGTAAACAACCCAATGGTGCGCTAAAAGCTGTAATTATCTCTTTGACTTTGGAAAATAATACAGGTTCTTGCCAAAATGAACATAGACACAGTCTAAGACTGTAGGAAGTTTGTATAGAGCTATGTCTGAGAATGCTAAGTTAATTATGCTCTTTATGTACAATCACACCATTTTACTGAATTAATTTGTCTATAGATTTAGTCTACATTTTTGCAAACATAAGTTAATGACTGACTACTTGCGGAAATTTTTGAGGAGACTAAATTGCACATTAAACTTTAAAATTGCACAGAAACTCCAGTTTTAACCTTAGGGATTAAATAGTCATGGAGTAAAGCTGCACTCACTACAGTAGTGTTTCTTAATCCTTTTTATTTCATGGCACATGTTCAAGTTTGCTCAATCCTTATGGCACATTGAACCAAATTTTGCATAAGCTGTGTAGTAAGAGAGTCATGTATGTGTGAAATATACTTTCCCCCTTCCCCCAGTAAAATAACACTGAGTACATGTACATGTTTGAATGATAACTTTATCTGTACACTGTTTAACACGCTGCAAAACAGTATGGATATACTGAAGCCACAGCAA
This sequence comes from Rhinatrema bivittatum, assembly GCF_901001135.1. Classification (NCBI taxonomy): domain Eukaryota; kingdom Metazoa; phylum Chordata; class Amphibia; order Gymnophiona; family Rhinatrematidae; genus Rhinatrema; species Rhinatrema bivittatum. Next base: position 47,559,763 of record NC_042624.1, on the reverse strand, counting down.
AACAGATTATACTTACAATCTGAATAACATTGCAGCACTACAAAACAATAAGAACCAATGATTTCTTGAGGAGACCAGCCCTCATAATTTGCCAACAAGCCAAACAGTACTAGATAACTATCCCAGACATGGCCATAAAAGCGGTCCGGGTTCAAGGCCTAATTATCCATGCAGACTATAACAACGGCCCTAGTACTGTGATCAATGAAAAAGCGGCTGCAATAAGGGATCCGCTGCCAGCTCAATCACTTCCTGCCATTGAAACAATGAACAATGTTCCATATGCAGCAAGTCTGTAAGTGCTGCAGAATCAGAAAATGCAAAATGTCTGCTGGAACCTGTGGGAGGGAGCGCTAGGAAGTGCTCCCGATTCCGGGAAGATGTGTGCCCTTGGACCACAATGCAACTGCAGATAGGAGCTCCATGGAAGTGCTGCAGCAGGCAAGACATGTCCAAGCATAGGAGGAGCAGACTGACCACCGCCCTGACCTCCGCTGAACCTGCACGCACCAGTAGAGATGCAGCAACGCAATGCTGGTCTCTGGGGTAGCCCTCCGGCCACTCGATAGCCTTTTCAGACCTGCCACTAGGGAGCGGCAGATGCAGCAGGATGGACAGACGATGGTACTGGAACTAGGAACAAGACAGGGCCTTGGATATGGACTAGGCTTGAAGACTTGAACAATGCTTGGAACTTGGAACTCAGATGAGATGAGGACACTTGGAACTTGAAACTCAGTGTTGTGTTCATCGGTTTCAGACGGATTCGACCTCTGTGCCTCACCATTCTTCCTTCTCTCTCCTCAAGCCTTGGGAAGATGGCTGCTGCCGCGTCTTCATGCTGTTTGCCATGATTTTCCTGAGGGCCTCCTAGGACACACACCACCCACATCTTTATCCATGTCATGGCGGGAACCTCGGGGGCATTCCCTCTGAGTGACATCATGATATTTAGCCTGCCCTTCATTTGCTAACAAACTGAGGGCCTCATTTACAAATATCACATTAAGGGGCGTTTTCCATGCAAATGTGGCTTTTTTCATGCAGTGGGGAAACGTTGTGTGACGCGATGTGCGAATACATTTTCTGCAAATATCGCAGCACACGAAGTTTCCCCACCTGCGTGATAAAACACCCAAAGCATCATGAGAGAGACAGAGAGAGAGAGAGAGAGAGACTGAGACTGAGAGAGAGAGACTGAGAGAGACTGAGACTTACTTGCTATTATGTCTTCTCCCTAGACAGCTATTTGTATCCCTATGAGAGGCTCACCTAGTAACTCGAGGTGGGGATTAGGTATGCGTGTAGGGGGTTGGGGGCCACTTTCACATTCAACATGAGACGTACAAACAGAACAGTGGTCTCTTGTGAAGATTTGCTGGCCTTCGGAGTGAGGAAACTCACTCCAAGATGAGATTTGGGCAATGTTCTCTCAAACTAGCTTGTTGTTGCCCTCGTGAACAACCTTTACCGGCCTCTAGCGCACAATGTATCGCGAATGAAAGGGTTGTAGCTATTGGCCGTGTTAGGAGTCGCGCTAACACTGTGGCTGTTTCACCGCACACGATAACTTTACATATGCTCCGCCCCATGAATAAAAAATTTGCAAATCGCGTTAACGGCTGTTAGCGCGATTTGCGAACTTATCTCCTGCGGTAACTCCTTGGAAAATGACCCCCTGAGTTAGCAAAGATTGGTTTGCCTCCAGTCTAAGCTGCTGTGCCACTTCCTAGCTGCTGTGGGAAGCTTTCTCTCTGCCCTTTGGGGTAATTGATCGCTAACCTGGGTACCCACTCCTCGGGGGCCCTTATGCTCTCTTACATGTACCTATTTGGGATATTGGGTACTCACTCCTCGAGGGCCTGCTCTTCCTACTCTGGTGCCTTACTGATCTACTTCTGCCTGCCAGGATCTTCGTCAATACAGCTATCTACTTCAGTGAGTAACTAACCTTATCAGTCTGTCTCACCTTCAGCTTCAGTGCTCAGAGTCTACATCCGGGACTTTCCTCTACTCCCTTGCACTGCCTACCATCTACTGGAGTGTGGGACTGGTCTCCTCTGCTGAGGACCCCTGGACTACTTCTACTGGGTTACCTCACTGCTGCCTCTCCCTAGGCAGTACCAGCAAGCTGTATAATAAATACAAATACTCTGTGTCTGCATGTATAGAGTCTAGCCTAGTACTGCGGTTCCTCATGGGGCTCCTCCCCTTGGGAGTGTCCATCACCACAGTAACCAAGAATCCACCTCAACACCTTGAAACCACAGCACTCAGAAGAGACGAGGACACTTGGAACTTGGAAGGACTCGGACAAGGACCTGTAACTTGTAACTCGGATGGGACAAGACAAGGATTCTTGGAAGGAGTGAGGTCGAGGACTCAGGATACTCGGAGGCTTAGACAGGCACTGCCCCTCAGGGCACCCTACACAGCCGACATGGGCTGTTGCGGACCACGTGGAGAGTGGAACAAGCACAAGACTGAGGCTCAGGATGAAGGAGGAATCCAGGCAGAGCTTGAAGACAGGTCCTTCCAGAAGAGGACTCCAGCCACCAGAAACGGACACCGGCTTGATACGGATTTACAACCAGGGAAGGTCAGCTGGAGACAAGGTCCGGGGCAAAGAAAGCTGAGCCCGGAGCTAGGAACTGATGGTACTTCAGGATCAGGATTGATCAAAGATCATCATGATTGAGGCTTGGAACTTAGAACATCAAAATCAAGACTTGGAACTCTGGACATCAAGGTCAGGACTTGGAACTCGGAGACTCTGAACATCAGGACTGGACTGAAAGGCATCGGATACGAAAGGACATTGGTACGTCAGGACATCAGGACATCTGGACATCTAAGGTATCTGGACATCAGGAACCTCTAGAGAGGAGGACTACAATGACATCTGGAACATGATGGACAACGACATCAAAGGACGGAGACATCTGGACGTCTGGAGACAAGGAGAGCTGGACATCAGGAAACATGGAGACATCAGGACATCTGGAAACGAGAGGACGGGATCCGTCAAGAGACCAGGACATGGAACGAAGATCAAGACTAGGGTTCAGGAACCATGTACGAAGACAAGGACTATCAATGAGGAACAGAGTGCCGTGAAGAGGGATCATGGAGGACTTCTGGAATGAAGAGCTGGAACTCAAGATCCAGGAGAGTTCAGACTCCATGAACAACTCCTTGCGAAGGCGAAGAGGAACTGAAAGCTGAGCTCTTTTATAGGGCAGAAGAGGAATGCCCGGGAGGACATCACATGGAGGAGCCAGGAGGACTGCCAACCACTGGCCCTTTAAATCAGGAGAGGAGGCATGGCCTCGCACCTAAGGAGGTAGGAAGCAGGACCCTGGAAAGCGGCGCTGCTGAGAATAGGAGCTGAAGCAGGGCCCAGCTGTAAGGGCGGCTTCCTGCCGCAGAAGAGAAGCCTGAAGATGGCAGTTCTCCTGGCGCTGGAAGAGGGAGAACGACGGCGGCCTCTGGGCTGAGAAGAGGAGCAACAATGGCGGCACTTCCTGCCACGAGAACGGTGCTGACATCAGCGTCTCCCTGCTGCGAAGACTGAGGACTACAGGGCGGCCTCCAGGACACGAGGAACAGTGACGGCGGCCTCCTGGCTGCAAGGGAGAGCACCGTGCAGAAGCTGGACATGGGCGGTCTCCGAACCATGAGGGAACAGCAGACGACATTGGGGGCTGACTGGCAGAAGAGAAGGAAGGTGAGAGGCTGCTTGTGGGCTTGTTCTCACAAGCAGAACAGTAACAGCGTCAAGTCCATGGCTGCAAAAGCATGCGATTAGCTTAATGCTACATGCAAGACGTTGCGACTGTCCACTCCACTATGTCCCAGCTCCCTGGTAATGACTCTTCATTTGCCAAGAAGCTTCCTCCAACACAGGAGAAAACCCCCCATAATTAGGTGCTGCAGCCCAACTGCAAAACCAGCAATTCTAACATCATGAATGTCATTCAGGAATGTATCCAAGCTGATGTATGACAGTCTGGGCAGAACAGACTGGGACAACTTCTTCAATGAGTTTTGTGCTTAAGGCTTGAGCCTTGCAACACTGGCACAAATCTACACATCCATTTTTTTCAGCTTTCTTCTAGAGGTGCAGATGCCAAAGAGGGCTGTGCAGGCCATGTGTGGGCCTAATAAATGCGTTGGGTGGTGCACAGAGCCCTCTGGACTCTGCCCCCATGACATGGTCTCCCTTTGGCAGCCCTGCTCCTCACCCCCCACACCTCCTCCTGCCTCCATACATCCCTCTAGATGCTGGGTGATCCCTCCCACCCCAGGCTGTGCCCACGTTCCTCTTAGGCTTGTCATCACGAGGGGGGTCTCACTTCTACTGCCTCCCCATTCCTTCCACCAGCAGGAAAAGAGTAGTGCTTTTTATCTGTGTCCCCCCTCATTCTGCCGGCTTCAGTGTAAACGTGTGGAAGCAGCCAATCCAGCAAAATTACAGGATCCCACACAATCGAATATCAAATTAATACTGGTAGAGGCAATGCAGACAAGTAAGAAGTTGTGCTCTTCTCCTGCCAGTGAGAAGGAGAGAGACAAAGCAATACATACAGCACCTGAACGCAATGTGCTTTGAAGTGCCTGAACAGCAGAATCTAAATCAGAAAATAAAGAGATAAACACCAAAGTTCCAGTGGGTGAATCTGTGACTCTTGTTCCCTGGACTGCTAGTAGTGAGTGAGCAGTTCATTTTGGTGGGTGGCAGGAAGTCTGGTGTCCTGTTTCCAGTATGTAAAATTGTAGTAATCTACTCTCAAAATATACCTAGAAGTACATTCCTTAAGTTTTATTACCATTAAATATTTTGGGGCTCAATACAAACGAAAATGTGCCAACTACATACACAATAGTTAAAGAGAGAAAAATGCCTCCATGCAGGTGGGAATGTCCTGAATGAATTATACAGAAAAAGACAAAATTAACCCAGAAACTCCAACTATTCCAAACCTGTAAATTCTATGTGGGAGAAATGGGCAGGGCCTTTGATCTGTGCATTTTATACTGATAAATTAATCAATATTCTCTGTTATGCAATGAGTTTCCAACCTTTGATGCCTCTGGCTTGCCTTTAGGCTCAGTTTTGTGTTTTTTTTCTTATTCACTGGTCTTCTCTCTGTTCCTTTTTTTGTGGGGGTTTCTTTCTTTTTCTCTTTGCTGCCCTCTTTCCTTCTTCTTTGTAGTTTTCCTTCAGAGTGGATATCTTCATACTTTCTCTTCCTTCGGTCTTTTCTGCTCTTTTCTGGATGCAGTCCTTTTTCTCATTCTTCCTCAACATTCTCCACCATTTCCAGTCTGCACAGCTCTTTCTTCAGCTGGGCCCAAGTTAACTCATTATAACAATGAAATGACTCCCAAAAGTTACCAAAACTCGTCATAGATGTAAGCAGATTCTAATACAATGTATTGCAGATCAGACATGGTAATTATTTTCAACAATTAGGTTGTGAAGACTGGCAATTGCATATATTGTACATTATTAGAACTACATGTACATTACCTTAACTACTAACTTTGAATATATTAAATTCCTTCTATGCTGTGCTATCATGTGAATCCAGATGAAAGGTTGTTCAGACAAGAAACCACCAGGAGGCTCCAGAAATCAAAATACAGTTATTTATGCTTGGAATGAATAATCTAGCATAGATATTCTGCCAATACATTAGTTAACTGAAACTGATTGAACTGAAAATGGATGAAGAAAGAGAACTCACTTTCAAACAATTTTTTTTCCTTAAATAAAAGGAAGAACCTTTAAAAAAAAAAAAAAATAGACCTTTGATTGCTTCACACAAGAAAACTATTTTAATTATCTAGATGACTATCACCACACTCAGTTTTAACAAACTTTTGAGTCAGACAAAACAAGTTTAAACTATATTGGTCTTCAGATGTATTAATGAGTGAAATGCCTATCAAAATATATTTTTGCTGATTATTTCTTTTCAAAGCTAACATTTCATCTTTTGCAAGAATACTCCAAATTTTCTTTTTAGAAATCAGCAACATAAACACAGTTATTCAGAACTCGAGCAGTCAGGATAAATGGGTACCCACCCCCCAAAGCGGATGGAGTGAAATAAGGCTGCAGTTTATTAACCGTAATCATCAGCTTGTTAACACGAGTAAAGCACGAACCCAAACACTGATACTCAACAAATGTCCCAAGACCCCCCCCCCCCCAACTACCATGGTAGCCACCTGCCACAGCCCACCGGTGACAGCTTAATGCCGCCCTGGCTTTCTTCATCATCTGGCCCACCCAGCCACCTGCGAAAGCCTCTCCGTCATGACCCAACAGTAGAGGTCCCATGCAGTCTAGTCAGTGCCCTACTGACTGACTGTCTGCAGGTAAACCTGGGCCTCACACTCCATCTACAGCCGTCTCACCCATCCTTTATCTATAACCCCAACTTAACATTTAAACACCCTCTAAAAGGGATTGGATTACCACCATTGGGACATAGCAACACAATGAATAAGAGAAGAAACAACAAAAAGGGAGGGAGAGAAAGAAAAAGCAGGTGACTTCAGATGAGCAGTGAGAGGGAACAGCTCCAGCGGGACCACTGAAATTCCTACCCATCTACCCTCGCAGTGCAAGCTAATCAAAATTAAAAACTGCACCACGAGGACAGACAAGCAAGGGAGGGCACAGGCCGAGGAGAAAAGGGGGTGGGGGGAGTGACAAAGGGTAGCAATTGGCAAGGCACCCACCTGACGCCAAGTTACAAATGGCTTGGGGAGACAACTCCCTGGCCTGAATTTAATTCAGTGGCTCTCAACCTCGTCATCAGGACACAGCTAGCCAGTCAGGTTTTCAGGATCTCCACAATGAATATGCATGAGAGAGATTTGTATTCACTGCTTCCACTGTGTGCAAATCTGTCTCATACATATTCATTGTGGAGATCCTGAAAATCTGACTGGCTAGCTGTGTCCCAACGACTGGGTTGAGAACCCTTGTATTGATTGATTTCTGTAAAGCATCCTGTGTGCATTGTCGGTTAAGATGTTCACTTTTTTTTGCTCTTTGCAAAGCCGTAGCCAGGCAATGTGGCACCTATAGCCAAGAGAAAAACTGCTCCCTCGCCCATTATACAACACATAACACCATGAGCTGGGAAACTTTGTTAAATGTTTGTACAGTAATGCCCATGGCCAGTGCAAGGGTATTAGGTGCCCTAGAAAACCATACAGCCTTGTACCCCAACTTCATCACACCCTCCTCACACACAATTAAAAATTATGCACTTATGATAACAGATTTTACATGAAAAATGACATTGAAAGCATAGTCTTCAGAGGTAAAAATCTCACTTACAATATGTATATTATATTTAGATGTACTGCTGTGGTGCCAACAAGAAAATCATGCAAAAAAGCAAGAGAGACTTGGAACTCATATGATATTAAGCCTACTGTAATGCATCTTGAGCATGGGCATGACCTTCAGAGAGCCACAAAAAACAGAATTACAATGCAATTATCTTTCTGTATCAAAACAGCACTCAACAGCAACAACTCTACCTATGAAAGTTAACGCTGCAAATATTACACAGGCCTAAAACACCAATATACCCCCGACCCTATTAGGAAAACAGAACAAGCCAAGTTGCTTTAGATCTCTACATACAAACTACACACTATTGGAATACCTTACTCAAAGTCACACATGCAGAACGCAGATAGAACCTCAAATACAGAATAAAGAGACCATACCATAAAAATAGAAATGTACAGGCAAAAACTGAACTGGAAACCACAACAAGACAAATTCTATAGGAACTGCAATAATGGAAAAACAGATGCATTACCATTTCTCATAAAACAAAATTAGTAAAACCATACCAATAAAAAGAATAATTCAAAACGAATGAATATAGAATAGCATTCAATAATTAACAAGTCACATATATTTTTCCAGACAACAATAAAATATTTCAAATAACACCCAATAATTAGAACAAATTTGGATTTTAGATTGACATGGATTAGCAGGCAGAGAAGAAGTTGGGTCAGTTTCCCACACACATGCTCGCTCACTCTCTCTCTCCCACATGAATACACACATGCATGCTTTCTCTCACTTTCATTCTCCCACCCACATGTTCTCCCTCTCCCTCATACACATGCATACTTGCTCTCTCACTCTCCCACACAATGCTCTCACACCATTGCTCCTACCATGTGACAGGGGCCGACCATTGGCACCAGTAGCCCCTGTGACATAGTGAAGGAAAAGGGCCATTGGCGTCATTTTGATTACTGGCAGCTGATGGCCCTTTGCTCTTACTATGTCACAGGGGCTACCGGTGCCATTGGTAGCCCCCTATGACATAGTAAGGGCAAAGGGCCATCGGCACCATTTTGATTACTGGCAGCCGATGACCCAAGTGCAGGAAATCACTCCCGGACCCCCGCTGGACCACCAGGGACTTTTGGCAAGTCTTTGGGGGGGGGGGGGGTCAGGAGGTTGGGGGGTTGTAGTTAATTAAATTTAAAAGGTTGGGATGGGTTTTCTATTTGTTGTTCCAACTTTAATGGAAAACGAATACCGAATGCAACTAATGGACAAATCGGGTTTCCCCCTATGAAAACGGATGCAACGGATTTGGGTCCCGGCGCAACAAATACCAAACAGCAACATATCTTTTCCCTCTGCACATCCCTATCTTCTATGTTTGGTTGCACCCTGATGCCAATGCCTATGACTGGAAAAGCAGCGTGGCTCCACCGGAATCATCAGGGTGGCCAGCGGGCCACACTGTTTTCCCACTTACTGAGGCCCTTCATGGCAGCGGCACCTATGGCTGTGGCCATATTGGCCATAGGCATGCTATGGCTCCAGCTCTTTGCATTTTAGGTCTTGGTTCATCCAAATACATTTGACCTCTAAAGGACAAATAGCAGAAACATGGTGAATAGAAACTGTCATAAAAGCAGTGGTCATATTTTTGTCAAAAATAAAATATTTAGATCAACCCAAAAAAGATATTTGGTGCATCAAGAAGGAGATGTCTTTATATGCAGAGATTCAGAGCTGCAATGCTTTCATAGGGTGCAATTTTTAATTGCAGTTCATAGGTATTTTCCTACTAGAAATGTTTCTAAGTCATAAATATGGGTGAATGAAGCTCTTAGTTGTTTACCTAAGAATATAAGATATGCCATATTTGTTCAGGCAAAGGCCAATTCAGTCCAGCATGGCCAATCTTCTCGATTGCTGGTCCCAACCTTTGGAACAGCCTGCCATCGGACCTTCGACTAGAGCGCTCCTCCCAACAATTAAAAAAAAAAGCGCTAAAAACTTGGCTTCCCAGAATAACACCCCCTTCCCCCTTCTCACCCTACCTAAGCCCTTGTAATGTCCCATTATCTGCTCATTTACTTTGTCTGCTCTCCCACCACCTTGTATATATTCCCTTTGCATATGGCATTGCAATAAAACATGTTCCTCGAAGTCTCTTTCCTCACCCTTTACCTCAAATATATGCATTGTAATATATTAAGTTATTACCCCTCCAAGTTTTTCTCATCCTGTTCTTTGTATAATGTTTCAAGTTCTCTGTAAACCGATATGATGTACCCACGAATACCGGTCTAAAAAAAGCATTTAAATAAATAATCAATAAATCTGGGTCACAAGTATCTGACATATGCCAAAAAGTGATCTATTTCTTAATGATGACTTTCCCAAGCCTACCTGGCTAATAATTATTTATGGACTATTTCCTCCTTGAACTTGTCTAAACCTCTTTTAAACCTTGCTGTGGTAGTTGCATTGACCATGTCCTCTGGCAACAGATTTCACAGCTTGATTGTGCATTGGGTAAAAAAATATTTTCTATGATTTTATATATTTCAAAAAATGTATATACCACATGCCCAGTAACTATAATAAAAGCAATTTACAAATTAACATACATAACAAAACCCATAAAACAGATAGAAAATATACCACAAAAAAACAATTTATTGCTTATCCACCCCTAACCAATTTCCCCTAAAAAAGTGTTTTAAATCTGCTAGTTGTCAGTTTAATGACATGTCCCCTTGTTTTAATCTATATTGAAAGAGTTAATAACCATTCCCTATTTACCATTTCCATCACACTCATGATTTTATGAACTATCAGAACCTCTCTGTCATTTCTTTTCCCAGCTGAAGAGCCCTAACCTATTTAGCTTTTCTTCATAAGTGAGTGCTTCAATTCTCTCTATTATTTTTGTTGACAAATTTGCAATTTATTAATTAATAGACGCATATGTTAATACTTAGCAATAATTAGAAACACAAATGCCTGGGTTAAGTACATAATGCCACCCATTGCTTGAATATTTGTTTTGTTCCTTTTTGAAAACATTTTAAGGTGAATTTTCAAAGAGTTGGGGCATAAAATTCAGTATATACACATGTAAATAGCAAATACTCATGAAGATCTTATAAACTTCAAACATACACAAATAAGTAATGGTATAGGAGTAAATTTACGTATGTAAAAAAGATGCTGTTAGGTTTGGTGGCTTGTGGGGTCGTTTTGCAAACTGCTGCACTCACCCCGGAGGAACCATCCACTGACATAGCAGGGATGCCGTCCTCATGGTCTCTTCTGAAGGGGAACCCCGAAGATGTTGACAGGTTCATGGTGGTGAGGATGCTGCCCAACACCATGCTCACCTCCTTCCACACATACGCCCCTATGATTTCACTCTTATTGGTCCCGCACTAGGAATACTCTCCACCGGCACCCTCAGATAACATCATGCAACTAGATTTCGAAACCCAGCCACAACAAATGCAGTTTGCTCAGCAACGGTCTCTTGCATTCCGGTGTAGTGCATTTTGTTCCTCCTGTGTTCCTGGTTCCTGCTTCGTCCATTCATCCTTACCTTGTCTTCCAGTCCAGGCTCATCCAGCCTTGTCTTCCAGCCCAGTCCATTTTCCTTGTCCCCCCTCAGTGTCTCCTGTGTGTCTAAGTCTGCCTGTTATTTCAGATCTTGACCTCTTACTTGGACATGACCATGATCTTGATCTCCTGCCTGGATCCAACTATGATTGCTTGCTGCCTGGATCTGAGTCCTTACCTTGACCCGATTATTCTTGTTCACTGTCTGCCTTGACTTCGGCCCTCCTCTGACTTCCATAAGCCTGCGGTCTACTCTGTCTCTGGGTTGTCTCTGAACCCTAACTACCACTTCTGCCCTAGGGACCCTCCTAAGTCCTGCTGGCTGCCAGAATCCAAGGGCTCAATATGCACAGGAGGTGGCTGGTAAAGGTGAAGCTTGAGACTGTCCCGCTACAGGGAACTTTCACTAGTTGCCAGCACAGGCCTTGGGTGCTTGCCTTCAAAGCTGCATCAACTATGCTACAGCACTAAGGGCTCACACAACCCCTATCCCTTATAGGTTACTAAGGCCATGAGTTTGGTGGACTAGAACCCCAGCTTCAACAGCAGTAGGATCAGCTGAATACCATGTCTGGCTATCTTCAGGGCATTATGGCCCATCTTGCTTCTGTGCCTGCTCCAGCACCTGTCCTCCAACCTACCATGTTCCACTTGCTTTCACCTCTGAGGTATGATAGGGATTCTAGACACTGTAGAGACTTTCGTAACCAGTGTTGGATGTAATTTGAGCTGCAAGTATCATTATTTCTGACAGACTAAGTCAAGATAATCTACATTCTTTCCCTGCTGGGTGGCACTGCTTAAAGTTGTGACAAGTCCTTGATGAGCTCAGTCACACAATTTCCAAGTTTTCTGAACTCCTGCAGATTAGGCATGGCTCCTGGTCCAAGGGTGTTGCATCTGTCGCTGCTCGACGCCCTCGCTCCACACTCTTTACCTCTGTAGCGACTCCCTCCGGGTCTGATGGACAGTTAGCTGCCGCGGCGTCTTCTTGCTGTCTCCTGGCATCCCCGGACCGGCACGACACTGTGGATCCGCCATGTTCCTGATGACATAGGGCGCGCGTGCGCACTCTGATTGTACCAGCAAGGGCGCGAACCTCGGGGACATCCCCCTGAGATGAGGTCATCTGCTTCCAATATAAAAGGTCTTAGTATTCGCTAACGAATCGAGTTAGCAAGGGGGATTGCTTTGGCTTTACTCCCAAGCTACTCTGCCTCCTCAGACTTACCAGGGTACCCGCTCCGCGGGGGCCTCGCTCTCTTTTCTTTATTTCAGATTGCAGATAGGAACCGGTACTCGCTCCTCGAGGGCCCATGTTCCTGAACACTCTGAAGATTATCTACTGCCTGGAAGCTATCACAGATACAGACATTTGTGAGTTATCATCGCTCTCTCAGAGCTTTCCCTGGAACCAGGTACTCGCTCCTCGAGGGCCTAACCCTTTCCAGCTACTGAGCCTCCTAAAGGCCTTATGTGAGTTTTGTCATCCAGTTCTGGCTATGAACACAGCATACCCTGTCTACTCACTATCTTTAGTTTCTCTGCAGCTCAGCAACCCTGGGATCGCTGTTCCAGTACTTGAGGGACTTCAGCCAGGCCGGGCATATCAGCTCACTACTGCCACCTCTGGTGGTTCTACTAACCTAATAAAAGAATTATCTGTGTCTGTCTCCATTCCCAAGCCTAGGCGGTGGTCCCTCTCAGGATATCCTCCTGGGGGCGTAGTCATCTGCCATCAGCCCAAGGATCCACCTATTTACATTCCTCTACAGCTGAGTGCCCTCTCCAAGCACTCTGCTGGTAACAGATTGCTACCCCTTCTCCATCAGGAGTCTTCAGCAACAGATTCATAACAGATTGCTACTCCACAATCTAAACCCTAACAGATTGTTTACTACTCCCTCTATAGGAGCTGAGCATATCAGATTGCTAACTCCTCCTTCCATAGGAGCAGATTCATTACAGATTGCTAACTCCTCGGTTCTTGAGGAGTTAATCATAACACAGGATCTCAGACAATAAGAAGCAGAGGTGGCATACACTCACATTTTGCAAGGAGCTGCCCAAACAAACTAGGAAACTCAAGAGCCTAGGCCTGGTGGGAGAGGCCATCCTAGGTCACCGTTACACATCTCCACAATTGCTGGCCCTAATATGTCTGTCTCACAAAGATAGCCTTATTGATGCTCTTCCATTATTGGACACCGGCGCTGGAGGTAGCTTCATCCATGAGGCTCTGGTTCAACACTATAACATACCCACAGATCCTTTAAACTTCCTGCTTTTGATATCCTCCATTTACAAAGATACTCTGCCTGGACAGATTACATACCCAAATCCCTCAGCAGCAAGTCCCGCTCACCCAACATCATCCTTTGGGCGCCAGGCATTTAACCCAGAGTCAGACGCTGGAGAACTGTGATATTTGGGCTCTTTTTATTCCTGCTACCTTATGTTAGCAGGACCTATGAACTGCTGCTGCTTTCCATTCCAGCAGCACCATCATTGAGGGATTCAAACCCAGTGGAAGCAAGTCCCCACCCACATGTCATTATTCTAGGTGCTGGGCATTTAACCCAGGGTCGGATGCCAGAGAACTGTGCAATTTGGCTCTGTTTATTCCTGCTACCTTACATCAGCAGGACCTACCAACTACCACTGCTTTCCACATCATCAAGGGACCTGAATCCTGCAGCAGCAAGCCACGCCCACCTGACATCATCTTTTCGGTGCTGGATATTTAACCCGGGGTCAAATGCCAGAAAACTGGGCAATTTGGCTCTATTTGTTTCTGATACCTTACATCAGCAGACCTACAAACTGCTGCCACTTTCCACTCCAACAGCACCATCATCAAGGAACATGAATCCTGGGCAGCAATCCCCACCACCTGATGTTGTCATTTGCATGCCAGGCATTTAACCTGGGGTCTGACACCAGAGAACTGTGCAATTTGGCTCTGTTTGTTCCCACTACCTTACATCAGCAGGACCTATCAACTGCTGCTGTTTTCCACTCCAGCAGCACAATCATCGAGGGACCCGAATCCTGCGGCAGCAAGCCCCGCCCACCTGATGTCATCCTTTGGGCGCCGGGCATTTAAGCCTGGGTCGGACGCTGGAGGTGCCCATGCCAGAGGGGCGTGTTCATCTGACATGTGAATGAAGGAGCCTGCCCCTTTGTTCACCCCTTCGTTCGCACCAATTTTGCTAACCAGATTATAACACTCCTTGAATATCTACCATCTGACTATGATTAATGAAGCTGTTGCAGTGCACATCCCGACTGCTCCTTCTGACTTGTCTAGGATTCCTACTATCATGGGTCAATGGAAACTGCCACCAACCTGAACCACTTTAAAGAATTCTATTGACAAATATTTCATCCCTGTTACCATCCTGCACTCTCTTAATCTTATTGATTAATACACAAACTATCACAAAAAAATCATCAGTTATTCACAATTTAGTTACATCCACGACCCCTGACTGTTTATGCCATTCTGAAACTTGGCTTAAGGACTATGATACTCCAATCCTAAACCATTGTTGCCCTCCAAACTATTCATATTTTTTAAATCTAGACAACTTCGTCAAGGAGGGGGACTGGCTATATTCTTCAAAAATTATTTGAATTTTACAGAAGTTGACATTTTCATGCCTGCACAATATGAGTTGTTATATTTGAAGTCAGATATGATTAACATCTATCTTATTTACTGTCCATCTGGTCTTCTCAATTATAATTATTCTCCCATTATTGAAGCATAATCAATCTTGATTTAGATCTGACAAAACTACTTTTAGGCGATTTTAATCTCCACTTAGATGAGACAACTCCAACCCATGCTACACGCATAATCCTTGATACCTTTTCATCATGTGGCTGGCAACAGATAATATTGACCCCCAAACCATATGAGGGGTCACATCCTCAACTTATTCTTTGTAAACAAATCTAAATTTAATGTGATAAGCTCTGCAACCTCAGTTAAAAATATTCCTTGGGGCAACCATTCTCTTATTTCCATCTTGCTTTCATTACACTCAAAGGTTTCTTTAACTACACATAACCAATTGATAATTAAAAAGCGTGGATTTATTGATCCACAGGACCTCACTGCAGAACTTATGCCTCTTTTAGAGAATAACAAATTAGACTCTCCAAATGATTTTATTTTCACATGGGATAATGCTTTCTTATCCACATTAGATACATTAGCATCTATGAAATAATTTAAAAAGCAATGACAGCACAAAGCCCCATGGTTTACCAATTTACTTCAGAAACAGAAATATGAATTGAGAAAGCTAGAACATAAGTGACACTGCTATCCGAATGCTCATAATAAAGCATGCTATCAACTCTGTTTAAAAACATTCCAAGATGACATCATGAAGGTTAAAAAGGCTTATATATATACTTGAAGGGCTCAATCATTTAATAATCCTAGAAAACTAAATAATTCCATCAATCAGATTATTAAACCGATGCACAGCTCCCCGATTATGCCACCTTCCTCTCAAGGAAAGAACATAGATAAGACCTTTGCAACAATTTTCACTGAAAAAATAGTCAAAAATTCAGTTCAAGAACCTGTTAACTATATCAATTATGAGTTCACCCCAGATAACATTATCTGGGGTGAATTTAACAAGATAGCCTGAAATAATATGCATAATTAGCAATATGAACTCTTCATCTTGCTCCTTGAACTCATGCTTGACGACTTTACTAAAATTGATTAAAACTGAAACTGCAGGTTTCATTACTCAGTTTATTAATGCTTCCTTTGAACATAACTCGATTCCAGAACCGTTAAAATGAGTATTTGTTCTGTACTACTTTGAAAAAAACCCACTTCTGATCTGTTGCGACTGTCGCTGCCCGACGTCTCCACTCCACCCTCCTTACCTCCTCGGCGACTCCCTCTTGCTCAAGTGGAAGGTTCGCTGCTGCGGCGTCTTTCTGCCGACTCCCTCTGGCGTCCCCGGAATGGCTCGACGCTGCAATCCACCATGATTCACAAGGGCCTAAGGGCGCGCGCACGGCCCCAACTGATGTACCAGCAGTGGCGCGAACCTCAGGGACATCCCCCTGAGATGACGTCATTCGTTCCAGATATATAAGGTCTCTGAAAATGCTAATGAATCGAGTTAGCAAGGATAAGGGTTATTCTACCTAAGCTGCTCTGTCTCCTTGGACTTACCAGGGGTACCCGCTCCTCAGGGGCCTCGCTCTCTCTTTGTTTTTCAGGTCACAGTCTGGAACCGGTACTCGCTCCTCGAGGGCCCATGTTCCTCGACTGGTTGCTGAATACCTCTTCTGCCTGGAAGTCATCGCTGTCTACTACACCAGTGAGTCACCATCTCTCTCTCAGAGCTTTCCCTGGAACCAGGTACTCGCTCCTCAAGGGCCTAACTCATTCCAACACCTGGACTACTTCTATGAGACTATTGTGTGAGTGTTACTATAAAGGTTCTGTACCGGAACTCTGCATACCCTGCCTACTTACTATATTTAGTTTCTCTACAGCCCAGCAATCCTGGGATCGTTGTTCCAGTATCTGAGGGACTACAACCCAGCTGGGCGCTTCCAGCTCACTACTGCCACCTCTGGTGGTTCAATATACTGTTTAATAAAAGAACTAGTGTGTGTCTGTCTCCAACCTGTGAACCTAACCAGTGGTCCCTCTCGGGGTCTTCCCCTGGGGGCATGGTCATCTGCCACCAGCCCAAGGATCCACCCACAACTACCACAAATAGTAACAGATTGCTAACTCCATGGATCCGGCACAACAATGCCTTACAGGCCATACCAGGCCTGGCTCAGCGCATTATAGAGCAGCAAGACACCTTGGAGAAATGTACTTCAGCGTTTAATCAGCTACACACACAGAGGGGAAGATTTTATAATTTTGCGCGAGCGCGTACTTTTGTTCGCGCACCAGGCGCGAACAAAAGTACATTGGATTTTATAAGATACGCGCGTAGCCACACCGCCACTTCCACTGAAGCTCAGTGACGTCCCAGCAGCTTATTCCATCGCTGCTGATATTTATACGCTTTTCAGCGAGTTTTCTTCCACATTCAAGATCCACTTGTCATCAATGCAGAAGACAACTTAGAGGTTCTGGATGTTCATAGAGAGGCAATACTTTTGAATACTTTCTGAAGTGGAAGGTTTCGGCCCCAAAGAAGATTCTTGGGAGCCTCAGACCAATATTCTGGACAAGGAGATGCTTCATCAGTTCCACCTCGTGCATCCTTCAAGATCCAAGTCTGGTACCTTTGAAGGGGGGTACTATGGCGACCGTCACTGCCCGAAGTCTCCACTCTGCCCTCCTTACCTCCTCGGCGACTCCCTCTTGTTCTAGTGGAAGGTTGGCTGCCGTGGCGTCTTTCTGCCAACTCCTTCCGACATCCCCAGAACGGCTCGATGTTGCAATCCGCCATGATTCACAAGGGCCTAAGGGTGAGCACGCGGCCCCAACTGATGTACCAGCAGTGGCGCGAACCTCAGGGACATCCCCCTGAGATGACATCATCCGTTCCGGATATATAAGGTCTCTGAAAATGCTAACGAATAGAATTAGCAAGGATAAGAGTTATTCTACCTAAGCTGCACTGCCTTCTCGGACTTACCAGGGGTATCAGGTCACAGTCTGGAACTGGTACTCGCTCCTTGAGGGCCCATGTTCCTGGACTGGTTGCTGAATACCTCTTCTGCCTGGAAGTCATCGCTGTCTACTACACCAGTGATCATCACATACATAGGGAACCCTATGAATTCATTTTTATAGCATTAACATTCACAATTTACTGTAATCTCATAACAATTTTGTTGTCAATATTACCATTTATCAGCAGTACTTAACTGCTGATAAATGGTACATACACATCAATTTTTATCATTTTATTAATTGCATCCACTGATGTTTACAATAATTCAAAAACATGTGCAACCCAATATACATAAATATACACACTTATTTAGCAGCAGTATTTTCACATCTAAAACCATATACCCACTACATTCACTCATCCACATACACTCCCCACCCATCAAAACCCATCTGTTCCCCTTTAATTAATGCACCTTACATATTTAACTTAAAGTGCTTAACACAAATTATTAAATCCTAAATATACTCTTTCCACGGGAGCAGTTCACAACGTCCCAACAGGGATCCCCGTTTCGCCACAGCTTCCTCAGGGGACAAATCACTCCCACTTCATCCGGAGACGACGAGGCCCTCCGGCCTTCCACCCTCCAGATTATTGCACCTTCACACAAATTAATAACAGATGTTATCTTACATTACAATACAATGCCATATGTCACCCCCCAAGCACGTGCACATGGACGCCCGCATATACTTTTTAAAATTTACCCCAAAGAGATCAAAATTATTTGTTGATATTTGTACATATTTATAATTATTACCACTACCACTACTAAGCATTTCTGTAGCACTATATGACATACACAGCGCTGTACAAATACACAAAAAAGACAGTCATGCTCCATAGAGCTTACAATCTAATAAGACAAACATATAGGACAACAGCGCGTACTTTTGTTCATGCAGCAGGCGTGAACAAAAGTACGCCTGATTTTATAAGATACGCGCGTATCTTATAAAATCTGTGGTCGGCGAGCGCAAGGCTGCGCAAAATCGGCAGCCTGCGCACGCCGAGCCGCGCAGCCTGCCTCCGTTCCCTCCAAGGCCGCTCCGATTTCGGAGCGGCCTCGGAGGGAACTTTCCTTCGCCCTCCCCGCACCTTCCCCTACCTAACCCCCCCCCCCCGGCCCTATCTAACCCCCCCCCTTACCTTTGTCAGCAAAGTTACGCCTGTCGGCCGGCAGCCCCGCTCCGTCCTCCGGTCCCGGGGCTGGTCCGGAGACCTCGACCACGCCCCCGGGCCGGCGCCACGCCCCCAGGCCCGCCCCCGAAACACCACGGCCCGCCCCCGGAACACCGCGTCAGTAGGCCCCACCCCCAACACGCCCCAACACGCCCCCATACAAAAGCCCCAGGACTTACGCGCGCCGGCGGCCTATGCAAAATAGGCGCGCCTGCGCGGGCCTTTGAAAATCTGCCCCATATTGGTTTGGGGATAGGATGTTGTTTGTTTCCAGGTAATCATCAAGTTGTGAGTGAACTACTTTTTTCTATGATTTTGGCAATAAAGGGTAGATTAGAAATAGGGCGGTAATTTGATAGGTTGTTTGGGTCAAGGTTATTCTTTTTTAGTATGGGTTTGATTATTTCAGATTTGAGACAATTGGGATAGTTTCCTTCGGTAAGTGATAAATTGACGATCTTGGTGATTAATTTTGTTATAATAGGTTCAATTGTCTTGAGGCTTGTAATGTGGATGCTATCCAGAGGGTGGTTGGCAGGATTCATTTTCTTGATAATTGATTGGATCTGGATGGTGGAGGAGGTATCGAAGCTGGTCCATTTTGATTTTATTTTGTGTTCAGACATATGGATTGGGTGTTATTGATGAAGTTGGATTGAATTAGGTTTAATATTTTAATACTAAAGAATTCAGCAAAATCATCACTTTTGAATGATGTGCAAGTAGGTTTATTGGTAGTCATTGTGAGGTATTGTACAATTGAGAAGAACATTCTGGGGTTATGGTGGAATTTGATTTTTTTTAAAAAATATTCTTTTTTTGCATTGTTGATGGAATATTTATATTGTGCTAGATGTATTCGGTATCTGTTTAGAGTGACTGAGGTTTTGTTACGTCTCCATTCTCTTTCTTTTTTCCTGAGTAATCATTTAGATGTTCTGATGCTATCATAATACCATGGATTGTTGTGCTTTGATGGCTTTATTGATTTAGTTATGATTGGATTGATGTTATCAGCTACATTTTTAGTGATCATTAACCATGATTTTATGGCTTCATGAGAATTTGATAAATTGATATTAGATAATTCCATTTGAAGGGTTTCTTGTAGGAGTTCAATGTTGAATTGTGGGCAATAGGTAATATTATTTTGTTGGGTTTGAGGAGGATTAAGGATGAATTTAGAAGTCAGTGATGCTTGAATTAGGTGATGATCTGACCAAGGTATTTCAATAATGTTGAGTTAGTATACCAGTCATTAGTATTGATGAATATGAGGTCAATAGTATGACCTGCTTTGTGGGTTGGAGCATCAATGATTTGTTTTAGTTGTAGTGAAGCAGGTGCATCAATGGTTGCTTAAATCAAAGTGTACGTTGAACTCTCCTAAGATGATGATGGGTTTGTTAATCGAAATATTATTCATAATATATTCAATTAGTGGTGAACAATTTTTTTCTAGAGATCCTGGTGGGCAATAGACAAGGCAAATTTGAAGTTTAGTGGAATCAAATAGTGTGATTTCAAATGGAGCAATTATGTTAGTTGGCCGAAGAGTCAGCTGAAGCTCTTTTTTGGCAATTAGCATTAAACCACCTCCTTTTTTTCTTTTTCTTGGAATTGAGAATATGTTGTAATCTTGGTTGTTTAATTGGTTGATGAGTACCATGTCAGTGTTTTTAAGCCAGGTGTCTGTTATTGCAATGAAATCTGGTTTATAATCATTAATCAAGTCATTGAATAAAGGTATTTTTTTAACTATAGAGCGTGCATTCACTAGTATAAATGAAAGCATAATATAATTTGAGAATTGGATGTATGCGTTGTTTCAGATGTTTGAAAGTTGTGTTTTTTTACAATAATGAGGAATATGAGGTGTGTGTTTCTTTTGCATTGTTATTTTTATTGGAAGAGTAGTTATTGTATTTTGATTTTGGAGTTTATTAGTTGCATCCATTCTTGAAGAATTTCAGTAGGAATTAGTTTTAGATGAATTGAGAGAAACAGAGGTTGTACAAGGGAGCACTGAAAGGGCAGTGCGAAGGGGCGCGCAAAGGGGCTAGCTCCTTTGGACACGCTCCTGCAGCGCCTGGGGTGCGTGAATTTAAATTACCTCACCCGGCTCCTCCTCCAACCTCAGGGGCGCTCTGAACTTCCGGCTAGTTTTGGTAGCTCTGGGGTGGTGCTGTTCCAGTAAGGTACCTATTAAGTCCGCTGCCCGTTGGATTCTGAAGTCCCTGGAGTCGGTTCTCAGATTCTTGAAAGATTTGGTAACCAAGCAACAGGTCTCTGCAGCGCGAGACCGCAGCCCCAGTCTTCAGATGCAGGTACTTTGCTGGTACAAGACGCTTCCTGTAATCAGAGGCGTGGGGGGGGGGGGGGCGCCGGGGTTAATGAAAATTTAAATGACCTCACCCGGCTCCTCCTCCGACCTCAGGGGCGCTCTGAACTTCCGGCTAGTTTTGGTAGTGCTGGGGGTGGTGCTGTTCCAGTAAGTTATCCATTAAGTCAGCTGATTCTGATAAGGAAATAAGCCCCCCCACCCCAGCCACTTTTAGCCTGTCCCCCTACCCCTTGCTTCCAACGCTAGACCTTCTATCTAACCCCAGCATCATCAGTCAAGATGTTAATAGGATATCCTGCCTTCTGCTCCACTGCCTTTGTCATAACAAATTACTCAAGCTGATCTCATGCAGTCCTTTACCCCCAGGGGCACTGTTCTTTCACGTTTAGAAGTATATATTGTGGCCTATAACAGGCCTTGCATTAATTCTTGAGGGCTATTATAAACACATAAGGGTAGATTTTAAAAAATAACGAGATTGCATAGTTTTGTTGGCGCATCAGGCGCAAACAAAAAGTACGCTGGATTTTATAAAATACGCGCGTAGCCACGCGTATCTTATAAAATCCAGGATCGGCGCGCAGCCTGCCTCCGTTCCCTCTCAGGCCGCTCTGAAATCAGAGCGGCCTCGGAGGGAACTTTCTTTCGCCCTCCCCTCACCTTCCCTGGCCCTATCTAACCCCCCCCCTACCTTTATCCATGGATTTACGCCTGCCAGAGGCAGACGTAAATCCGCACGCGCCAGCGGGCTGCTGGTGTGTCAAGACCCGACCGGGGGCTGTTCCGGAGGGCGTGGCCATGCCCCCGGGCCAGCACCACGCCCCCCGGGCCCACCCCCCAAATGCCGCATCACCCCCCCAAATGCCGCATCATTCGGCGACGCCCCCGACATGCTCCTTTCAGGAAGCCCCGGGACTTCCGCGCGTCCCGGGGCTCTGCGCGTGCCGGCGCGCGAGGGCCCTGCGCGTGTAAATCCGGGAAGATTTACGCGCGCGGGGGTTTTAAAATCCGCCCCATACAGTAACCACATCTCAAAGACATGTAGTTTTGTGTTACAGGGAGTTAATGCAAATTGCATTTCTTTACGCAATTTGTGTTAGCCCTATTTTAATATTAATGAGCTGATTTGCAAACATTTGACTGGAAGGCAGCTCTTTAATATTTCGATTCTGTTAGTTCATGCTAACTCTGCAGCTTTCACAGCCTAACATACAAGTTAATTAAGGCTAATACAGCGTTAGCATGCTTTAAACACACATTAGTACATTGGCCCTTTAATTAGTCCTCTTATGTAAAATAAACTGGAATTACAGAATGTGGCTATGATGATGCAGGCTGTCAATTTAGGTTCTAGCAAGGACTGATATAAATATGGAAATTATTTAAAAAAAAAATAGAATCTGGATACTGTTAGCTATGTAGCTTAAAGGAAGGTTGGGCAAACCATTCCAGTCAAAATCAGAATCCTCCATCCAGCTGGGGGCAAACAAATGTCGAGAACTGGGAAAAATATTGATTTTTACATTAGGAGAATCCGGAACGTAATGCATTTCTAGGTAGACAGAAGTGAAAGATCAGTAGCCAATCAGACTGGCTGATTGTGGCTTTACCAGTTCATACAACTTTCTGTAGGGTTGTATAAAAGGTTGAAATCAGACATCAGATAAATATATCAATAAGATTATAGCTAGCATAAAAATCAGTACCAGGATTAGGCCATAATTCAGGATGAGCATTAGGATTTTACTTGACTGATCATTTCCCCATTTTTAAAAAGGTTTATGTGAAATAGATTTCCTTGTTGGCCAAGTTTGAATCTTAATCTCAATCTTATCCTTTGCAAATGAAGCTAATCTAATAATAACCGAAGCAGAAGGAAGCAAAATCCCATGTATAATTCAAATCCTCAGTATAACTAATCAGAGCGTTTCTGAGGTCTCCAGCAATAAGAGACACTTCCAGGATTCCCAAGAGGAGATTTCTAGCTCATATCTGTAACCCTTACTTGGGGTGTGTTAAGTACCAAGGGCACACAATATAATGTATTTCTTCAAGGCTGCCCCAGCTAGCTGACTTGTCCTCAGCTTACTTTCAATCCCTCTCGTTTATGGCCCAGACAATGAGAAAAGGTCACCAGTGTGTGTTTGCTGAACCTTAAGTGCTTCTTGAGAGGCTATAAGAATTAGACATAACTAAGTGTGGGTGTTAAAATAAAGTTTCCTGATTCATACTGTTAGATAAAGTCCATTTGTCCTAAATGATGAGTGTACATCTGACTGTAGTTACAGTATTTTCTTTCTGTGGAGGCAGTGTTCTTATTACAGACCTCTGGGTAGAGCCCATGGTAGTTTTAAATGTGTATAACTCTCCCAGGGGTGCTGTGGGAATCCTAGTGGAGGGTTCCCCTTTGCTTTGCAAAAATCCTACCTTTAGACATCGTCTTTCCCTCAGACACCCAGCCTGTCCTGATTCCTTGATGTGCAGAGATCCGGATGGGGTCTCCTCATCTTGTTCTCTCTTCCTTTGGTCCAGATGTTCATTTATTCTTAGCTGTTACTTCAGGGATTTCGTTTGTGGAAAAATGAGGGGATCAGGCTGTTCCTCAGCACTGAAATCCCAGTGAGGAAGGGGGATCGAAAAACCTCCCCACTAACTCAAAGTCCAAAACACTTAGCGGTAGACATTCAAAAGATATTTAGATGGATAACAGAAAAGTTATCTGTCTAAATGGCTTAGCCGCATAGTTGAAAGGCTTATCCAGCTAAATTATAGCCAGGACAAATTATCCAGCTAGAATTTAGGTGGGTGAGTCAGGGGCATTCCTGGGGCGGTAGGAGGGCATTCCGGGGAGGAGCAAAGTTAACTGGTTAAGTTAACCAGCTAAATCTAAATGCACCATAGGGCAGGTCTAAAGTTAGCCAGTTATCATCTATCTGGCTAATTTTCTTATCCAGGTATATTCAGCTGTGCCGCTGAATATCCTGGTTAAGTTAGCTGGATATGTATATCCTGCTAACTTAACTAGCTGCTTAGTGGCTGAATATTTACCCCCTTAAAGTTTAACTGGACACATCTTCCTAAACTGGTGTTCATGCTGTCACAGGTGCTTGCCGCCTACAGGTTGTGAATGGGCTCACTGATCTTCAGCCCCTGTCCCTTGAGTACAGCTAGTGAGGATGACTTTCCCCAGGAAGCAAGGTGAACTCAGTACCTTCTAATTAGACTTCTCTATCCTTCACTGTCTCTCACAGCAGGAGCCATCACTGTTGCTCACATGTCTTTGGTCCCCTGGTGAGATCCCTTTTACCCCTACAGGGTATCAGGCTCAACAATCTATCTTTCAGTAACTTAATATAAGAAGGACCCTCTGGCAGGGAGTACATGATGAGGGATCCCTTTCTGAAAGAAAACTCTTTAGGGCAAGGCTGGGAGGTTCTACCAGTGTGGAAAAATTACATTTTTACTCTGCAGCTGCTCTCTCTAACCGAACCCCCTGAGTGTTAAAATGGCCGGGCTAAATAACACTGAGACATCCAATCTAAAGCCTCCTGATGAGAGGGCCTGAAGAAATGGATGGCTCCTTCTAAGTGTGTCCTAAGGACAAGGATAGTGGCATCTAGTGGCCAGATCCAGAAAGGGTGCCATATATACTAGGGATGTGAATCGTATTTTTGACGATTTAAAACAATCGTCAGATATATTTTAAATCGTCAAAAATTGTTAGAGCCGCGATACAATAACAATTCCCCCGATTTATCGTCAAAAATCGTAAATCGGGGGAGGGGGGAGGGCGGGAAAACCGGCACACCAAAACAACCCTAAAACCCACCCCGACCCTTTAAAATAAATCCCCACCTTCCCGAACCCCTCCAAAATGTTTTAAATTACCTGGGGTCCAGTGGGAGGGTCCCGGCACGATCTCCCACTCTCGGGCCACGGCTGCCTTAAGAGAAATGGCGCCGGTGGCCCTTTGCCCTTACCATATGACAGGGCAAAGGTAGCGCCAGCACCATTTTGGTTCCTGTGTCCTGACGTCACGAGTGCAGGAGATCGCTCCTGGACACCCGCTGGACCCCCAGGGACTTTTGGCCAGCTTGGGGGGGCCTCCTGACCCCCACAAGACTTGCCAAAAGTCCAGCGGGGGTCCGGGAGCGACCTTCTGCACTCGGGCCGATTTGCCAATATTCAAAATGGCGCCGGCGCTACCTTTGCCCTCACTATGTCGACATAGTGAGGGCAAAATGGCGCCAGCGGGGGTCCGGGAGCAATCTCCTGCACTCGTGATGTCAGGTCACAGGAACCAAAATGACACCGGCGCTACCTTTGCCCTGTCATTTGATAAGGGCAAAGGGCCACGGCACCATTTCTCTTAACGCAGCCGTGGCCAGAGAGCGGGAGATCGTGCCGGGACCCCCCCCCCCCTACTGGACCCCAGGTAATTTAAAACATTTTGGGGGGGTTCGGGAGGGTGGAGGATTTATTTTAAAGGGTCGGGGTGGGTTTTAGGGTTGTTTTGGTGTGCCGGTTTTCCCGCCCTCCCCCCTCCCCCGATAAAACGATTTTTTTAACCTAAAAAACTAAGACGATCAGATTCCCCCCCCCCCTCAGCCAAAATCGATTGTTAAGACGATCGATCACACAATTCACATCCCTAATATATACCTGTTTTATCCTAAGAAGAAAAATTGGCAAAAATCTTTGCTAGTAATACAATAATAATAAAATAAATTGATAGTGATAAAACAGGTTGTACATTTAAAAAGTAGTTATAATTCTGGATTTTGATCATTTAACTTGATTTCGTCTTTTGAATGTTCTGTTTAGGGTGCGCCTGGTGGGTCAGGTTCTAAAGGTGAAGGTGGGGACCCAGGACCACAGGTAAACTATGCATTATTTCTTACTCATTGATCACGTTGCACTTTTACTTATCACTAGCAACATGAATCCATCTAGACCATTAATTTGCTCTGAGTTTAAGAAAATATTATTATTATTTTATTTATTTATTTATTTTTTTTGTGAATTTAGGGTCCTCGAGGTATTCAAGGTCCTAGTGGTCCTAATGGAAAACCTGGGAAAAGAGTATGTATCAAGCAAGGCATGTCTCAAATGCTAAAACTACAATGAAAAATGCTTACTTGTTTACTGTGGTCACAGCATGGGAACTTCATGGTTTGTTTGCTGTTTTCCAGGGTCGTGCTGGTGCTGATGGATCGAGAGGGATGCCAGGAGAATCTGGGTCTAAAGTATGTTGCTGAAACATTTAGAATTAAGAGCCATGTGCAATTTCTAATTAATAAGTATATAGATGAGAAGAAAATATTGTTACAAATGTGAAATACAATATAAACTGTTGTTCGTTGGACACGATATGTTTTTTTTGGACACGATATGTTTTTTTTGGACACGCTATTTCTACTATTCCTACTACTTCAATTTCTTATTTTTAAAGTGCTACTGGAAATATATATTGTATGGTACAGATGCACATAAGAGATAGTCCTTGCTTCAAATTTTAGTGAAGACATGCATACATGACAGACAAGGTTATGGGGTGTGGTAAAGTTGCTAAGATTTAAAGCAGCTTCAAAAGGGTGAGGGAGTTGAAAGAGCCAGAGAAGAGAGTATGACATGGCAACTCAGGTCGCATATTCCAGGCAGAGGAGTTAATTTTAAAAGGAGTTACATGTGGAAATGTAATATACTATCACAGCAATTTTAAAAAGCCATTTGCGCATGTAAATTGCACTTAAACATGAATATTCTGTGAACATTCTGTGGCATATATTGTAGCAATTTTCAAAAGCCCACTTACAAGCGTAACATGCATTTACATGTGTAAAACCCAATTTTAAGCATGTAAATGGCTTTTTTGAAATCAGGCCCTGTGGAAAGCACAAGATTAGGAGTTGACAGGGGAGGAGAAGGGTACGGATATAAGTGACTTATTCAATGAGTTTGAGTTCACAAGGAAAGGTGTGGGGAGAGAAGAGATAGGTAATGAGGAGCTGCAGCATGAATACATTTATAGGCGAGGAAGAAAACCTTGAACTGTATGCAGAAACTGACAGGGGGCCAATATAGCGACTTGAAAAGAGGGGGTTACATGTGGCTCTGTCTGCTATCTTGGAGCACCTTCCATTCAGGAGATGTAAGCCTTGTAGCCAAATTTCCTACGATGACTCATGGAAGGTTTTCTGCCTTGTCACATTTCGTGCACCTTTGTTGGCAGCAGGCTCTGCAGATAATCATCATTGCCTCTCCCCAGAACTTGTCAGGAATGTTGACATCCAGCCACATGCTCTTTGCCATCTCCAACAGCATTGTGGTTCTTCCTTTCTGTGACATTGTTATATTTGGGAGTATAGGTCACTGTGGTCTGATGCTCAATCCTCTGTCACTTTGCTCACATATGCTTCTCCATTGCCCATACGGATGGTTTCATAGTTATTCTGGAACATGTTTGTCACTGCCACACTCCTTGAGTTTTTCCAGTGTCTTTTTTTGTGTTTCAAGAGTTAGTCTTTGTGTGTCTGGAATAAAGTATCTGTTTCCAAAGGGGGTCGCTGTCTTCATTGGTCCACACCGATCACTGTGGATTAGTTCCAGTGGCTGACTTGATCTGCTATGGCTTGCCTCTGGCAGTGCTGCACATGTGGCTTTGCTTTTCAGACAGCATACACATATCAGCATCTCTATGCACTGTTCAGGTCTAGAATACAAAAGTTCATGGTTACATCAGGCATTTACCGTTTAAACATTATGAAACAGTGTCATTTCTTGTAATACTTTTATCTTTAGCCATTTTCTAATCTGATGATCAGCCAGTTGGATTTGCAGGATATGTGCAATGAATACGAATGAGATAGATTTACATGTACCGCTTCAATTGCATGCAAATTTATTTCATGCATATTCATTGCACATATTCTGCAAATCCAACTGGCTTGGTGTCCTCCGGACCAAAATTTGGAATGACTGTAATAAACATTTTTTTTCCCATGAACACAAAATGGGAAAATCCTTCTGGTACATCTGGCCCTAGGACACACCAAAGAGTTTTATGTCTTTACTGATGTATTATGGATGAAAATTCATGTTTGATAATTTGATGTTTTTATTGCAGGGTGACAGAGGTTTTGATGGTCTTCCTGGTCTACCTGGTGAAAAAGGCCATAGAGTAAGAGATGATAAGAGAATTATACTGATACAAATGCATGATTTTCTCACAGGGAAAGGATAAGCATGAAGCCCTGCTAAATTGTGATGTCAACTCAGAATAATGTTTGATTGTCGAAACAAAGTTTGGTAATCAAAGACCTCATATCATTTTGGTACAAAACATAAAACTGACATTTTAGACCCTCATAGTTCCATATGGAAAGTCAGAGCACATATAGAAAACTGAGTCTAGAAAGTTATTGCTTTAAAACAACTTCTCATGATTACACAATTGCAAGATGTCACAATATTGAGGACTTTCTTAAATTCTCTACATGCAGTTGTGCTCTAAATGGTCTGTTTATTCTACTATTTATCATGTCACTTCTTATGAATTGTGCTTACTGAGAGATTGAGCACTAAGCTATGTAGTTTTTCATGCAGAAATTGCAACAATTCTCCATGTATAACTTTTCTACCAGGACTCATATGCAAATAAGCCAGGTAAAAAAGTTACACATGTAATTTTCAATTCTGCGTGTTTTCACACTAGGAAGATACATTTCAAACAACTACACATTGTGTCTCATACATGCACTACATGTGCATAAATGGCCACATGTAGTTTTACCATAGTAATTTACAACCTCTATGCTAGGCATATCTATATCCCGCAATATACGCACATATGAATGCTTATACGCAAATTCATAAAGGGGTGGATTTTAAAAGGGTTAAGCACGAATATTACGTGGGTAACCGCGAAAACCCGCTCCTGCGCGTGCCAAGCCTATTTTGCATAGCTCTGGCGAAGCCCCGGGACATACGCATGTCCTGGGGCTTGAAAAAGGGGTGGGGTGTGGGTGGGGAAGGGTGGGGTCAGAGCCTCCAGGCACAGCGGCCATTTGCTGCTGTGCCCGGGATCGTGGGCTGGCCGTCGGCCGGCGCACGCAACCTACGCCTTTCCGGAGGCAGCGCAACTTATAAGATAAAGGTAAGGGGGGGGGGGGTAGGTAGGGCTGGGGGACGGGTTAGGTAGGGGAAGGGAGGGGAAGGTTGGAGGGTGGAGGGAACGGAGGAAGGCTGCACGGCTCAGCACATGCAAGTTGTACAATTGTGTAACCCCTTGCACACGCTGACCCTTGATTTTATAACATGCATGCAGCGGCACGCGCATGTTATAAAATAGGGCATATATTTGTGCACGCCAGGTTGCGCGCACAAATGTACACCCACACGTACCTCTTAAAATCCGGCCCAAAATGCATTGAAAGTAAGTATTTCAATGCATTGAATGTACATACTTTATCTCCCTATTTTAAAAAATATATCCCTTAGGTGAGGTATGAGAAGGTGTCCCCCCCCCACCCAAAGGTATAGCATAGGTCAAATCAGCAAGAAGGCCAAGGAGTAGTGAAGTTTGTCCCTTTTGATCATTTAAAATGCTGGGAAATAGTGGAGGCAAGGATCAGGGTTTCCAGAGAAGTGACAGTAACACCGATAATATTTCTAGAAAGCTGCAACTCTGCCACAATCCCAGGAACCTTACCATCAGCCTCCCACCCTTGCCCCCTGGAGATGTAGGAGATGGGTGAATGGTAGGTGTCTTTGTGTGGTGCACTCTCTTGGGGCTGGCGCAAAAATATTATGAAGCTCAGAAAACCTTACCACCTTGTACCTCTACCATCCTCTCAGTCTGCCCAACAAACAAAAAGCACCCATAGGGTCATAGGTCTATTGTAAAATGTGCTGGGTGTGGGTTTGGCCCTCAGAAAGTCATGTGTAAAGGGAATTATAATTACAATATAATAAACCTCCCATACCAAAATAGCACTAACTGCTAGCACTCAAACAGTAACAATCTTACCTATAAAAAGGCAATACTGCAAATGTTACTCCAAACCCTAAAACTCCAATACAGCTCACATTAGGAAAGCAGAATAAACCAAGTGCCTATAAATCCCTATAGAGAAAATACAGTATGTGCTAGCAAAATACTTCACCTCAGTCACATATGCAAAACACAGAGAAACCCTCACTAAATGTAGAATAAAGTGATCATAAAGAATAAATAGAAATGTGCAGACAAACTGAATTGGAAACCGCAACAAACCAGTGGAACAAAGCAAAAATAGACACATTATAATCAAAATTACCACTCTCTCCTGTGTAGTTGAAGTTGAGGGTAAGTGGATTTATATGTACTTAGAGCAAATTAGTCTTCCTTACCTCTTTTTTTATTTCAATACTTTAAAGCACAATACATTGAGCCCCTATAGATCATTCAGATGCAGATACAATTACCTTTCCCTGTATGTACCTGGATCAGTCCAGACAGTGGGTTGAGCCTCCTGTCCAGCAGAGGGAGTCAGAGAAAAACTGAAAAGGTATCCTATATCAGGACAGTGCTTACGCTGCGTCCCTTCAGTATTTCTCTGTCTCCCAGCAGAGGCAGGCATTTGAACCTGCAGTTCCTTAGCTTTCTCTGTTTTCCATACTGTGCTGATTTCTTTCTTTCTCCTTCTGATTGTTTCCAGGATCAAGCAAGTATTGATTAATTTCTATATGTAAAAAAAAAAAAAAGAATTTGAAGGAAGTCAAACTTCTTGTCTATGTGAGACAGCTCTGTCTCGTAGCTCTTACAGGGTCCCAGGGGGGATTTTCCCCTTGAGTACTCAGCCTGGTACCCCTCTTCCCAGTGACCACTTGCCTGGCTTAAAGAGGTGATACTAGTGGTCCAGTCACTCCCCCTTTTTGTGCCTGCCTCAGGTCTTTTAGCAGAGAGGCTCCCATTCCTCTGCTCGTTTCTTTAAAAATAAAAAAAGACCATCGGAGGCACCCGCACTTTTCATTGCAGGCTCCAGTAAGGTAAGCAGCCAGGGAAGTGATTACTGGTGGTCCAGTCCCTCTCTTCACCCGTGTGTGTCTGAGCACTGTGTAAAAAAAAAAAAAAAAAAATTTTGAAAATTTTTCTTTTTTGGTCAGCTGCAATCCAGGACCCCTGCCCACCTGAATCACCACATTTTTGGCCGATTTCTTTTGTTTTTTGAGCAATTTTTTCCCCCACCATGCCACGGTCATCCTGGTGTATAGCATGTGGGGAATTGGCCAAGTGGCTTTCTAGAGCTGGGATTTGCTCGAGGGGGGTGGGCAGC
Organism: Rhinatrema bivittatum; assembly: GCF_901001135.1. Taxonomy (NCBI): domain Eukaryota; kingdom Metazoa; phylum Chordata; class Amphibia; order Gymnophiona; family Rhinatrematidae; genus Rhinatrema; species Rhinatrema bivittatum. Next base: position 47,528,287 of record NC_042624.1, on the reverse strand, counting down.
TCTTTTTCAGGGTCTGCAGCAACAGCCAAGCCTCGTGGGGCTCAAAAACATCAGGCTCCGCAGGAGCTCAGAGTTGATCCTTTCTCCCTCAGTGCAGGGACCACAGCCATCTTAAGCACATGTACTGCAGCTCAGGCAAGGGCTGTGGGAGAGGGGGAGCTTCCTCCAACATTGTATCCAGTTCCTGCAACTCCTGATGAGAATGCAGATCAGGATCAGGGGTTTTTTTTTGCAGGAGGACCCTGCTTTTCCAGGAGATCAGGATGTTGATCTCCTGGAAAAGCAGGAGATCAACATCCTGATCTCCTGCTTTTCCAGGAGATCAGGATGTTGATCTCCTGCTTTTCCAGGAGATCAACATCTTTAAAGAAAAAGAATGTTGATTCTTTTTCTTTAAATGTTGTCCTCCTTATGCATAAAGCGTTTTTGGTTTCCAGGTCTCTGCAAGGTGGTCCTTGCCAGTCAGACCTACGCAGGGACTGCCCTCTAAGGTAGCCAAGCCTGCTGATGTTTCTGCGTCTCTAAGGGTCATGAAGTTAAAAGGCGTGGTGGTTTCAGGAGGGTCTGCCACTCCAGACATGCCAGGCAGTGCGGCTGCAGGTAAGAAGCAAGGGAAACGAGGGTGATGACCCTCGGGTGGTACGTCTGTTCCAGAGGGAGGAGTTGGAACCCCTCATTCCTGCAGTCCTGGCGGAGCTCGGGGTTTGATCTCCACAGTCTGTAGCAGTCTCATGCAGCGGGCAAGCCTCAGGTGGGTTCAACAATTACTCAGCACCCAGGACCTCCCGTCTGCAGAGGCGGAACAGGCAGAAAGGCACGATTGTGTATGGGGCTGATGAGCTCTATGATCTCCTCAGGGTACAAGCCAGAGCTATGGCCTCAGCGGTGTCAGCCAGGCGATTGGGTTGCAGACTCCTCTTCTAAATTCATTGATTTTACCCCTCCCCCTGTCATTCAACTTCTGTATATGGACTCTAATGTGACATAGGACTTTGCCTTCCACAGTTTATTGTTCCTGCGTAATTCTTGAATATTAATATATCATGGTTATTATAGTTAATGAAGTTAGCATATTTCCATTGAATTCCGTTATTTTATTTATTGTAAAGCCTGTAGCTGTTAAATGTAAAGCCTGTTTCTTATAAATGTTCTACTGTTTAAACTTATATGTAAAGCCTGTTGCTAATTTATTGTTTCCCTGTAAACCGAAGTGATGTATAACTATACATACCTCGGTATAAAAGAATCTATAAATAAATAAAATAAATAAAATAAATCACCATTGGGCACTCTACCCTTCAAGGGTAAGTTACTTTTTGGTGAGGACCTGGACCAGCTTATCAAATCCTTGGGTGACAAGGTTCATAAGCTATCAGAGGATCGCCCCAAGCAGTCCAGATCCTTTTTTTTCCGTCGCACTCTAGTTTCCGGGGGCAACACAGGTATAACAAGCCATGTGGAGCTTTTCAAAGAAACACCTCCACTAGGTCTCCAGCATGGTCTCACTCCTTTTGGGGCAGAAGGCCCTTCTGAGACGGTACCCATCAAGGCACCGCCGCAAAGTCCTCACAATGAGATACGGCCAGCCCATTCCTCTGTTCCAGTCTTAGGTAGTTGGCTGTCCCTATTTCTCGAAGAATGGGCCAAAATTACTTTGGATAAGTGGGTACTCAAAGTAATCGAAAGAGGCTACGTGTTAGAGTTTACTCGGGATCTCCAGGACCTCTACTTGATCTCTCCCTGCAGAACTTGGAAGGGCCCAGCGGTGTGCCAGACTCTCAACAGGCTTCAAGCGCTCGGTGCCATAGTCCCGGTCCTCCTCCAGGAACAGGGATCCAACCAGTATTTCATCTACTTCATCGTCCCCAAAAAGGACGGCTCCTTTCAACCGATCCTGGACATCAAGAGAGTCAACAAGGCCCTCAAGGTTCCCCATTTTTGGATGGAGACCCTGAGGGCAGTCATAGCGGTGGTTCGTACAGGGGAGTTCCTTGCCACTCTCGACCTGACGGAGGCCTATCTTCACATCCCAATCTGTGGGATTTCAGTTTCGAGCACTCCCATTCGGTCTCGCCACCGTGCCACGCACATTTACCAAGATCATGGTGGTAGTGGCAACCTTCCTCCGGCAGGAAGAAGTCCTAGTCCACCCGTACCTGGACGACTGGCTCATTCGGGCAAAGTCAGAGGACCTGTGCGTGATAATGGTCAACCGGGTCTTGTCGGTTCTCACCTCCCTCGGGTGGACAGTCAATTTCTCAAAGAGCAAACTCAAGCCCTCTCAGGTCCTTGAATTCTTAGGAGCACGCTTTGACACTCATGTGGGCAAAGTTCTGTTACTCGAGGCCTGTGCACTCAAGCTCAGGGGTCAAGTCCAACATCTATTATCTCTCACGGTCCCCACGGCCTGGGATTATCTCCAGGTTCTGGGCACTATGTCCTCAACTATAGATTTGGTTCCCTGGGCCTTTGTGCATGTGCATCCTTTGCAGAAAGCTTTGCTATCCTGCTGGAAGCCGGTCTCGGAGGAGTTTCAGACACCCTTACCATTTTACGATGTTACCATCGACAGCATGAAGTGGTGGCTCTCTCTTGCCCACCTATTGAAGGGGATGCCCTTGCAGACACCTCAGTGGATGGTTGTGATGCCAGCCTCTCTGGTTGGGGAGCAGTGTGTCAGAATCAGTCTACCCAGGGACGATGGACCCCAATCCAGCCTCAGTGGCACATCAATCATCTGGAGACCCGAGTGGTCCATCTGCTCTCATGATCTTTCTGCCCTTGATCCATTGCAAGTGCAAGTCCTCTACCACAATTCCACCATGGTAGCTTACATCAATCGCCAGGGGGGCACTAGGAGTCGTCCGGTTGCCTTGGATGCCAGCATGCTGCTAGCCTGGGCAGAGCGCTATCTGGAATGGCTAGGAAGGAGAACACTCAAGCCGACTTCCTGAGTCGTCAGCATCTAGACCCCGGAGAGTGGGAGTTGTCCAGATAGTCAATGGATTTGATTGTGCACAAGTGGGGGGCTCCCTCACTTAGACCTGATGGCTACTCTGAGCAAAGCAAAGGCCCCCAGATTCTTTAGCCGCAGAAGGGAGCACTGCTCAGAAGGAGTGGATGCACTGGTCCTACCCTGGCCTCACGATGTCCTCCTTTACGTGTTCCCATCTTGGCCTCTGATGGGAAAGGTACTCAGAAGAATAGAACTCCACAGGGGGCCGGTTGTCCTCGCGGATCTGGTGAACTTCACTAAGGACGGTCCTCTCCACCTTGGCCATCTGCCAAACCTGCTCCGACAGGGTCCAGTATTTTTCGATCAGGCAGATTGCTTTTGTCTAGCGGCCTGGCTTTTGAGTGGTGGCGACTAAGGAAGAAGAGTTATAAGGAGGAGGTTATCTCCACTCTGTTGCGGGCCCATAAGACTTCTACCTCTCTGGCTTATATTCTGGTATAGAGAGTGTTTGAGACTATGTGCGCTGAATCCAAAGTTCTGGCATGTAAGGCTTCGGTGTCCCAGGTTCTCTCCTTCCTGCAGAATGGTCTCTCCAAAGGTTTGTCTTTCAATTCCTTGCGGTTACAGGTTTCGGCACTCTGTTCCCTCCTTGGGCGGGTTGATGGTTACGCGTTGGCGACCCATCCGTATGTCATTCGGTTCCTCAGAGGGGCTAAGCAATTGAACCCGCCTGCCAGGCTACTTGACTGTCATGGAGCCTTAACTTGGTTCTCCGCGTTCTTTGTGAGGTGCCCTTCGAACTCCTTCGGCGAGCCACACTTAAAGATCTGACCCTTAAAACTATCTTTCTGGTCTCTATTTCCTCAGCCAGAAGAGTGTCCGAGCTCCAAGCCCTGTCTTGTAGGGATTATTTCCTTTGCTTTTCTGATTCAGGTGTTTCCCTCAAAACAGTTCCATCCTTTCTGCCAAAGGTTGTCTCCTCCTTTCATATAAATCAGTCAGTGGAGTTCCCTGCTTTTTCACCAGGGGACATTGCGAACACGCCTGGCACGGATCTATGGTGCCTTGATGTGAAGAGGGTCCTACTGCAATATTTGTAAGTGACAAATTATTTTTGAGTCTCTGTTCATCTCTTTGTCTTATGGAGCGGGCTGAGTAAGGGGAATAAGGCTTCTAAAGCTACTATCGCTCCCTAGCTAAAAGAGGTGATTGCTTCGGCATATATTTGTCGGGGCCAGTCGGTTCTGGAGGGCTTAAAAGCTCACTCTTTATGTTTCTCAGGCTACCTCTTGGGCGGAGAGTCAGTCAGTCTCACCGCAAGAAATCTGCAGAGCAGCTACTTGGAAATCTCTACATACCTTTGTGCATCATTATCGCCTTGATGTTTAAGCACCAGTCTTTGGCTCTTTCGGCAGACAGGTACTTTGAGTGGGACTGTCTCAGTCCCACCCTGTTTAGGTAAGCTTTGGTACATCCCACTGTCTGGACTGATCCAGGTACATACATTGAAAGGAAAATTGGTTCTTACCTGCTAAGTTTTGTTCCTGTAGTACCATGGATCAGTCCAGACTCCCACCCTGACTACATCTACATTGCTATGTCCGCTCGGAGTTTCTCATTCATAGGTTCTTTTTGTAATTCTTTACTTCCTTTTTGAGCTTTAATACACTGGAAGCTCATCTGAATTGTAAGGCACCGGAGGTATCTGCTATATATAGCTGTGTAAGATATATATATATATATTGATAGCTGTGTAAGAGCATTTTTCATACGTTTGAATTTCTTGTTTCATTTTGATAGTTACAGTTGTTTACTTGCTTGATCTTATCCTGATTCTCTATGCTATTTTGGCTGCTTTGATATCAATTATACTGAAGGGATGCAGGGTGAGCACTGTCCTGAAATATGATACCTTTTCAGTTTTTCTCTGACTGCCTCTGCTGGACAGGAGGCTCAACCCACTATCTGGACTGATCCGTGATACTACAGGAACAAAAATTAGCAGAAAGAACCAATTTTCCTTTATACTAGGAGTCATAAATACATTACACATTTATCACTCAGCCTTATAAAAAGTCATTGGTTATTATTTTATCAGCCCTTCATATAAATTCATTTTTTGGATATGACATCATTTCCTACCTGACGCCATCATTGTTTAGACATTACTATAAATGCATCTATAAAGATCATACCCTGAAGAAGAACTATTATAGTTTCAAATATGGTCTGTGTCAGACTGTGGTCTACTGGATTTAAGGCATTCCTTACATCATAAAAAAGATATGTTTATTTGGCTTTTGATAATATTTTTCATTTCAAGAAAAATACTCAAAAAATGAATTTATATAAAGGATTAATACCATAATAATGACTGATGATTATTTATAAGGCTGAGTGATAAATGTTTAATGCATATACCGATGATGCCTGGTTGAAGGTAATTTTATCCACATCTGAATGATCTAAAGGGGTTTAATGTATTGTGCTTTCAAGTATTGAAGTCAATATTTCAAAACAGTTCATGAATATCCAAAATTAAACTCATATAATATTTTTTTAAAATTTCCAAAAATCATATTTAAATTACATAGTATATAACACCCAATAATTAAAACTAATAAGGATAAAAAAAATTACCGGCTCTCTGTACTCAGAAACTTTTGATTTCCAGTCACCCTGAGATTGTTGTGGATTAGTGTGTGCATAGTGGGGGAGAGGAAGCTGCACCTATATATCACACACACTCTAACACAAATGTCCATTCTCACACACACTCACATTCCCTCTGCTTCACATATGCCCACTCAAATACACTCACTCTCACATAGACACGCAAAGGTATATTTTAAAAGGAGCACGTGCATGTCCATTTGTGCGCGGTTCCTGGCACGCACACATGGACGTGGCTATTTTTAACATGTGCGCGTTGGCGCACACATGTTATAAAATATGGGTCCCGTGCACTGGATTTTTATGTTTGTGCACGTGTGTGTGGGCAGGTGGCCTGTTCCACGCACAGAGGGAGGGGGATTTTTAAAAATACGTATGGCAACGCGAGTAGGGCTTCCTCAGTTCCCTCCCAGTCCACTCCAATTAAGGAGCAATTTTCAAAAGACATTTACGCATGTAAAATGCACTCACATGTAAATATCCTATGGACAATTCAATGGCATATATTGTAGCAATTTTTAAAAAGCCCACTTACAAGGGTATAGCACATTTAGACACGTAAAACCCAATTTTAAACATGTAAATGCTTTTGTAAATCAGGCTGTACAAATGTTGGCCTTAACCTGGCCTGCCCCCTTTTCTATATAAGTAAATTTATTCATACACCATTACTTGCACATGTATGTTAGAGATTTATTAAATAGCCCTCACATGAATAGGTACTAATCCTGCATGCATCTGCTAATTTGTATATGCCCAGCTCTTTGAAAATACTCTCTTAGTTTTTTAGTGCACACTAAAAATGAAAACAAATAAAAATGAATGCACAGTTCTGTCACACACACACACACACTTCTCCCCATCTGGAACACACAACTGGCAGCAGTCTTCACCCGCTGCCCCCAGGGCCAACGGGACTTCTCCTCTTTCCTACCAGGGCACAGGCCGACACTGCCCCTGATCCTTTCTTCCAGCCATGTGGACTGACATTGCTTCTAATCCTTCTAACTACAGCAATTGAATCCCTCCAGCTCATCCGGACTGGCCTATGCAACAAGACTTCCTCTTCCAGGCCCATACAGGCAGGAAGAACAAGGAGGAGCAATGGTCGCAGTCCTGTCACTGCACCACTCCCAAAACTGTGGTTCTCTAGGCTGCCATCTAATATTACCACCTTCCCTGCACTCTCTCTCATACTCATCCTTTTTTCTTTTTTCTACTCCTTTCTTCCACATCACTCATACCCTCTCACTTCACATTCCATTCCCTCTGTTAGGAAGTGCTAGGAGAGCGGGTCAACTTTCCAGGGGCTTGTGTGTTCTTGGACCATGACTCGACCCCAGAGGAACTCCGAAGAGGTGCCGCGGCAGGCGAGGCATGGCCGAGCATGGGCTGGACAGGAGCGAGGCTGGACCGGAGACACGGATGGCTGAAGATACTGACCCTCCTCTGGACCTGCACAGTTCGGGAAGACCATCAACGCAATGGTGGTCTTATGAACAGTCCTCCGACCGTTCCAAGCCCTTTCGGACCTACCGCTGGGTAATGGCAAGAAGCGGCAGGCTGGATGGAGGCAAGGGCAATGAAGACCGGAACATGGAGATTCAAACGAAGGCTCAGGAAAGAGGTACTCAGAAGACTCAAACTAGGTTCAAGGTATTCAGGAGAGTCTAGCAAAGTACTGGGTTGAGGCTGAAACGCAGCACGCCCTACACAGCCCACCCGCGGGACTGGTCACTGACCATGCTGGACTCGAAGTAGCCTCTAGACAAGAAGTGGAGTAATGAATGGAGCATGTCTCAAAAGCTGTAGAGGCCTGCACCGGGGCGCACCCTACACAGCCACCAGTGGCTGGTCGCGGACCACGCTGGGACAGCACAGGTACTAGCAGAGTCTTTGGCATGGACGGAGCAAACACAAGGGACTCCATAGACCAGAGACAAGGATACAAGCGGAAGTCTCCCGGAGGCTTGTGCTGCAGAAGTGAGGAAGGCATTGCACCACGAGCAAGATGCCCTACACAGCCCGCCCGTGGGACTGATCGCGGACCATGACGTGGCACGCCAAGAAGGGTGGCAATGAGGGACCAGGGATTCAGGACATCTGGACTGGAACATGGACTTCAGGAACAGGAGAAAAACATCATGGACATCAGGAACAGGAGACGAACATCTGGACTGGGTCACGGAAATCAGGAACTGGAAGACTGACCATGGGTATCAGGAACAGCAGGTGGATATCTGGACTGGAACACGGACAACTGGACAAGACGAGGAGCTCCAGCGAAGAACAGGAAATACAGGACCTTGAAGAAGAGCTGGAACAGGGACGACTCCTGGAGCGAAGGACAGGAAGATCCCAGGAAGCGTCTGACTCCTTGCGAAAGCAACGCTGGAATGGACGCTGAGCCCTTTTGTAGGGCTGAAGAGGACAATGCTCAGGGAGAAGCCAGCAGGGGGCCACACCTGGCTGGCCTTTGAAGACCAGAAGAGAGGAACGCACCAGCAAGGCAGGCAGCGGGGCAGCCCTGCCATGAAGGTGGAGAGATGGCAGGCTGCAGGAAGAGCAGGAAGCTGCAGGAACTGGCAGGGACGGCTTCCCTGCTGGCTGAAGACCCCGGCATCAGTGAGGACATCTCCCTGCCGTCTGAGGACCCCAAGGATGGTCCTAGCCGCGTTGGGAGGAACAGGAGCGGCAGCGGCTGTCCCGGCCGTGAGGGAGAGCCCCCGGCGGCCTGACCCCACCACGCAGGACCAGAGGCAGCCGAGGAGGAGCCCGGCGATGGCAGCACACCCGCCATGAAGGAAACAGCGCCAGCGGTCCAACTGGCCGCGGGAGGTAAGGGAGCGCGGGCAGGTTCACAACACCCTCCCCTCTCAGTCACATCCCTTCACTTCCCCTCCCTTTTACTTCCCTCCTCATCACACATCCCCTTCACACTCAGCCCTTTTTCTTCCCTCTCCTACACACTCCCTTCCCTTCACTTCCCTCACAATTACTCCTTCCCTCTCTCACTCATTTCTTCCCTTATCTGTCACTCACACCTCCTTCCCTCCCTTTGCACTCAAGCTTCCTTCTCAGCCACTCACACCTCCTTACTATTTACTCCTTCTCATGCACACGCCCCTTCCTTTTCCTCTTTTGCCACTCACTCCGCTTCCCTTCCTTTACCACACTCCATCCTTTCCCTCATACCCCCTCCCCCAACAGTTCATCATTTTTTTACTGGTGAAATAAGTTACCCGCACCAGCTGGCTGCCAGCACGCGAGTCTTCGGGACAGCATTCAATGACCCTGTCCCGACCCCGCCCTGGCCTGCCCCTTTGAAGTGGCCTGGCAGTTGTGCACGTACCAGGGTTTACGCGCGTGATTGGGCATCTTTGAAAATTCACCCGGCACGTGGTAAACCCCGGGATTTATGCACATAGGCCTTTGAAAATCTACCTGTTATCAAAGAAATATATTCCATCATTAGGTGGTCAGGAATCAAACCCTGCAGCCAGTCTCTCTGCGTGTAAAAGCACATTAGACAATTGTATCCTCTGACATTAGGTGGCAGGGGCCATGGATCAGTGTAGCAAGTCCCTTACCTCCGAGCTCCAAGTTCCCAAAGATGATCTGGGACAGGGGTTCTGGATGCCTCTCCTACAGATGCCAATTCTAGCAATGAGAAAGAGTCATCATTTTTACTTTGCAAGCATAGGTTATGCTTCTCTTGGGCAGTGACGCTACATCAAAGCAACTCAAAACAAATACCCTAATGTTTGGACACCAGTAAACATTTAAAGGTCAATATTCAGTGCCACTTAGCTGGATAAGCAAGAACTTATCCAGGTAAGTGAGGGCTGCTGAATATCTGACCACGTTTATCAGCTGCCACTTATCTGGATAAATACTTAGCAGGATAAGTACTTAGGTGGGCAGGAAATGGATGTTTCAGGGAGGAGTTAAGTTAACCAAATAAGTTAGACTTGCCCAATAGCAAACTTTTTCAGGGATATTCAACAGCATGGCCATGCTGCTGAATATCCTGTGTAAGTTAGCCGGATAAGTCTTAGCTACCTGACTTTCTTAGACATTCATTTTTGAATAGCTACCTCCATAGTGGACTGGCAGTTGATTACTTCAACCACTGCCATGTTGCCACATTAAAATATTGCACTTTAGTTGCTCCATCAGTTGCCCCACAGATGAAAAGTGACCACAATTAGGCACAATTTCAAAAATTCGATACTGTGAGTAACTCCCAAAGTCCCAGTCATGTGCCTGCACATCATGACTTTTGGGAGAAGAACACAAAACCAAATTCCTCAGAGGCAGCTGAGTACAGTTCTAAATCATCGCTTGTGATAGGAGGTAACCATATAGATACTATATTAAACTTGGACAAAAATACCTCTCAATGGCTGCATCTGAGCAGCCACACATATCCTGCAATGGTCCCAGGTAACCCCAACTGTTACAAGCATCATCCTGTATAAGAATATATGTCATTCGATATGACTCTACAGGAAAATGCAAGGGATCCAATGAGGGACCGAAACTGGTGGAAAATGACTTTCTTTGTCACTCGAGTCTTGCAGACCAAAGCAAACAACTTTGCTAACTTGTCCCATGACAGCCTGAACACCATTGCTCTGGAGTCAAGTTCAATATCCAAGAAAGTGAGGTGCCTGACCAGGCCTCCGAGAGTTTCAGTAGCCACTAGTGATCCACCAAATTCATTGGCCAGTGCCTGGAACTGTTGTCAAATTTGAGATGCATCATGTCTCCCAAATAAGAAGTTGCTCAAGTAATGGATAATGTTAAAGCTCCTAGAGCATTTGTTGGCTTTCCAGTGCAGGAAGGTACTAAACATTTCAAAATAAGTGCAGGGGATGGATGATTCCATAGGCATGCAATTCTTAAAACAAAATACACTCTCAAACTGGAAACCTTTTCCCAAATACAGGCCTGAGGTCCTGTGTGAGTCATAGATCAACACTGAGCGATCACAAAAACACTTCCTGGGTGTTAGCCATCCTTCCATAACTCTTGCAGGTGAAACCTTCACACTTCCTGTGTACATTGATGACGATATTGAGATAAGACCACGGGAATCATATTCAGTAAGCCAGCGAGTTGACAAGTTATCCAGCTAAACTTAGCTGGATAACTTGTTCCAGATTTTCAGTGGGATAAACAGCCCGTTGAATATACTCGTGTAAAGTTATCCAGCTACACAGTCACCTGATTACCTGCGCTGCTAAGCTCTTCAGCTCTAGCCTTCGGGTTTCTTTCTTTCTTTTAATGCTGAGCTGGCCTTCTCATCTTGTAGCAATATGTCCCAGCTATGAGAGGAAGGAGAAAGAGGCTGATCCAGCCAACACCCATGCCTCTTACCCTTCCCCCATCTTCCTGTCTTCCCAGGACCCACTAACCAATGGTGACATGGACCCTGGCTATGGAGCAGGGGGGAGAGCATCTCAAGATAAATTTCTGTGTGCTACCGGGAGGTGCAGGGGCTGCCAGACCCAGAATCCCGCACCAGGAAAAGGAAGCCTTAAGTGATAGGGGCATGGGCTGTGCAAAGTGATGACACAGCTTGACCCCACTAAAGCCCAGCTGAGCCAGGTACCAGGGCCAGGTTATACATGGTGTCCATGCACATGGTTTGGCACCACTCACTTTCATACTTGAGAAGTTCAAACAATTTGTAGAGTCTGCTTCACACATAAAAAGGAGAAATTGTGCTCTCACCAGTACAATTTATGAGCACCACTTGTCATTTTTACGTGCAAAGCAGACTTTGAGAAATGCTGCATAACTTTAGTACATTGGTCTCATAATGACATGGATCTTTGACTGTTTTGGTGACTGAAGACCTGGTTCACTTCACTAAGGCTTGTATACCATTCTTTACCTATGAGAATAGAGTTTAGTAAATCGGGCCTTGTTAGAACACCTCATCCTTTTTTTTTTTTTTCCTGCCGCCTGAAATTAGATTCCAAACTGCAGTCACTTTGCTCAGAGGACGATGTACTAAACTGTGCAGAGTTTTGCAGAGTCTGCTTCTCATGAAAAAATGGCAAATTCTGTGCAAGTATTTTATAAAATGTTTGCGTATACCATTCTGGAAATACTTGTGTGCTTAATTTAAATCAGTTTATTAATACCTCCGCCACGTCACCCAATCATCTCCAGTTCACCTAGACCCTCCAGCATTTCACCCTGGACTCCCACCAGTTCACCCAGCCAACAGACAAGTCTGATTTCACTTGCAAGAATCAATAAACAGGTGTAAAAGTGTACAAATAAGTATGGTAATATATGTGTATATCTCTCACAAAATAGCAAGTACCGCATGTAATTCTGAACCCCGCCCTGGAATGCCCTAGCCTACACCACCCCCCCCCCCCCCCCCAGGAACATGTACATGCAAAATGGAAAATACGCACTTCCTCTTGTCGTTTCTAAAATAGCATATCCGTAAGTACCAACTAGTTACAAGAGGAGACCCCTTTGAAGATTTATTCCACAATTTCCTCTTTTTTTACATGCAACGTGGACTTTGCAAATTTTGGGAGTTTTGCAAGTAGAAAAGTTACACATGTAGTCAGCTGCATACAAAACTTTTAAAAAATTCATCATACCGCTACCCCTCCGTGTGAACTTGGCCAAGTCACTTCACCCTTCATTGCCTCAGGTACAAACTAAGGAGGTAATTTACTAGCTGTGATTATCGCCAAGTTTTCTAAGCTACGGTACTCAATACCGCAGCTTAGGCAACTATGTGGTATTTTCCCCAGTGCTGAAAATATCGGTGGGGGTAAACTACTGCAGATTATTAGGATCTAAATGCTGTGTGATGGAAGCCCCTTCACCTGGATCACCATTTTGTTAAAGGGCCAAATCAGCCTCCCAACATGTTGAAACCCTCCCGAGAGTCTTGTGACACCCCCGTCCTCCATCCTCCCTCCCACCCACACCGCCATCTCAAGAGGGCAGCCCTAATGCAAGAAAGAAATAAAAAGAAAGCAACATTCCTTTCTGTGAATGCTTCTTCCACCTTATCAACTCCACCCCTTGCAAGACATGACCACCTCCCAGACCCCAACCCCAGGCCATTCTTTTAAAGACATGGTGGCCTATATCGACCCAGAATGCCCCCTAGGATCTCGGCCCAGCACTGTCTGAAATCAAAATGGCACTGGCCAGTTGCTATACAAGTTATGCCCCTCTCTCGTGGTTGGCCGAATCACTTTATCATGATGCACTAACACAAGCACGCCTCCGCTGCACTGACTCTGACACCAGCAATGGAGGTATTAAGTATGGTGCGCCTCAAAAATGTGCTCAGTGGGCCGGTTTTGCCTCGAAGGCTGCAGTTTGAGGATTCCTTGTTTAAGCTTTGGGACAGGTGAGCGGCTCCTGGCCAGAGTTGGAACTTATGCAGATCTGCAAAGTAGCCAGCAGAGGGTGCAGTTATTAAACTAGTTAAAATTCTGCTCAAGTTCTCAGCTGGTCTGAGACAAAAAAAAAAAAAAATCAGTTTGCTTTTCTGGCTGTCATGCAGCATTAGGGCTGCCCATCTGTTTTGCACTTACAAGCTTCCTTAGGGTATTCATTCTTACTTAGAGATATCATCATACGTTTGTTAATGCATCATAAATTAAATAAAAATGAAAGTCTTTGGAACATGCAGTAAATGTTTTACTTTGTAAAACTTAAAGATTAAACATTAGCAAACACTTTGTAGGCATTTCTTTAATGTATACAATTACAGTATAGCAGAATCATATTAACCACAATTCACAGAAAGTTTTATGTGTATTTAAATGTAAAACAAAAACAGATGTTTAGAACTACCTGCTACAGAATTGAAATTAGACAGTAATTTATAGATTGCATGCCTCCCATGGTCTAAACATAGTAACCTAGTTCAAGCTGCTGTTTACTTTCAGCCTGATTCATTAAAATGTATTTTGTTTTCTATTCTGGGGGTAATTTTGTCACAGCCTGCATTCGTTTTTGTGCTGTTACGTGTGCAAGATACACCAATTTTCAAAGCATATTTATGCACATAGGATGACTTTGAAAATGATCCTGGCAAAACTGCCTGCACAAGTTACACCAGCTTATTTGTACAGGGAATTTCTCCACGAAAATGTATGTGCTGTCTTTTCAAAGTCACTACTCAGGATGCCTTTCCACTATGTGCGTAAAATTATGCACATGCAGAGTGCATGCACGTGCAAATTTCTAAAGGGCCACATCTGCAAATAAAGCACTGTTTTATCGATGGAAATCCTTTTCAAAATTACTTTCCCTATCAGGGGCGGATTGCAGGCAAATATCAGCCCAGGGGATTTTTGTCAGAACATGCTCACTGGGTAACTGTGACACTCTCATGTTCTTTTTGTGCAGCAGTTGCTTCAGCTAATCACCGAGAAGCACATCACGTGACCTAGACAGAACTGAGACAAAAATTCTCCAACATAAAATTTCACCTTTTTCCTAAAAAACTAAGCAGAGCATATCCTAAACCAAGGGTGAGGAAATAGAGCTGCAGTCCCCTTCCATCCATGCAATCAATTGGGTCCCCCACAGATTTGATTACATCTGTAATATATCCTGGATTCCTAATCTGGTGTTAAAGTCTCCTGCCAATCAATCAGCTTTTGATCCAGTTGCCAAGTAGTGAGACAACTGCACTGCCAGCGCACTGCCACAGCAAGCTGCCCCTCTACCTCAGATTGAAGCCTAACACTACACAGGCATCTCCTTCTGGTTCACCCTCCTCCCTATCTATGACAGTAACTTGCCTCCACTTCTCAGGGCCTCCCCACTGACTATGACACAGTCTGCTGCTTTTATGATTCTTTAGGTTCTGCTCTGCCTGGGGAGGTGGGGGGGGGGGGGGGGGGGGAGGGTGACCAGAAATGATCCACATTGCCTGCCTTCTCTGGGACTTAAGAAAAAGGAAAATAAGCCCTGGCTAAGACTATCTGCATCACTGCTGCCACAGAGACTGGGGAGACCTGGCCCACATTAGCAAAGCTCCAGATGGAATTCAGCTTTCTCAGGTGGAGTCAGTGCAGCCAGGGCTGATGCAAGAGTATTAGGTACCTTAAGCAAACCTTACAGCCTTGCATCCACAGCCTACCCTCCAAATACGCAATTAAAATTATGTATTTGTAATAAGATTTTACATGAAAAAGGCCATTCAGTCTTCTGAAATAAAAATATCAGAACATGCATATTATATTTACATGCACTGCTGTGGTGTCAATCATAAAACCCTGCAGAAAAGTAAAACAAATGTTTGGAACTCATAAAGAATTAGGCTTATTGTAACATGTTGGATATGGACTTAGCCTTAAGAAAGCCATGAGTAAACTAAATTACAATTACAATATCGTAAACTTTCCATATCAAAACAGCACTAACTGTCATCACTCAAACAGTAAAAACCCTGCCTATGAAAAAGCAACACTGCAAATATTACACCAGGCCCTAAAACATCAATACACCTCCTATTAGGAAAACAGAACCATCCAAACTGCTATAGATCCCTACACAGAAACTATACGCTAACAGAATACCTGACCTTTATCTGGCACAGGCAGAATACAGACAGACCCTCACCAAATTCAGAATAAAGAGAACAAAAAACTAAAAGAAACATACCAACAAAAAATTAACTGGAAACTGTAACAAGCAATTGCATATGAACAACAGAAACATTACCATTCTTCATAAAACAAACAACAAAACAAAGAAATATAAAACATAATAAAACCATACTAAACAATGAACAAATATTTGAAAACAGCTGATGAATGGCATATCAATAATTGAAAACTATAGAGCCCAATATTAAAAAACAACTTAACTGGATAAGCTGTACATATCTGGCCAAGTGGCGCCACTGAATATCTAGCTACCAAGAGTAGGCACCACTTAGCTGGATAAGCGACTTATCTATCTAAGATTTTAGCCAGATAACTTAGGTAGGGAATGGGTGGATTGGAAAGGAATTTAATTAGCCAGATAAGTTATCAGGCCAATTTCAATATTCAGAGATAACTGGATAACTTATCTGGCTATCTCATGCTGGGCCACAGGCCTGTCCTAAAGTTTGCCGGATAAATTTAAGATAACGAGATATATTCAGTGGTGCAGGATAAGTTTGTCCTGCTAACTTGCCGAGCCATTCACAGGATGAATAAGAACACCCATAATTGTTTTTTTAATTTACTGTTTTCAATTATTATTGGTGTTTGGGAGAAAATACACAATAATTAAAACTAAGGAAAAAAAGCTAATCCACTGCTCTCCATACCTGGGAACATTTGATTTCCAGTAATCCTAAAATTGTCAGATTATTAGCAGGAGAGAGGGAGGTGCACAAAATGTCTCCTTCCTCCCTCTTTCACACAAACACACATGCATGCACACACTCTCTAATATGAATACATGCAAGCTGGCTCCCAATTTCTCTCTCATATGCATGCACACAAACAGGCTGCAATCTATCATTCTCAGGAACCCACACTCATAAAAGCAGGCTCCCAATCTCTCTTTTTCTCAGGAACACACACACAAGCAGGCTCCCAACCTCTCTTTTTCACAGGCACACACACACAAGCAGGCTCCCAACCTCTCTTTTTCACAGGCACACACTCATGCACATAAGCAGGCTCCCAATCTCTCTTTTTCACAGGCATATACACACACACACACACACACACATACACACATAAGCAGGCTCCCAATCTCTCTTTTTCACAGGCATACACACACACACACACACATACACACACACACACACACAATAAGCAAGCTCCCAATCTCTCTTTTTCACAGGCACACACACACAAGCAGGCTCCCAACCTCTCTTTTTCACAGGCACACACACATGCACATAAGCAGGCTCCCAATCTCTCTTTTTCACAGGCATATATACACACACACACACATACACACACACACACATAAGCAGGCTCCCAATCTCTCTTTTTCACAGGCATACACACACACACACGCATACACACACACACACACATAAGCAAGCTCCCAACCTCTCTTTTTCACAGGCACACACACATGCACATAAGCAGGCTCCCAATCTCTCTTTTTCACAGGCATATACACACATACACACACACACACACACATACACACATACACACATACACACACAAAAGCAGGCTCCCAATCTCTCTCTCTTTCTTTTTCTCTCACAATACAAACAAGCTCCCAAACTCTCTCATACAATTATGCCTCTATCATTATTTGGACTCATCTGCCTGGGCTCCGGTTTGCTTCTGCATCTCCCTTCATTGCCTTTGACTCCTCTGGCCTGGGCTCTGCTGGTGGCCGCCTTGCTCCTCTTCTCCTTCAAGCCTGCCGGCCTGGCCTCCGGCAGCAACCGCTGCTGCCATGTTGCTCCTCTTTTCCTTAATCTCTTCTCTTCTTCTGCAGCTTAGGTTCGGGCAGTGTCCATATCCTCTCCTCCTTTGGCTGCTAGCGGCTTCTTTAGGCTTTTTGCTCACTGGAGCAAGGGAACACTGCAAACAACCAATGCAGCAGTCATGCTGCCGCCTTTCATCATGTGACCGATATGACCGGCCCACCGGGGCATGCCCGAAGCCCCGATAGGCCAATCCACCCCGTTCCCTATGGGCTAAAAGCTTAGAAGTGAATTTTAAAAGAGTTGCTCACATATAAAAGCCCATAGATGTGAGAATATGGGTGGATGGCACATAACTTTTATTTTAATTAAAAGTGACAAAGAACGCACATATATGCGCATGCGTGAGCAACAGAATGTGTGTAAAAAAAGGAGCGTGTTTGGGGCATTCTGGAGTGGGGCCAGCATTTACGTGCATACGTAGCTATTTTAAAACCTGCCAAAGTGACGTGCATAAGTCTTTTACATACAGATATTTACTGCTGCTCAATATCAGGCGTAAGTGATTGTTAACATCTCAAAAGTGAAAAACTGACTGGGTGAGGGGACTGGGGCGAGATGGGGGAACTTCAGGCTGAAACGCCAGGAGGGTTGCAGATAGACTGGGCAAACTGGAGGACCAAAACGTAAAACTGCTAATTTCCTTCCCATGCGCATATTACAAAATGTGAGGAAGTACACATGTAAAAGCAGACATTTGCTGAGAGTTAAATCTTGTGAACGATTAAAATTAGGAGCCCAAATACGCCAGTAGAGCTGAATTACACCACTTAGGATACATTTTGACTTCTCCGGGTAAATGGCAGGCTTGTCTCCACTTAGTCGGATAGGTTTAGTAAACCGCTACTTACTTATCTGGCTAAGTAAGATAGGTGGATAAGTGGTAACAAGGTACTTATCGCTATGTTCAACATTACAAGCTGCATGTCTTTTAGATAAGTGGATATGCTGTTGAGTTGATTTGTACGTATTTTATATCTTACGCACCCAAGTGCATGTACGGTATAAAATATATGTGCTTGGATGCATGCGTCCACATATCCACGTATGTGGACATATGTAGGCTTGTTTTAAAGTTACCCTATTAGTGAATTGGATCCTTTTTTTTTTTTTTGCAAAGCAAAACAAAATGAAAAAGAAACATTTTAAAATTCAACAAGGCAGGTTTCAATGTACATTAACCATCTTTAAGCTAAGCTTTCTATAAGCCATGTCTAAGAATTGTTTTGACTATGGACACTTTTGGGAAGTTTCATACTTTCTATTCACACGCCCTTTAAAAGCAACATATAAATGATCAAATTGGAATTTATTATGGGAAATACTGCGACATAATGCAATTTTAAGTTACATTCCTGCAGAAGCTGCACAGCGTGAACTGGAGTTAGATTTCAGCATATCATGGAATATTACAATTGGAGGGGGGTGGGCATTCAAATAATTTGCAGGAGGCAATAGGCAAACATTTTTTTTTTTAATTGAAAGTAATGAATTAGAGCCAGAGATCAAGGGATGAGGATGAAAGGGGATGAAATGTTTCCTCATTGAAGGGAAGATTTTAACATGCAACAACCTCCTAATGGTATTGGTAGAGGCCAAATCAATATCAGAATTTGAGAGCCCATTGGGTTAGCTAGAGAGGCTCCTTCGTTATGAAGAAGCAAAGACAAAGCTGGGGGCTCAAGTAGAAGGTTTGCTGTGTACCAGAGGAAGAGAAAATGGGCAGTGGGGATAGGTGGGCCTTGCAGTCTTTAAGTGCCATCCTCTTCTATGTGTGCAGCAATAAAAACTTTTGGTTCGCCTCATCCAGGCCTGCTGTAGGCATGGTGCAGAAAAAAGAAAATCAGCCAGGCAAGCTGGCGCTCACAGCCGATCAGGAGGAAAAAAAAGTCATTCTGGGACTTATAAACTGGCATGCACACCCAATCCTTGCAGCAGCCGTGCCCCACCACTGACTTGTTTTCTGTGACTGCTGCTGTGGGAACAGGTTCAAGGCCTCCTTCAGGTGAGAGAGGGCCAGTAGGGTGGCCTGGAGAGCGGATCTGGGCAGGGGAATCCTGGGGGGGGGGGATTCCCCCTCCACATGTGCTGTCTGATTGCATAGGGAATCCCCCTATTCTACTGTGCCTATGTGGGATGACTCAAGAGGCATGATCTGGCCCTTTGCAGAATTGTATGCGTAATTTGTCATTGCAGAGCAATGGATGCTAGAGAATTTGTATTTAGATTGTACGGAGCTGATTATGCAATGTATTAGCAATTTGGAAGTGCTTTTGTGATTTGAGGGGGAGGAGTGCCATAATTGGGGGCCATTCGTGTATGGCGGTTTCGGAATAATAGTCAGGATGTTTTGTCTTTCTAATTATTGGAAATAATAGAAATCATGACTATAAAGAATAAGGTTGTGGCAGGATCATCTCATGCTTTGTTAAATGTCAAGCTGGGAGCTGAAACATTTATTGTTTGCTATAAAAAACCTTTGCTTTGCTTCTGCATTTTGCATTATAGCAAATAAGTATTATCCTGCCATAGCTTCCAATTCCATTGTTATTACCCTTTCATTACAGCTCATATTTTATGCAATACAAAATATATTTAGAGCTATAGATTTTAACTGGCACTGCGTTGGAACCATGTATTTCAGCTATTAGATATTTTGAGAGAAAAAAAAATTGCCCTGCCATAGGGAATGTTACTTTCACCAACAATATAAAATGTCCTTAACATAAACATTTTATCTTTGTCTGATATTTCAATATAATCTTGTTTCTTCTGCAGGGAGAACGAGGTCCACATGGTCCCCCTGGCACCCCTGGTGATGATGGAGGAAGAGTATGTTATCAGTCATTTCAGAAATTTATGAATTCTATGCATTCTACAGATAGTCTTCAGCCTAAAAACAATCCATTTTTATGCATTCTTGGTGCACGAGGTAAAGAATGCATTAAGGGGAGACTATCCCATCCAAGCATCCATCTAGTGTATGCGTTAGGGTCAACATCCAGGTTTAAGTCTGCCAGAAGTCAGGAGATGGCACAGACAGATGGACTTATGCATTGTTTTAGTTTGTGCCAATTTTATTTTTTGTAAGAACTAATTTTTAGAGAGCACTAAATAAAAATTATCTTGCACTACAACAAATTAGGGTCCACCTTATCAAATTAGCATGCACTAGGTCAAATTAGTGTGCATTAAAAAGACTTAACACACATGAATTCGACTTAGTGTGCACTGAATAAGTTTCTGAAAATTTTAGTGTGCACTAAAACAAAATATCACAGAAGAATACAAAAAAATAATGAAGAAAATATTCAGCTGCACACACCTAGTAAGTCCAGCTGTCTGCATGTAAGTCTGCTGGTAGACTACAGAAACTACACGGACCTGGTGGGAAAGCAGAGCAGCGAATTCATGCTACTCTGCTCACAAATAATCCAGCGGACGCTCCAAAGAGGAATACCGCTTTTCCATCTTGTTGAGAGTTATGCCTGCTATTGCTCTCTTTCTCATTCCCTGCTCTCTTTCCTTTTAACCGTAACAGGGGGAAGATGGAGAGCTTGGACCAAGGGGCCTTCCCGGTGAACCTGTAAGGAGACTTTCAAACTCTTATTATGTTTGTAAAAATGTTAAGGTAGAAGTCTACATAAGGGCCTTGTGGTGTTAGAGTTCAGTTTCACAGGCTCATGTGGAATCAGAATTTCTCATGAAATTTTGCTATGTATACAAATGTGTCTCAAAGCAAAGTTTAATGAGAAATTGCCAATGAAGAATTTAGCAAAAAAGCTAACTACACTTCATTTTGGTGCAATTATGTTTTGTTTTGTTTTTTTAAATGGCCTTTGAAGACTATTTTGTGAGCAGGGTTTTGCTAACTTCATAATTAATGAGCTGCTTTGCATGATATTACATTGCTGCAGCTCATTAATTTTGCATTTGAATATAATTTTGTGCATAGCACAATTTCTATAGGGAGGATCACTTTCAAACAACTGTGCATGGTGACATATATGTGTGTGTGGCTGTAAGCAGATTTACTATAGCATTTTACAAACCGTGCATATGATAATTGTGTGTTTTATAAAGCACTCATATATCTACCCCTCAACATACATACATACATATGTAGGTTTACACATAAATGCATGCAATGCATTGAAACCATGTATATCAATGTATTTAGCCTGCATACTTTACGCATCTATTTTAAAAATAAATATGCATATATTTAGCATGTGCAAATAAAATAGGACTTACTCAGGTAAGTCAGCTTTTACATGCACAACATGTGCAGGGATAGGGCCCTTCTTTTTTGCCCTCCTATCCTTGCCTTCCCTCCCTCTCCCTTTAACCTCTTGAAACCACTCCCCAACTAGCCAGGAACCACACAGATGATTAACACAAATCACGTTTATTAGGGATAAATAAATAAATACATACATATGGCCACTGCATAGCAACATTGGCAATAACAACAACAACATAAAACATCTGAATCTAGGCTAATACAGTTGTCATCCTGCACTAGAATACAGTCGTTATTGCAATAACCCCTAGGTGACCAGCCCCAATGCAATCAATCAACAAGCCATTGACAAACTAAAACCCGGCCATAGAAGCCAATAACCTGGTAGGCGTTGCTGCCAGTCTGGGATCTGGACCGTAGAAGTCTCAGATTCTCAGGTGAGCCTGCTCAGGCTCCCCCTTTTCTTCTTCTTCTCGGAATGCCATTGAAGCTCCGGGGTTCCTATCTCGCTGCCGTGTGGGCCACTCACCCTGCTTTATCTTGCCCTTCCTCTTCCCCTGGGCTGCTGCCCTTGGCCCAATGACCATAAAGTCTAGGGAATGGGCCTGTCTAAATGCTGGTCACCATGCCACGGCCCCCTGGCAACCATGCCACCATGCCCCCTGGCAACCATGCCACCATGCCACCATGCCACCTACCCCCCCCCCCCCCAACCACTGTGGCCATCCCTATCCAGCATTAACTCTAGCACATCTTGAATGCCACTGTTGAACATGTCCCAGCCTATGTCTGACAAATGCACCCCGTCTGGATGGAGTAACCCAGGGCAGCTTTCCTCTGTCAAATTGTGGGGTATGGGTAGTAGGGATGTGCAGACCAAAAGTTTAAGTCCATAAGTCGAAAGGGGGGGTCATTTGCGGTCAATATGGACATATGGAGAATTCCATAAGTTGAGTCTATGTCCATATGTGCAAATAAAAATTTAAACCCCTCACCCGCCTTAATCCCCCCCCCCCAGACTTACCAAAACTCCCTGGTGGTCCAGCGGGGTCAGGATGCCATTTCTGAACTCCTTTGCAAGGAGCACGTGAGGTCGGCATCACGTCGGAGTGACGCGGCGTCACGTGATTCCCCTCGGGTTCGCTCCCGGACCCTCGTTGGGCCCAAAAGGCACTTTTGGCCAGCTTGGGGGGGTCAGGAGGCCCCCCCAAGCTGGCCAAAAGTGCCTTTTGGGCCCAACGAGGGGTCCGGGAGCGAACCCGAGGGGAATCACGTGACGTCGGCGCCACGTCAGAGTGACACGGCGTCACGTGATTCCCCGCGGGTCCGCTCCCGGACCCCTCGTTGGGCCCAAAAGGCACTTTTGGCCAGCTTGGGGGGGTCAGGAGGCCCCCCCAAGCTGGCCAAAATTTCCTTTTGGGCCCAATGAGGGGTCCGGGAGCGAACCCGAGGGGAATCACGTGACGTCGGCGCCACGTCGGAGTGACGCGGCGTCACGTGATTCCCCGCGGGTCCGCTCCCGGACCCCTCGTTGGACCCAAACGGCACTTTTGGCCAGCTTGGGGGGGCCTCCTGACCCCCCCAAGCTGGCCAAAAGTGCCTTTTGGGCCCAACGAGGGGTCCGGGAGCCGAACCGCGATGGACCACGTGACGTCGGCGTCACGTCGGAGTGACGCCGACGTCACGTGATTCCCCGCGTGTCCGCTCCCGGACCCTCACGGAACTTTTGGCCAGCTTGGGGAGTTTTGGTAAGTCTTGGGGGGGGGATTAAGGAGGGTGAGGGGTTTAAATTTTTATTTAGATCAACAATCGCGATTTCCAACTTATTCAACATAGCTATGTTGAATAAGTTGGAAATCCGATCGTTTACGCCTCATCACTTTTTTAAGTTAAAAAAAAAAAAAAAGTTGCGTTTTACATTTAAGTTCAAAACGAATGCACACCCCTAATGGGTAGCCCTTGCACAGTGGGCAAAAATCTGCGCATCCATCTGTTAATCTTTTGCCTTTCCCTATCTACCGCCTGGTGAGAGCGTTCCCCCTTCCAGACGCTCCTGAGGGTGCTAGGACCAAATGATACAGGTGTCGGGATTCCAACCTGCAATTGAGATGCAATCTTTTTGCATCCTTTGCACTAGCTTGACACTGCGAATGGCCACCAAATCATTGCATCTAAGATGGATTATAATTGCTACGGGGCTGCCAAGGTCAACCTGATATCCATGATGACTGGCACCAATTGGTCCCACCTCATCCCTGGGATTCCTTTCCAGATTAGTGTCAAATGATGTAATGGCATGCCCAGGTGTTTGCCTCCTGGGTGACATTTCGTTCACGTGTGTTCCCATCGCACAAAGAAATGCCCAATTATCCAGATGTGATGCATCGTGAAACTGTACCTGGAACATATAATGATAGCTTATTAGTGCATCAAGCCACAAAATAATCCTCTGGTGTAACATACAGCTTATACCTCTGTGAGCATCATCTCCCTACAGACAGTATTGCCTCTGGGTACAGGCCCAGCTCTGCCACAGTCATGGTTGTACCAATGTGGAAGGAATGCATAGCAAAACCTGAACCTGACACCCCAATCATCTGCATAGACAACTGCAATACCCTTGCAAATTGATACTGAGATACAGGGCGACTGTCAGTATGAATTAGCTGACTGGGATGAGCTGGACACTTGCATAAGTATTGCTCCATGTTCAGAACTGGGCATGTAATGTCCCCAACCCATCTATGCAGGACTACTTTTGCACTTTTGGAATATTGATCTTTTTTGGACCTGCGGATCATCAGTACTAGCCTGTTGTGTGACAAAACTATATTCTTCAATTGCAGGCCTGATGTACCCGGCCTGACAAAAGACTGCTACCAATTCGCTAACATGCAGAAGGGCAAAAAACACAAGGGAAAACACAGAATGGAAGAGGCAGGACTCATAAACACCGAAACACACACTATATATTACAGACAATAGGCACACTAACGTGTCGTGCATAATAGGACGCCTCAAATCCAGTGGCCTGGCTATTTCCCTAACCCAACCCATCCTGATCCTTTTGACTGTGAAGTGTGACATTCGATCGCGTTTGAGAAAAAGCAAAGGCCCATCATATGATTCACCACTGTGGATCTTGCTATGCACTGACCCTTCTGAAGCAAAATGAACCGCATCAGCCAGTGTGCAGGTGTAGGCCACTTTAACGCCTCACCCTCCCCATTTAGCAAAGCCTGAAAATCAAACAAGGCATGGCAGGAGCTCCTCTTTGTGTTTTCAGCCAAAGAACCCAGGATCAACTCCCATACCCAGTGCGCCACCCCAATGGCCAAGTTGCCATACCTTTGCAGATATTGGGGTGGTACACTGCTCCTCTTCTGGGATGAAGAACCTGAAAGACGCCCACTCAAAGCGGGCAGAGAATCAGCAATATTATTTTCAAATTCAATACCTAGGATATGCGAGGCGCAAAATGTAATATTGCTTTGTAAGCAGATCAGCACTCACTTTCTAAGCAGTGCATTCACCCCTACAGACTTGGCTGACAACCTATCGATGACCTCCACTACAGCCATCCCATTGAATTCCTTCAGGAAATGATCCCAAACTTACTTGTCCTCTCCAATTGCCCGAGAAACCTTGATGTGGTGGTGCTTTCAGGTGACCCCCACTGTTGCTAAGGCCAGTCTATGGGCAAAATCCTACCCATAGGGATCACCTGGGAGGAAAAGCTTAGGAGACTAATTAGGGATTGGAAATGGTGCAGTGTCACTTTCTTAGCCCAACACATATCCCGAATGGCCTTCCTCAGCCTCAGCACCTTATCCTCTGGCAGCCTGAATAACTGCACTGCACATCCAACACTATACCCAGAAAAACCAAGGACCTGGCTGGCCCTTCCATTTTCCTGCCTGCTAGCAGAATGCCAAATTCTATTGTGACCATCTGAAATGTTGATAACAGATGATTACATTCCTGTGCATCCTTTCCGATAAAAAGGAAATCATCCAGGTAGTGTACTACTTTTGAAGATCCCGATTGCTCCTCAACAACCCAATGCATAAACAAGCTGAATAACTCAAAGTATGCACAAGAAATTGAGCAACCTGTTGGGTCACATTTGTCAAAGTAATACATGCCTCTAAAAGTAAACCCCAGGAGGTGGAAGGAGTCGAGATGTACAGGCAAAAGACAAAAAGTGGACTCGATGTCAGTTTTTGCAATTGCAGCATGACCACCAGATTCATTGATGGTGGAGTCCGAGGATGCATAGGAGACTGCACAAAACTAAGGGTTGATCAGGTCGTTCACCGAGCCACCTGATGGATATGTCAGGTTATGAATGAGCCTGAACTCCCCCGGTTCCTTTTTTGGGACCATTTCCAGGGGGTGTATTACCATGCTAGGAAAAGGGGGTGACTGAAAGGGGCTCTCGATTCTGTCTAGTGCTATTTCAGAAGAAATCTTTTGCTCACCTTAATTTCATGTAATGCTAGATAGCATGCATTATGCTCTGGGAAAAGATGTTCAGGGGGATCCCGGGAGCAGGGAATCCTAAAACCTGTGAGAAAACCTTTTAAGAAAATGCTTGTTTAAAAAGCCAAGACTTAAGTTTTTTCTTGAAGGTCAGCAGGCATTGTTCTTGGCATAGATCTGGGGGTAAAGCATTCCATTGAGAAGGTCCAGCTGTGGAGAAAGCACGTTTCCTTATGGATGCGTGGAGAGAGGACTTGGTGGGAGGAGCGTGAAGGGTGTCTTTGTACGCTGCTCTAACCGGTCTGGTGGAGGTGTGAAGGCCAAGAGGGTTATCTAGTTCAAGTGAAGACTGATTGTCACATGCCCATCCTGGAAGATCACTTAAATATACATCAAGGTATCAAAACCATCCTCAATAAAGGAGACAAATAAATGCAGGACCGAGACAAAGCAGGCCAACATGGCAAAATACAAGATAATTCAAATTACTGACAGCCATAAAAATGAGCACACTGAAGCATTCAGCACAAAATATTAAGAACAGCTGTGCACGTAAGGCAAAAGGGGCTTAGCCAAGTCTGTTTGCCCATTTTACTCGCTGTCCTACCAATCCCCTACCTACCAGTCCTGAGCCCGCCCCGAAACCTGATCTGGCTCCCCTCCCTTCCCCTGCCTCCAGTACATAGGCCATTCGCCACCCATGTTGTGCCCTGCTCCCTGTGCTTTCAGTCACAGGAACTTAAGTTGGTGTACTTTATGACATAAGTGCATGAGTGAAATTACCAGTTTTACCAATTAGTCCACCAGTTCGCTCACTCCTCTTGCAGCTCATTGAGATCCTTCTTCAGCCTGAATTCTTCCAGTTCACCCAGCCACTAGTACACAATAAACATGTTTATTGTTACTTACGCCAGATAACTAGCCGGTGAAATGTACGCGAGTGAGTATGAAAATTTGCACGAGTCCATTAAAATAACAATTTTAGTTGACATTGTTGATCCCACTTACCCATCTCGCACCTTTTTCATATATGTGTGCACAAAAGCGGATATATGCGCTCATGTTTGAAGTTTATAAAATACGAACTATGTGCATAGAGGTTACTTACGCGCTTAAATACTCATGTTTACATACATAACATTTTGAAAATTCATCTTTAAATGTTTCTACTTGTGAATACACAAATTTTTGCAAATGCCACTTTACATGCTAAATCCCAAAATAGTGTACTTTACTGTGAATATCACATATTGTGTTGGAGAATTTGCTCTCAAAGTTATTTGGAGAGTTTTACATGGGTAAATACATGAGCCTCTTAGAGTTCATATTCACAGTTGATGTCCCACATTGAGCTACACACACAAATCATTAGACTATTCATTGTTATTAGATACTATACATTTGCAAACATGAGTAGCAATCACTCTGCTTGTGACATTTCACCACTACAGTGTTGATCAGTTTTCTGAACACCTAGAACTACTACTTAACATTTCCAATAGGGATGTGAATCGTTTTTTGATGATTTAAAATATCGTCCGATATATTTTAAATCATCAAAAATCGTTAGAGGCGATATACAATAGGAATTCCCCCGATTTATCGTCAAAAATCGTAAATCGGGGGGAGGGGAAGGGGGAGGGCGGGAAAACCGGCACACTAAAACAACCCTAAAACCCACCCGACCCTTTAAAATAAATCCCCCACCCTCCCGAACCCCCCCCCCCCAATGTCTTAAATTACCTGGGGTCCAGTGGGGGGGTCCCGCTGTGATCTTCCACTCTCGGGCCACGGGTGCGTTAATAGAAATGGCACCGGCGCTACCTTTGCCCTGTCAGATGACACGATTTTAAAAAAAACAAAACCGCGACAATCTGATTCCCTCCCCCCTCCCAGCCAAAATCGATCATTAAGACGATCGATCACACGATTCACATCTCTAATTTCCAATGGCTACATAACAAACGCAGGGCTATACAAGTGGCAAGGGGCAATCCCGCTCCCAGCCAGGACCTCCCATGTGCCAGGCAGAGGGAGGGGACAAGGGAGCACTACACCACTGGTTGCTGGTGGGAAGGGTGGGCAGCAGGATGGCCTTATAAAATATAAACATCATGGGCAAGGAGGGGATGGGATCGATCAGCAACCCTCCCTACCCCCATCCCCCTGCCAAAAATCCCCCCTCCATAACTGACTGTAATCTGCAAAGCATAACTGACTGAGCACCGATGTAAGCTATTGTACTGCTTGGATTGTTTGGATAATACTTTGTGATGCGAAAGATGACATGAATAACATAATGCAAAATGCAGTCAATTTATTCATACACAAAAATAAAAACATGACTTTTAGATCAAACATTCTTCTCAGCATAGATTTATATAGCAAATAGCAATTCCAGAAACAATGCAATGACTAATGTGCTGTTGATATTTGCATAGTAATACATGTCAAGGCTCATAGACTGATCAGCAAGGGCTGTAAATTTAGGCCTTTGAAAAATTTTCAGCAGAAAGATGTTCTATGACTGTAGGGAATAAAAACAATCAGATTCTTTGTTGATGTAAGCACTGTTCCTCTAGCTAATAAATCTTAGGGGTACTAAATGCCCCATACTCCCTATGTCCTTTCATGATAAACCTTTCAAGAGCCTAAGGTTTATTGAATGTCCTCTGGTACATCCCAGTACAAAAATAATTACAACCACACACATCTGGGCTTGGTCCAAAATGAATCAGGTTACAGGGGTACTTGGTGTACATGAGCATTCTGGCAGTTGGTACACTTATGTCTAATGCAAGCCACACAGAAATCAAAATCTAAACACAATAGTAACTCAGAAATATTCTGCACTATGGAATCCTTACTTTATGGTGATTCTCCCATATGAAATGAATGTTATTGGCTACCTCTAATATTTTTGTCATGATGTAAACCGTTGTGATCTTCACTTGGAACGACGGTTTATAAAATGGCTAAATAAATAAAAATAAATAAAACCCTGAGACTTTCCCTGCAATGGCACCTTCTCAGTGGTATGCATACCTCTCTGTTCCAGCAGATGCAAATGAAAAATTCTCCTGAACAGTTACTGATGAGCTTCTAATTTAGGAAGCAACTCTGTATGTAGTAGGTCCCCAAACCTGGAAGTCCTTCCTCTGACTCCAGCCTGAAAATCATCTTTTCTAAATCACTGAAGTAGTCTTATGCAGAGCACAATTATAGAGCTATCTATCTACCCTTCTATACCAAATCACTTTCTGGTTCTCTTACTCTCAGGATCCTCTATTAAAAACTGTCTCAAATCCTGGAGGCCCAGCAACTCCACCCTTGAGTCCCAGTCACTTTCCTAGGATAGAAGATTGAAAGAAAGAACAAGGAGCTAAAATGTTTAATAGAACTGCTGTCCCTACTAGACATTTCCCACTGGGGAGAACCGAATAACCATTATACCCTCTGTACTACTTCCTACTCCAGCGTCTGTGAAGACACTGATGCAAACAGTAAGGGACACTTTTAGGACACCCTTGCATTGATAAATACTATAGAAAAAGCAAATAAGCTGTGTTAATTCAGATTTTTTGACTGGCTTCCTCCATAAATCATATTTTATCATAATCATAATCATAAATCTACCTGAACCCTTTCCAATTCAAAAAAAAGGGAAAAGAAAGGAAAGGAATCGTGAAGGACAGGAGCACCAAACAAACACTCGACCCGGAGCCCCAACGCCACCGACGTCATCAGCACCGGTGATCACCACCTACCAGCAGGAGTCACTCTTCCAACTGTGACTCCACGTGAACAGCTCAACGATAGGCACCCGAACCCTTTCCAATTCAAAAAGAAGGGAAAAGAAAGGAAAGGAATCGTGAAGGACAGGAGCACCAAACAAACACCTGACCCAGAGCCCCACCCCCACCGACATCATCAGCACCGCTCATCACCCTCACCTGAATCTCACCATTTAATAGAAGAGTGAAACCTAGGCGTTGCGCGCTGAGCGTCGCACGCCTAAGGAGCGCAACAAAGGGGCACTCCCCTTTGTGCACCCCTTAGTGCAAACCTTAGGATTTCACAAACCAGAAACTCCTACTATCAATTCACCTCTACTCAACCTTCCACCTAACCAAAATGGAAATCACCAAGCTCCCTCCTAAAAATACGTCGAAAAAACCCCCAGGATTCACAAGAAAACAAGTAAGTTCGATCTCTCAAATTCAACATACAGAAATCTAAAGACTTACTCCAAATGCTTATTCCTATCATTCATCCTTATTAATGCACAATCTATAGTTAAAAAAATGTCTATCATCTCAGACTTACTCTCTAATTATAAACCAGATTTCATAGCAATCACTGAAACCTGGATAAACGACTCTGACAACGTCCTTATTAATCAAATAGAAGACTCATCATACAAATTATTTACAATCCCCAGACCAAGAAAAAGGCAGTGGTCTAATACTAATCCTCAAGAAAAGCTTTCAAATGAAACTTACCACAGCTAAGGCATGCTCCCCTTTTGAAATAGCCCTATTTGACTCTGCAAAACTACAAATCTGTCTAGTATACTGTCCTCCCACAACCTTGGAACAAAATTGCTCCCCATTTATTGAATTCATGATTGCCAACCTAACCTTCAATAAACCAATTATTATCCTTGGTGGCTTTAACTTACACATGGTCACATGCCCCCATCAAACACTTGCAAAACAATCACAGATACTCTTGCAACAATGGGAGTAGAACAAATAGTCAACGGATCAACACACAAAGCAGGTCACACTCTTGACTTTATTTTCATCAATACCAACATCTGGAACTCATATCACATAAAAATCACCAAAATCCCATGGTCAGACCACTACCTCATCCATACCACTCTTAGAACAGTATACCCACCACAACAGAAAACTACAATAAAACCATTTCATATCGCCCTCCCTTTGATAGCGAAACACTGCAACAAAATCTCCAAGAAGAAACTCAAGAATATTGATCTTGCAAACACTGAAACAGCAACGACATCATGGATAAACATTACCAAATCCATAGCTGATAGAACAAACCCAATCATCACAAAAACATTAAAGAATCCTAAGTATAACAATCAATGGTACAATGACACCATAAAATCAGCCAAATGAGAACTCAGAAAAAAATAAAGATTCTGGCGAAAGAATAAAACCTCTCCATCACTCAATGCATACTGATCCCATTTAGCAAATTACAAAAAACTTATCCATAATACAAAGAGAGAATTCTACTAAACCAAAATATCAAAATACCAACAGAACCCTGGAATGCTTTTCACCATAGTAAAAAACCTCATCAAATCACCTAATGAAACAAGAACATCTCCAAACACATGCAAAAGCATTGAGAGAGTTCTAGAACGGGTAGATGTGAATCGGTTATTTACTCTTTCAGATAATAGAAAGACTAGGGGGCACTCCATGAAGTTAGCATGTGGCACATTTAAAACAAATCAGAGTAAGTTCTTTTTCACTCAACGCACAATTAAACTCTGGAATTTGTTGCCAGAGGATGTGGTTAGTGCAGTTAGTGTAGCTGTGTTTAAAAAAGAATTGGATAAGTTATTGGAGGAGAAGTCCATTACCTGCTATTAATTGAGTTGTCTTAGAAAATATCCACTGCTATTACTAGCAATGGTAACATGGAATACACTTAGTTTTTGGGTACTTGCCAGGTTCTTATGGCCTGGATTGGCTATGTTGGAAACAGGATGCTGGGCTTGATGGACCCTTGGTCTGACCCAGTATGGCATGTTCTTATGTTCTTATGACTTTGCAGAATACTTTACTGAAAAAATCAAAAAACTATTAAACAACTCTAACATCTACAACACTTCACACATCCAATTTTCTATACCACCTCTGGAAATAACAGCCTGGAATGATTTTGAATTTGCCTCAACACTTGAAATCCAAAGATTAATCAGAAAAATGAACCTAGCAAACCACCCCATTGACAGCATCCCCATACAAACAATTAAACTACTTGATATCTCAATAATAAAATCATTAACAGACATAGTCAATCTCTCCCTCACTGAAGGGATATATCCTGAATGCCTAAAATCTGCAATCAAACCACTAATAAAAAAGAGCAACCTAGATCTGGAAAACATCCAAAACTACAGATCCATATCTAACCTACCTTGCATTGCAAAAATCATAGAAAAAATTGTTCACTCCCAACTATCTGAATACTTAGAAACGAACAACATACTTCAACCCACACAATTTGGTTTCAGAAAAAACATAAGCACGGAAATATTACTCCTTTCTCTTAATGACACTGTTCTTCGAGGATTTGACAAAGATCAAAGTTACATTTTAATACTCCTGGATTTGTCAGCTCCCTTTGACACAGTCAACCATGCCATTTTACTCGACAGACTTTCTGAAATAGGAATATCAGGCACCATTCTAAAATAGTTCACCTCATATTTATCCCAAAGAAGTTTCCAAGTAATATTTAACAACAATCTATCAAATAAAGTGAACCTAAATTAAGGAGTCCCACAAGGATCTGCACTGTCAGCAACACTTTTCAACATCTATCTCCTGCCTATTTGTCACACACTGAATAGTCTGGGTTTGACCCATTTCCTTTATGCTGACGACATCCAAATATTAGTCCCAATTCAAAATACGCTAGAAGAAACCTACAAGAAAATAACCTCTTATCTCTCAAAAATCAAGCAATGTCTCTCCAACTTAAAGCTCATAATCAACATCGATAAAACTGAATTAATCATCCTTGACAAAAAAATCAACGATTCACCCAGACAATCACTCAAAACAGAAAACCCAGAAACAATAATCTCTCTTGTTGACCATGCCAGAAACCTTGGAATTACAATTGACAAAGAATTATCCTACAAAACCCATATAACAAATAAAATCAAAGAAGGTTATCACAAATTATTGACACTCAGACGTCTCAAACCCTTCCTCACTCAAAATGACTTCAGAACAGTTCTGCAACTACTACTATTTGCAAACCTGGACTACTGCAACACCCTACTCCTCGGCTTCCCTTTTACCACCATACGTCCACTACAAATACTCCAGAATGCAGCCGCCAGGATTCTTTCAGGAATCTAGAAACAAGAACACATTACACCTACTTTCATATCCTTGCACTGGCTCCCAATTAAATACAGAATAGAATGCAAAGTTTTATCAATCCTCCACAAATTAATCACAGGGCAACAAAACCATTGGCTAACTGAACACATTGAACTACATGCTCCAAAAAGGAACCTTCATTCAATGAATAAAGGCCTCCTCAAAATTCCTCATGCAAAAGTCACGCACCTAGTATCAAGCCGAGAGAGAGCTATATCTATTGCCAGCCCATCTCTATGGAACTCCTTACCCCTAAATCTAAGAACTCAAGTTGACACCAAAACTTTCAAAAAAGAATTAAAAACCTGGCTTTTTACCAGAGCTTTTTCAGATGATCTTACCAACACCAACAAACTCCCAACCAGACAAATCCAAAGAAAACAGAGATACCACCCTATCAACTTATAATGGACTAATAAAACCACCAACTCTACAACAGACATCTAAGAACTTTTCCATACATAATCTAACCCCCCTATTACCCCCCCCCCCCCCAATGCTACCCAACTTTATATTTAAATTGTATTTGTTAAAACTTTAATGTTACTCTCCTAATGTAAACCGTTATGATGGCAAAACCAAATATACGGTATACAAAACATGCTAAAATAAATAAATAAATAAATAGATAGATAGATAAATATTGGCTTCACTGCAAGGTGCATAAGCCAATTTACCTTTCAGATATGCAGATTTGCCCACCTCCCTTCACCAGCTTTGGGACAGGTAAATAAAGTTCTCCCTCCACCCCCTCCTCCCCCAACACACCATGATGCTAGTGTTTAAAAAGAGGAGAAGGTCGCAAATAAGCCAATGCAATAATTTGAGCGCTAAGAAAATGTGCACTGGCTTTAGTACACAATGTTAACGTCCAAATTATTATTTTTTTTTAACTTCTGATGCAATAAGCTAATGCTATGCTACTGCATTAGGAGTTAAAAAAAAACTTAATTAAAACTTGTAAATGTGCATAAGGCACAGGTGGAATGCACATTTTAACTCAGGAAGAGGGGGGTGGGGCTGACCCTGACAGGCTATCTCATAAGTGGCAGCAGCCAGGGCTTCCTTAGCCAGATAATTACCGATTTATCCACCTATCTGGCAGTGGGAAGCATCTGCCAGATAAGTCCGTACTTATCCAGCTAAGTGGCAGTGGTGGCTGCTGTCACTTATAGGATAGCCTGTCAGGGGCATCCTCTTCCCCCCCCCCCTTCCTAAGTTAAAATGTGCGTTTGGCATATGCCAAACGCACATTTTAAAGTTTATCTAGTTTTTAAACTCCCGATAGATTAGCTTCCTGCTGCCAGATAGATAAGTCAGTATCTATCTGGCTAAGTCAGTGGTTCCCAATCCTGTCCTGGGGACCCCCCAGCCAGTCGGGTTTTTAGGATATCCACAATGAATATGCATGAGAGAAAATGTGCATGTTATGGAGGCAGTGCATGCACATTTTCTCTCATGCATATTCTTTGTGGATATCCTGAAAACCCGACTGGCTGGGGGGTCCCCAGGACAGGGTTGGGAACCACTGGGCTTAAGTGGTGGCAGCAGCTGCCGATGCTTATTCAGATAGTTACAGGCTTTTTAAAAAGGTTTTTTGTCGTTTTTACTATATTTTCCTTAGCACTCAAATCTTAACTCCATCCCTGATGCAGGGTTAAGTTTCCAGTGTTAAAAAAGGCTTGCAGTCTTCTGCATTGGGGAGTTCTGTGTGATGCCCTCATTTGCATGGGATTTCCATGATGATTGGTGGACCAGAAATGTCTAAATAAATAATAAATAAGCTGTATTCCTGTTAAGGAACACACATTTTCTGCACACAAAACTCCTTGCTGCATTGGGAGTAAATTTTGCATCCAGAAAATACACACTCAAGTGCAAGCAAAAAGGTGCGTTCATAAGAACATAAGAACATAAGAAATTGCCATGCTGGGTCAGACCAAAGGTCCATCAAGCCCAGCATCCTGTTTCCAACAGAGGCCAAAACCAGGCCACAAGAACCTGGCAAGTACCCAAACACTAAGAAGATCCCATGCTACTGATGCAATTAATAGCAGTGGCTATTCCCTAAGTAAACTTGATTAATAGCCATGGACTTCTCCTCCAAGAACTTATCCAAACCTTTTTTGCACCCAGCTACACTAACTGCACTAACCACATCCTCTAGCAACAAATTTTCAGTCGAATGCATCTTTCTGAACTGGGCTGAAAATGTTTAGGATGTTCGTGATAGAGTAAAATAAGAGTTTAGAGTGGCAACTTTCCTATTTTTCACCAAGTTTTACTGTGACAGGGCTATATCCCAGGCTTATATCAGTTAGGAGTAGATGTCATTATATTTGGGTATGAGGGATACCAGTGACCAAAAGTATTTCCAAATCTGGGTAAATAGGTATTTAAGGACATATCTGTGGGCATAGTGCAGGACACTAATGGAATTTCTCTGACTCCTCTTACATGCTCCCAGTCTTTCCTCTAGCAATGACAGTTATTATTCAGGTTCCTCCTGATATTCACTCACCAAAGGCCAAATAATTTAGAGTGAATCAAGCCCGAGACCAGGGTTTCCCAAACCTGTCCTGGGAATCCCACAGCCATTCAGGTTTTGAGGACAGACAGAACCAGTGGGAAAGTAGGAAATCACACATCCAAAAGATCAAGAACAGAGGGACTTACTGTTCTGTCTAATTTGAACTCTGCTGTTTTGAAGCTTTTAAATAAAGCCTGCATTCATGATTGACAACTGTTGCATTGTTTGTGGTGGACACCCACAACCTGTTGACCTGTTGCATGCATTATTCCTGTGTTCTTGTGTTTTGAAGATATCCACAATTAAAATGCATGATATATATATATTTACATATGCAGAATGCATTTCATGCATATCCATTGTGGATTTCCTAAAAACCCATCCCTGCAATAACACATTAGAAACCCAGGGATCAATATATATATATAAAATATATTGAGTTGGAGGTTTTCTCCTGCTTCTTTGGGCTTCCAGTTCATTTAAAACCAAGACTTAGGTCTTGCAAAATAATCATTTGTTTGCAACTACTAGGGATTTTTTCCCGTATTTTAGTTTGCTCTCCCAACTTATTTTAGCACATTCATTGCAGTGATAGTCCTTGGCCAGGGCTTATGCATTAGAGCTCTTTCTGGAATCCTATAATTATGGGCCCTAAATTAGACCACTACAAGGTGTCGCCATTGTACGATGATTATGCCTCCACCACCCTCAAAGGCTTTGTATGCTGCCTCCATAGCAATCTCAGTCATGGCTGACAGCGGAAAACCTGAGCCAGGAATCAAAATCAGGTACCTCAGCATGGCAAAAGACAGCACTGCCTATGAGGCACCAGGCCAAACCTGGGGTAAATTTTGCATAGAATACCTAATTGCAATGCATGTACATACTTCACAGCCCACATGAACCCAGTCAATTTTCAAACATAATGTATCCCAGATAATGGCCTTTCATAAGGGAAGGGTGGTGCTGTCACTTCAGGCAGCAACCTGTGCAGTTGAGTGGTTTAGTCAAAATCCAGCCAGGTTCCTACCCCATCCTGCAGGAGAATAACCAGGAGCAACTGCAATAAGTTGCTGGCAGGAGGAAGAATACTGGGGGGCTGAGGGGCGGACTGAAGTGAAGGGAAGAGGAGAATTTGTGATATGAGAGATAAGGGAAGGAGGTGACTGACAAGG
This sequence comes from Rhinatrema bivittatum, assembly GCF_901001135.1. Lineage (NCBI taxonomy): Eukaryota > Metazoa > Chordata > Amphibia > Gymnophiona > Rhinatrematidae > Rhinatrema > Rhinatrema bivittatum. The sequence continues at coordinate 47,491,613 of NC_042624.1, read as the reverse complement.
GAAGGAAGGAAATAGGAAGGGAGGTGAAAGAGGGGAGGAAAGGAAAGAGGATGAGAGTGTGATTGAGAGGGAAGGGGTGCGAGAGAGGGGAGGGAGGAAGGAAAAGTTGTGGGTGGAAGGGGCAGGGAAAGGGAGGGGAGATGAGTGAGAGGAGAAGGAAGAGAAAAAAGAATGTGAGAAAGAAGAGAAGCGAGAGTGTGAGTGCAAGGGAAGGGTTGATGTATGGGGGTGAGTGTGCTACTCACAGACCTCCACTGTTACTTCTACTTTGCAGGAAGTAGATGCTGAGATGCAAGTTTTAGATAGTATGGCTGAGTTACCAGCTTCTAGAGGAGCCAGTTTCCTCAGGGGGAGAGAGAGAGAGACTTTTAAAGGGCCAGTCTGATACTATATATATCTCCCACTATAAGGGGGGACTTGGGACTTTCAACAGGGTGGGCGTGGGGGGGGGGGCATGTTACATTGGTCTGACTTGGGCATAAGGGTCTGTAGACCCTTGTAACACAACCCATGCCCCAAAAACCCACCCTGAGTTGAAATTGCCCCCTTTACAGTGGGATATATATAGCCTGTCAGATTAGCCCTTTAAAAGAGGTTCTTTCTCTCTCCAACTCCCAGCCAGTCACTTGTGAGTAAACACACAAGGTTCCAAAACATACACACAGTAGGGATATTTTAAATGATACTTGCATGTGTTGTAAATGTGGACCCTTGAGCCGGAGCAAGAGGTGTTGACCGCCGAGGAAACCCGTCAGTGGGACTCATCTCCAGGAGGTGACGAAAGCAAGCAAAGGACTTACAAGACCTGGTTCCAAAGAATCAAGCAGGACAGCCCTCTGAGGAGCAGATAGCCTAGGAACGCAGAAGAGCCCCTGAGGAGCGGGTTCTCGGAGCATTCACCCAGCAAGATAGGAACCAACCTCTCAGAGAGACAGTGTAGTACAGGTCTAAAGTCTGTGGCAGGCAGCAAAGAGACGAAGTGACAGTCACAGGAACATGGAGACGCTGGAGGCACGATGGAAAATCTGTCAATAACAACCCAGATTATGTGATTACCAGAGGAGATAGGTAGATAGACCACAAAATCCGTAGAGATGTGCATCAAGGGCTTCCGAGGAGCCGGGAGAGGCTGGAGTAACCCCTTGGCTGACCAGACAATGACTTTTGCTGTGCACACATTGGGCAGGAATCCACGTAGACTCGTACATCTTGAGCCATCTGGGACCACCAATAATATTGGGATAGGAGCTTCATGGTTCAGGCTCTGCCCAGGTGACCAGCAGTAAGGGAGTCGTGTGCCCATGCCAGTACTTTAGGTCATTGATGAAGGGAAACCATCATCTTCCCCTGTGTTATTGGGTCAATAATCGCTAGTTGGATTTTGGCAGGATCCAAGATATAATGGATAGTTTCTGGTACATCTTCAGCCTCATAAAGCCTGGAAAGTGTGTCTGTCCACGTATTCTTATCTGCAGGATGGTAGCATAGTACAAAGTCAAATCGACTGAAGAAGAGCGACCTGGTGCGGATTTAGTCATTGAGCCCTACTGAGGAACTCAAGGTTCTTATGGTTGGTATATACCTTATACCTTATACCGTTTTATACCATCATATGGTGTTGTGCCCCCTCAAGCCATTGTCTCCATTCTTCGAAAACCATCTTAATGGCTAACAACTCCTTGTCTCCAATTCCATAGTTCTTCTCAGCAGTGGAAAACTTGCGGGAGAAGAAAGAGCAGGGCAGGAGAGTCCCTTGAGGGGAGAATTGGCTGAGTACCGCTCCTACAGCGAGGTCCGAAGCATCTACCTCCATGATGAATGGACGAGCTGGATTGGGGTGGTGAAGACATGGTGAAGACATGGCTCTTGTAGGAATTGGGGTGGTGAAGACATGGTGAAGACATGGCTCTTGTAGGAATGCCTATTTCAATTTGTGGAACGCATGGATAGCTACCTCCGCCACTGTTTAGAATTGGCCCCCTTCTTGGTTAATGCCATTAGAGGTGCTACTATGTGTAAATAGTGAGGAATGAAATTCCTATAGAAATTGGCAAAGCCAAGAAACCTTTGCAACGTATGGAGTCCCACTGGCTGCGGCCACTCCTGAATGCTGGTTAACTTGTCTGGGTCCATACGAAACCCTGAGGTAGATACAATGAAGCCCAAAAACAGCAAGGACTCCCATTCAAAGAGACATTTTTCCAGTTTAGAGAATAGACAATGTTCTCTTAGATGTTGGAGAACCTGATGAATGTCCATGCGATGTGTCTTCAAGTCTTTGGAATAAATAAGAATGTCATGAAGGTAGATGATCACCCCCTTGTGTAACATGTCCCGGAATATCTCATTCATTAAATTTTGAAACACTGCAAGTGCGTTGCATAGTCCAAAGGGCATTACAAGATATTTGTAATGGCCGTCATGCTTATTAAATGCCGTCTTCCACTTGTCTCCCAGTTTTATTTGGACAAGATTGTAGGCCCCTCAGAGTCCAATTTGGTAAAGACCTTGGCTCTTTGGAGACAGTCCAGTAATTCAGGAATCAGGGGAGGCAGTTAACCATCCTTTCGAGTGATTGCATTGAGCCCCCGGTAATCAATAGAGTCTTAAGGAATCGTCCTTCTTGGCTTCAAAGAAGAAGCCTGCCCCTGCTGGAGAGGAAGAGGGGCGAATAAAACCCTGGGGTCGAGATTCTTCTTTATGTATTTGGACATCGCCTGCATCTCAGGCAGGAGCAATGCATATACCCATCCACGGGGCGGAACCATACTGGGTAATAAGTCGATGGCACAGTCGAAGGATCGATGGTCCGGAAGGGTCTCCGCCTCCTTCTTGGAGACCACATCGGTGAAGTTATTATACTGAGGCGGTAACGATAGGGAGGTGCTGGCCAGCACCAACTGTGGTTGTGGTCTAAGTCGAAGGCAGGTGGAAAAACAGTCCTTTCCCCAGGCTGTAATTTGCAGGGTTCTCCAGTCAATGGTGGGTGAATGCTTTTGTAGCCAAGGAAGCCTTAGTACCACGGGATGAATGGACCTCTCGAGAATCAAGAAGGATATTTCCTCTTGGTGAAGGAGCCAGGTCCGCAGTGTTACTGGGGCAGTGTGGGAATTTACCCTTCCCAGGAGAGGGTCTCCTTGGATGGAGGAAATCCACAAGGTGGTGTATGGGGTATCACGGGTAGTTGCAATTGATGGACTAGCTCAGATAGAATGAAGTTCCCTCCGGCACCTGAGTAGACTAGAGCGAGTGTAGTAAAGGAACCCCCGGGAAATTGTAATGTAATGGGAACCGTGCATGGAGGAGCAGGATTGATACAGCCTAGGGTCAGCCCTCCTGTGACACCTAGGCCCGGGCATCTCCCAGACATTCAGGACATTGGGCCAACAGGTATCCTTTGCCTCCGCAATAGAGGCATAAGCCAAGCCTCCGTCAATGCTGTTTCTCCTCAGTTGTCAGGTGGCTATGGCCTAGCTGCATAGGCTCCTCCCGACATTCTGGTGAAGCTCCAGACATTGTGGATGCAACTACTGGATGAGAAAAAGTTGGAGCCAGGAAAACTGAGCGACGACCTGGTTTAAATTCTTTAGCACATTGCTGTCATCGGCGATCGATCTCACCTGCCAGTTTAATGAGTGCCTTGAAGTCGTCTGGGAGCTCCCGTGCAGCCATCTCAACCTTTGTACGGGGGGGACAACCCTTCCAGGAAGATGCCATGCAGGCTATCCTCAAGCCACCCTAGTTCGGATGCCAAGGTGCGAAATTCTACTGCAAAGTCAGCCAGAGTGTGTGAACCCTGGCGAAGGTTAAGCAGTTCAGAAGTGGCAGTAGACTGGCAGCTTGTTTCATCGAATACTTGATGAAAGGTCCAGATAAACTGAGGTAAATCTCCCAAAATGGAATCTCCACGCTCCCAAAGCAGAGATGCCCAGGCTAGGGCTTTACCATCCAGTAAGGAGAGGATGGAATATGTCTTCACTCGATCCGTCGGAATCTGCTGTTGCTGCAGGGAGAACCTTATGAAGCAGTGATTCAGGAATCCTCGACACTGCTTGGATTCTCCAGCAAATCGAGGTGGAGCAGGCATGTGAGTCATGGGAGTCAGAGCTGCTGGGACTGCCAGAGGTGAGGAGGCAGCCCCGGTTCAAAGGTGGAATCCAGGCGAGTTGCCAGGTACTCTACAGTGGCGGACAAAGTCTCTAGACACTGTTGCTGCTGCTGCTGTTGAAGTTGTTGAGCCAGGCCCGGAATAGCCTGGAAACCAGATAAGTCCACTGGGTCCATGGTCTTTGCAAACTGTTGTAAATGTGGACCCTTGAGCCAGAGTGAGAGGTGTTGACTGCCAAGGAAACCCCTCAGTGGGACTCGTCTCCAGGAGGTGGTGAAGGCAAGCAGAGGACTTACAAAACCTGGTGCCGAAGAATCAAGCAGGAAGGCACGCCGAGGAGCAGATAGCCTATGAACACGAAATAGCCCCTGAGGAGTGGGTACTCGGAGCGTTCACCCAGCAAGATAGGAACCAACCTCTCGAAGAGACAGCGTAGTACAGGTCTAAAGTCTGTGGCAGGCAGCGAAGAGACAAAGTGACAGTCACAGGAACATGGAGACGCTGGAGGCACGAAGACACAGGAGACGCTGGAGGGATGATGACACAGGAGACACTGGAGGCACGGCACCGAAGCACAGGGAACGTAGCCTAGGAGCAACAGAAGAAGTCTGTTGCAAATGTTGCAGTTTGATGCTGCTGGAGAAGATAGTGGACCCTTGGGCCGGCCTACCTAGGGAGACAGGGTAGGCCGGGGGGCGGAGCCACAAGCTGGAAGGGCTCACCCAGGAACCAGGGACCCTCCGGGAGGAGCCCGTATGGTCCCGGGTCCTCGGGACTGGGAGTTGTCTACAGAATGTCCAGAGGCTGCGATGGGCGTAGGCCGGGACCAGAGCAAGCAGAATGAATAGGAAGTCCAAGGTACCCGGAAGGCAGGGAACCGGCTGCACAGGACCGAGGGCCGGCTGAAGGCAGGGCAGCGGGCAGCTGCGGAGTCTGTAGCAACCGGAGTCAGAGGCAGGCAGTGGGTGAAGCGGGGTCAGAAGCAAACCGGAGTCTGAAGCAGGCTGCAGGCTGAAGCGGAGTCAGAAGCAAACCGGAGTCGGAGGATGGCTGCAGGCTGAAGCAAAGTCAGAAGCAAACCGGAGTCGGAGGCTGGCTGCAGGCTGAAGCGGAGTCAGAAGCAGACCGGAGTCAGAGGCTGGCTGCAGGCTGAAGCGGAGTCGGAAGCAGACAGGAGTCAGGGGCTGGCTGCAGGTTGAAGCGGAGTCAGAAGCAAACCGGAGTCGGAAGCAGGCAACGTGGAGATCAACAAGTACGCAACTGAGAATAACTAAGAAGTTGTGATCCTCGTTGCAAGGCGTTGAGAGAGAGTCTAAACGCCGGTTATATCGGGACTTGGGCGTGATGTCAGCAGCGCGGGCGGGGCCGGGCTTCCGGGAGCTGGACGCTCAAGAGGGACGTCCTCGCGCGCTTGCGCGAGACCGAAGGGAAGCAGGCCCGTAATGGCGGCCGCCACGTGGAGTGAGAGGAGCCTCCGGGGTCCGGAGCGGGTGGAATGCGGTGATCACTGAAGCGGAGGTAGGCGGGCCTGAGCCCTAACAGAAGGGAAGCGGTCGGGACCGCAACAGCAAAGACCAAGAAAAAAAGCAGTTGCAGGGTTTAAAACCCCTCCAGTTGTGATGTCTTAATCGGGCATCATAATCCAGAGCCAGCTTAGCTCTCCAGCTGAGGTCCTTTTATGAGGCGGAACCTCCCACGCATGCGCACGTCAAGGAAGGCCCCAATGCCGGCCGGGAGAAAGACACTGCAGTCGCCGTGCGGCCCAGCATTCACGGCCCAGCGTGAGAAGGAGGCTGCCGCCGCCACATTGGCAGAACGGATAAGCTAGAAGGGGTTGATGCCTGTCGCGGCCAGATGCAGAAGCGTGCAACCCTAACAGCATGTGCAATGTAAAATTGAGCATACGTTTGCTCTTATGTTTATGGGTGCACACACGCACCTTTTAAATGTACTTGCATGCCTCCAAAACACCTCCCACATTTGTATATTATGCATACGTGCATAGAAGGCAATTTTCAAAATGTTTTACAAGCGTGAATGGACTTTGAAAATTGCTATGATATTTGCTACTTTCAAGCATACAATTTCTTTGAAAATTCACTCATGGTTTCTGACATCTAAAAATTTGTTTAACCAGATATGGCTGATTTAAATGAGTTAATTCTGTTGTTACCTGTCTAACAAACAGGCTCATAAAGATTACATTTTTCTCCTTTATAAAAATATTGTGATCACTGTTTCTGAGTTTACTTAGCATGGGGCAGATTCTTTGAAGAGTTTTTATTTTTTACAGTGGTAGCCTATTAGATTATTGCCAGCTTCTAGAGACCAATATTCAAATTCAAGTCAATGTAAAAAGAAAAAAATTGCCCTGCCAGTCTGAACACCCCCACCCCCCCCCAGCACCTCGAAGCCCTCCAACATTAGAAGTGGCTGGGATTGCTGAGTAATCGCAAGCCCGGTGCAGACAAGGCTTCACATAGGCACTAGGTGGGTGGCAGGGTTAGGGTTGGAGTGGAGGGAGAACAGGAAGCATGGATGAACCAAGGGAGGGCATGGGGCGGATAGGGGAGTCCAGCATTAACCTATCATATTTTCACTTTAAAAATACTTAAGAGGGGTTTGGCAGGGTGAGGGGGCTCAGCCAGGCAGGGCTTTTTTTTTTTTTTTTTTTACATTGACCTAGGGTTGGGATTTGGACCCCCAGGACTGTGTTCCATTTTTTTTTTAAGCCCAGTGACCGGCTTTAAATGTAGCCAGAGAAGAATAAAGCTATCCAACCACCTTTAGCCAGATAACTTTAAACTTACCTAGCAATATTCAAAAGATGGCCAACTAGGTTTAAAACTATATGGATAACTTTAGACCTACCCCAGGATATAGCCAATATTAGCTGGCAAACTTTCCCAACTTACTCCTAACTTCAGAGTTAGTCAGAGAAGTTTCTCGGCTAACCCATCAGGGCCCTATAACTCCCCCACAGCATCCATTACTTATCCAGCTAATTTTTAAATGTTTCCTGGATATTGAAAACATGGCATTTAGCTGGATAACTTGTGAGTTATCCGGTTAAATGCCTTTGAATATTGTCTTCCTACCTTTTGTAATCATATTAGCTTGCATCCTACTCTTTGAGTATTCCTGTTTCTGTCCCCGACTTCTGCAATTGGGTTTTATACTAAATATGGCCACAAAGAAGGTTCAACATAATTTCATTTTGTGGTCAATTTAGCATTCACTGTTTTTGAAGAAAATGAAAAAGAAAAAAACCCCCAAAAACTACTAACATGATATTTTTAGCCTTGTAGCAACATTTGTTTCTTAAAAATATTCTGCCCTGTTATGACAAATGTAATACAAAGCAGAAAATATCAAATGAAAAGCATACATTGTTTAGCTCATTGGAATAAAGAAATTATGTAAGTGAACTAACTCACTGCAGAGGCTTTAAATCCCAATTATTTTGCTCTTTCTTTTAGGGTCCGAGAGGGTTACTGGGTCCGAGAGGATCGCCTGGCCCTTCAGGTCAACCTGTATGTACTGCTTAACCATTGCATTATTCATTTCTCCTACATCTGGACATCAAGACAAAAATATTGATTAACGATTATTATTGTTTTTTTCACTAAAGGGTATTGGTGGTATAGATGGGCCTCAGGGTCCGAAAGGAAATGTGGTAGGTATTTATTTATTTATTTTTTTAAAGAAAATACGTTTCAAGAACTTAAACTTTATAAAACCCCGTCTCATATTTCCATGACGTTCCATCATCTAAAGTTCTGATTGCATTTTGTTCTTTATTCAGTAGATTGCTTCTCTTGTGTAACCTATCATTAACTGTTGCTTATTTGTCTCTATATATTAACAATGTTCCATAATAGGATAACCTGTTGCCCAGGCAACTACACGTTAATGCTCTCAAAATGAAAAATAGTTTTGTGGGTTTTTAATAACTGGGAAAGCACCCGCCAGAGAACATCTGATTATTTTTTTCTCTCTGTTCCTTCATAGGGTCCTCAAGGTGAACCTGGGCCCTCTGGTCAGCAAGGAATTCCAGGTCCACAGGTAAGATTTAAAAATCAGGTTGTTTTAGCACATAATGTCACTGGCAAAAAAGTATTTTACCCGTGTACTGAAATGCACGTGTTTCAGTTTAGAATCGAGGATACCTAAACATTTGTGGATAGAAAACTAGGCAAGTGCAGAGTGCCTGAATCAGAGTGTTAGAGCAGGCTTGCTGGAGCCTCTTCTTTCCAGAAAAAGAAAGACTCATTCAGCTAGAGGAATCTCAGCAGGAATGACCCCTACCCGCAAGAGGGTGCGGAATGGAATCGAGTTACAGGCTTGCAAAAAAAAAGAAAAAGAAAAACCTCTTACTATTTTTTTTTTAACTGTTAGAAAACCTTGCTCTTTGTTGACAACCATGGTCCTGACAGAATTTTAGGAATTGTTCTGACAGACGTCTATGCACATTGACTGATTTCTGATAAACTGGACTGTTCTTTTAATAGGGTCTGCCTGGTCCCCAAGGTGGTATTGGCCCTCCTGGTGAAAAAGTAAGTATTATGGTTCTTTTTATGTGCGTCATCATGTTAAATAGGGATGGGCAAGTACACAAAAAATGATCCATGATTAATGATAGATGAACTTCCTTATTATTGCTCCACAGTTTTAAACTGGTAGCAATCACTGAGCATGGATTTTGATCTGTGGCTGGAGTAACTGTACTAGGCATGTGCATTCATTTTTCACAAATTAGACAATTTCAATGAAATTGTCTAATTCGTCATGGTTCGGGGGCACCAAAAAACAAACTGAATGTTTCCAAAATTTTGGAAACATGTGTGGTTTGTGTTAGCGCGCACTAAAATGTTAGTGCGCGCTAACTATGTTTAGCGCGCTCTAACACGAAAATGGGGACCCACGAAAAAAAAAAAACTCGAACTGTGGGAAAAATGACATTTCCCACGGGGGCCTGAAAACGAAGCCCGAACCGATAAAAAAAAAAAAAAAAACCCCAAAACAAAGCACAACTCTATTAAGCACATGCAAGTTCCTTCTCCCTGCAGTTATGGGAGAGAAAGTTAAGAATGAGTCCCAAAATTCATCCTTTCCTACTAGGTGAAAAGAATATTTGTGACCTCAAGGACTAGACAGAGCTATCCAAACCCATCCTGGTGATTCTACACTAGGTCAGATTTGGCAGGATATCCACAATGAATAAGCATGAGGTAAAGTTACATACATTGAAGTCCTGCATATTTATTGTGGATACCCTGCAAAACCTGACTGGCTCAGCGGTCACTAGGACAGGTTTGGGAAGCCCTGGACTAGTTGTTTTCTTACACACAAGGCAAGGGGTGGGCAAACACTGGCTAACTCCCACTTTTTTTGCAGCCCGCCTACCTCATATATGATCTCCATTGTCTTTATACTCTTGACTAGACATCATCAAAGATGTTTTGACATCATGCATGTCAGTATATCATTTCAGGCCTTTGTGGATGACATTGGGAAGGTTGCTAGAGGACTGTGTTGGCATAGGCAGTGTCAGCTTCAGTGGTGCAATCTTTGATTGGCACCTTTGATTGGTTTCAGGTGCCAGTTGGCAGAAGGAGCCACTGTTGGTGCTGCTTGGAGTATTTTTGCCATTGTTCCTGTTGCTTTCCTCCTTTCACTGTGCCTTGGGTTATTCTTACCCTATTGATGCTGCTTTGGTGCTTTTAGTGTTCCTTGGGTATTTTTTGCCACTGTTGGTGCTGCTTTGCTCCTCTCACTATGCTTTGAGATATTCTTACCATTGCCTTTGCTGCTTTGGTTCTCTCACTGTGCCTTGAGATGTTACGCCTCTGCTGGTAATATTTCTTCCTTATTCAATTTTCCAGGGAAGCACTACACCACCCCAATTGAGGAGCTCCAATGTGGGACTCCCCCTATCTCCTGCTCAAGTTGCTCCAAAAGGAACAACCCTCAGTCCTCCTTCCATTAGCCCCTGGTGCAGACAAGAGCCAGTAATATGGCCCCTGTTAAAAAAAAAAAAAAAAAGTTTGCCTACCCCTCATTTTAGCTTGGAAAGGATTTTCCATAGATCTGTGTACACTTCTGTTTCTTGTACACACTCTTCTTTGAGTAAGAAAAAAGTATATATGGGCCCAGGGAAATCTGTTTCTCTGCCTGCTATATAAAGCAGAGGGTACAAGATCACAAAGAAAGTCCACGCACCACTTCTGTTGAGCCAAAGGGTTTAGTTTTTGGTGGTGGGGAGAGGGTTTCCTGTCATCTCTCCTCTCTTGGGGGAAAGTGAAGATAGACTAGTATTAAGCTCTCTGCAAGCAAAGAAATGTGCTCTATTCTTTTGGGTATAGCAAAGGATGCACCAGAGCCTATAGAAATGCAAACCTAGCAATGATTGAAATTCACACTTGTTATTTGATATGATGATCATACAGATCAATCTATAGTAATAACTGAGGTTACTCATTTCTTGCTAATATACTGAAAAGGAAGCTGCAACTTGGTATATTATAAAATATTTCAAAAGTACAAATAGCAGGTTCTATGGATTTTGACCTCTGTCAACTCAAAAGGTTTCTGCTAGGTTATCAGTATTTTTTTGTATTTCTTTAAGCTACTTGCCTACATTTTTCCTGAAGCCCCGGCCTGGCAGCAGAAAGTTTTGCAAAAGTGTCACCAGCTACCTCCCACAGGGCCAGATGTACTAAGCATATTACTCCATAGGCAAGGCCAACTCTGGTCCTCGCGAGCCGCAAACAGGCCAGGTTTTCAGGATATCCACAATGAATATGTAGGAAATAGATTTGTATGCGCTGCCTCCAATGTGTATGCAAATCTATCTCATTCATATTCATTGTGGATATTTATTTTAAAATATTTATGGATGTAATAAATGAGTGCTTTATGGAGCAATTGGTTCAGGAACTAACGTGAGAGGAAGCAATTTTAGATCTAATTCTTAGTGGAATGCAAGAGGTAATGATGGTGAGACCACTTGGCAATAGTGAATTAATCACTGGAAAGGGGACAATAAGTAAACCTACAGCTCTAGCACTAAACTTTCAAAAGGAAAACTAGAAAAAAACTGAAAGGTGCAACTAAAAAGGTGAAGAGTGTACAACAGGCATGGACATTGTTTAAAAATACCATTTTAGAAGTGCAGTCCAGATGTATTCTTCACATTAAAAAAAGTGGAAGGAAGGCCAAATGACTGCTGGCATGGTTAAAAGCCAAGGCAAAAGAGGCTATATTAGCCAGAAGAACTTCCTTAGAAAATTGGAAGCAGGATCCATCTGAAGAAAGTAGAAAAAAGCAAAACCATACGCAAGTTAAATGTAAAACATTGATAAGACAAGCTAAGAGAGGATTTGAAAAGAACTGGTTGTAGAAGAGAAAAACATAATAAAAACTTTTCTAAATATATTACAAGCTGGAAGTCTGTCAGGGAGTCAGATGATTGCGAGGTTAAAGAGGCAAGTCAAGGCCATTGTGGAAAGTCTAAACAAATTCTTTGTTTTGGTGTTTACTAATGAGAATGTTTGGGAGATACCAGTGCCCTGTGGAAGGATCTGCTGCTACCCCAGGTGGTCATCACATGATGTCATCTCTCTCTCACTCTCTCTCAATCCAAGCGCCGTACACCACAAACCTCCCCATCTCTATTCTTCCTTTCAAAATAGCTGCCCTGACCTCCAACTATGCCGCCCCACCCACTTCCGGCATTCTCAGCGACCTCCTCATCTGCCTATTGATTCCGCTGGCTCTAGGAGATGCCCGTTCCAGAAATGGTATTCAAGGGTGATGATTCAGATGATTTTAACCAAATCATTATGAACCTGGAAGATATAGTAGGCCAGGTTGACAAAGAGTAGAAAATCACCCTGACCAGCTGGTATACACTCCAGAGTTCCAAAAGAACTAAAAACTGAAATTTCAGATCTATTAATAGTAATTTGTAACCTATCATTAAAATCATCTATTATACAGGAAGACTGGAGGGTGGCCAATGTAACCCCGATATTTAAAAAGGGATCCGGGGTGATCCAGGAAAATATAGACTGGTGAGCCTGGCTTCAGTGCTGGGAAAAATCATAAGCTATTCGAAAGAAGAAAATTACAGAACATATAGATAGGCAAACAAAAAGAAAATCCCCGAACATATACTCTGGGCCAGATTTTCAAAGGGTTACGCGCGCCGGGCCTATTTTAAAAAGACCCAGCGATGCACGTAAAGCCCCGGGACGCGTGTAAGTCCCGGGGCTTTACTAAAGGGGTGGTTTGGAGCAGGGGAGGGGCGGTCTGGGGGTGGGACAGGGGCGGGGCCAGAGCCCTCCGACAGAGCGGCCATTGCCGCTCTGTCGGAGGATTGCATGCCGGCAGGTAGGATAAACATTTTTGGGGGGGTTAGAGTAGGGCTAGGGGGGGTGGACGGGTTAGGAGAAGGAGTGGGAAGGTTAGGTTAGGGGGAAGGGAATGGAGGAAGGCAGCGCGGCTCAACGTGCACAAGGTGCACAATTGTGCATCCCCTTGTGCGTGCCGACCTCAGGTTTTATAACATGCGCTTGCCTACGTGCGCATGTTATAAAATCGGGTGTACATGTGTGTGCGCCAGGTAGCGCGCACACATGTACGCCCATGCGCAACCTTTTAAAATCTACCCCTCTGTGTATGAATATGTCTTGCAAGTGAGTAAAGTAGAAAGTCACTTCAGCAAGCCTGATGGCATGCCCAGACGACTCAATCATTTGTGGTAAGGATGCTATTTTTTAAAATACATTAAAATGTAAGGCATTTCAATTTTGGTGACCATGGCTCTACATCGCCGATGTTTCACACAATGCTTCATCAGGAGCCGCGTAGTAACCTTAAAAAGTCCTTCTATCTCAGTTTGTTTTCCTTCGCGATCGGACATTTATTTATTTATTTAACAGCTTTTTTTTATACCGACATTAGAGGGCACATCATATCGGTTTACATCTGAACAAAAGGTGGAAAATACAAAAAACAGGGAGGGGGGAAAGGGGAGCAACAAGAGTAACAATTTGCAACAAAGGTGCTACAGCTAGAAGGAGGTTCTATATGTGAGCCTGAAAAGTTGAAACTAAAGGGTTAAAGATATTTACATATTAACATAGTGCTTAGGGTACTGAGGGTTAATTGCAAGGTGAGGAGGTGAAGGTGGCAGTGGTAAAGGGAACTAGTCAGGATATGCCTGGTGGAAAAGCCAAGTTTCAGCATTTTCCTGAATTTGTATGGGCAGGGCTCGAGGCGGAGGTTTGTCCGTAGAGCATTCCAGTGAGTGGGGCCAGAAATTGATAGGGCACGGTCCCTTGTTGATGTGAGGTGGGCTTTTTTGAGGGGTGGGATGTGTAGTGTACCTTTACGGTTTGTTCTGGTTGGGCGGGAGGAGTGTGTGAATCTGAAGGGTTCGCTGAGCCAGGAGGAGTTGCTTTTGTGGATGGATTTGTGAATGATGGTGAGGGTCTTGAATAGGATGCGTGATGGGATGGGGAGCCAGTGGAGGTCTTTTAGGAGGGGGGTTATGTGGTCTGATTTGCCTGTGTTCAGGATTATTCTGGCGGTGGCGTTCTGTAACATTTGAAGGGGTTTGATAGAGGAGTAAGGGAGGCCTAGGTACAGTTAGTTGCAGTAGTCCAGTTTGGAAACTAGGGTGGCTTGGATGACTGTTTTGAGATTGTGAGTATGGAGTAGGGGTTTGAGCTTTTTTAAGACGTTGAGCTTATAGAAGCCTTCTTTTAGGATGGAGTTGATGTGTTTTTTTAGGTTTAGGTGTGGACATGATGTCTCATCCATCTCCGCAGAGGAACATATAGATAGACATGGTTTAAAGGGACACAGCCAGTATGGATTTACCCAAGGAAAGTCTTGCCTCACAAATCTGCTACAGTGTTTTGAAGGGGTTAATAACATGTGGATAAAGGTGTACTGGTAGACTTAGGGCCGGATTTTGAAAGCTCTACGCGCGTAAATCGGCTTATGTGCACCGGGTCTATTTTCAAAAGGCTGGGTGACGCACGTAAAGCCCCAGGACACGTCTAAGTCCCATGGTTTTACTAAAGGGGCGGTCCAGGGGCGGAACATTGGTGGGGCAGGCGGTCTGGGGGCTGGGTGGGGGCGGGGTCAGAGGCCTCTGACTGTGCCAGGGCAGGGCTGAAGTAAGTTTTCAAATAGAAGTTAAATAAAGAAAAAGGTAGGGGGGAAAGGGCGGGGGAGGAAGGGGAAGGAAAGGGAAGGTGGGGTGGGGGGGTAGGGAAGTTCGCTCCAAGGCCGCTCCAATTTTGGAACAGCTTGGGAGGGAACGGGGGAAGGCAGCGTGACTCAGCGTGGGCTCGGCGCGTGCAAGGTGCACAATTATGCACCACCTTGCACGCGCTGACCCCTGATTTTATAATTTGGGCGCATCTGCGAACGCAAGTTATAAAATCAGGGGTACATGTGTGCCCGTCGGGTGGCACGTGCACATGTATGCCCGCGCACTGTTTTGAAAATCTACCCCTTAGTGTATTTGGATTTTCAAAGGGCATTTGACAAAGTCCCCCTTGAGAGGGGGTACTTATCATGGGATAAGAGGCAATGTCTTTTTGTGGATAGCAAATTGGCTGAAAGATTGGAAACTGAGCAGGATTAAATGGTCAGTTTTCTGAATGGAGAAAGATAAACAGGGGCATGCCTCAGAGATCTGTACTTGGATCGGTGCTTTTCAGTGTATTTATTGTTAATGTGGTGGCTTATGGGATATCCTTGAAAGCCACTTGCGCACCGAGCAGTACTCCATTGGGACTATTGCCTCTATTATGCCTCCCTAGGCGCAAACATGTCCATCCTTACTGCATTTAAAGGGCCCATGTTGGGAAAAGACTGCAGTGTCCTTAAATGATATCACTATTGATTGCCCTAAATAAGTCTTCCCTTGACATCTCCTCTTCGTGTCAGCAATGGGTCTCCTGAATTGGTGTATGTAGTGTGTGTTGCTGCTCCAGGTTCCTATGTTCCTCTTTCTGCTTTGCTTCTCCAACTCAGTATGCTTTGTCTCCTCAGTCCTGCTTGCCTCATCTCCCTGTCTTCTGCCGGACTGACTTCTGGATCTGACCCTTGCCTGGACAATGACCATTCTTGCTTGCCGCCTGTCTCTGACCCTGGCCTAGCCCTGGATCAGCACCTATGCCACTATCAAATAGACTCTCGCTTAAGATCTGCCGGCCCCCAGAACCAGAAGACTCAAACCAAGGGAAAAAGTGTTTGTATAGATGAAGCTCCTATTCAGTCTCTGTCTTGCATAGCTCTTCTAACTATCGGTGAGGGCCTACCCCATAGGCTGAGCCATTCACACCACAGCAACAGGGGTCCACAGATCTTACAGATTGCTGAGGCCATGGATTCAATGGACCTGATCTCACTCCAGGCTATACCAGGCCTGGCCCAATGTGTTCAAGAGCAGCAAGCTGTTCTCATTCATGTGACTGCTCTACTTGAAAGTCTCGTGCTCCACATGGACACCCTGACGCCTGCACCGGCTCTGCTTCCAGTGGCTCTGCCTTCTTCAATTCCTGCTACTCCTCCCTGGCCAGTTCCTCAGCTTCCAGTACCTCCCCATTATCATGGGAATCCCAAGAATGCTACGGCATCATCAACCAATGTATTTTGAACTACAGTCCATGCTCTTCCCCACAGACCATTCTTTGGTCATCTACATCTTAACACTGCTGAGTGACACTGTGCTGGCCTGGCTATCTCCACTATGGGAGCATGATGACTCTACTCCAGAGCCTCCCATATTTTGTGCAATAGTTACGGTTCATTTTTGAGGAACCTGGTCAGATGTCCTCCTTGGCAGCCGAGCTGATCCGGATTCGGCAGGGCTCCCAAACTCTTGGAGAATATGCCATCCAATTTCGAATCATTGCATCCAAATTGCACTGGAGAGAGGATAGTCACACCACCATAGTTTGGCAAGGCTTTTTGGGCAGCATTAAAGATGATATGGCTGGCCAGGACATTTCCACCTTGCTGGTCACCTTGATCTCATTGACTGGATGCATTGTTAGTCACTTCTAAGAAAGGGATTTTGAGAATAATGGTATCCGGCATCCAGTAGCATTGACTCATAGGTTCCAGCACCCTTTTCTCCAGGCTCCTCTCCCAGAATCTAAGACTGTGGAAGAACCAATGCAACTGGGCTGAATCAAGCTTTTTCTGCATAAGAAGCTTCAAAGCAGGCAGTTGGGCCTGTGCTTATACTGTGCAGGCCATGGGCATATAGCATCTCAATGCTTGGAGAAATTGAGAAACTCTCTTGCCTAGGGTTATCTGGGAAGGTAACCCTAGGCCATACACTTTCTGTTGCACATCCCCGCCGTGCTGGTGCTGCGACCGGGCCTGCTCACCTCATGCTCCCCTCCATGAGCTCCGGGCACTCCTCCCTCGCTGCTGCAGCCAGCTCATGGCGTCCCCTGCGCCTTCCCCGCTCACCTCCGTCTTCGCAGGCTTCACAGCGGAGCTCCCATCGGGGCTTTGCGTCCTCTGCCACGTCCCTAGGCACACGCGCAGCCCACGCTCCCTCCTTTAAAGGGCCCAGGACGGGAACCTCGGGCTGGATGACTCCCGATGATGTCACTTGAGCACCACTTAAAAGGCGAAGCCTTTCCATCAGTTCCTCGCCTTGGCAAAAGGGTTGTCATATTTATGTGAAGCTAGTTACCATCCTGCATTCCTGCTTCCTTGATCCTGTGCTTGTTCCGGTGTTCCTATGTTCCAGTCCTTGTTCCTGAGTTCCTGTGCTTGTTCCAGTGTTCCTGCGTCTGTGTTCTCTTGGTCCCTCGTGTGTCAGCCTCTGTCCCTGATTCTTGTTCCGCTACCCAGGTTGTACTTTCTCAGACTGATTCTCGGTACTGACCTCGGCTTGCCTCTGACTACGCTTGGACTGATACACGGTATTGACCTCTGCTCGCCACTGGCCACAATTGGACCGCTGCCTGGAACTGACCTCTGCTCACCACTGACCACGCTCGGACTGATACCTGGAACTGCCCCTTGCTTTGGCTGATCACCCTCGGACGGATACCCTGGCTTTTACCCTTGTGCTTCACTCGGACACTCTCTTTGCGTCTCCTGTGACCACCAGATCTGCCTGTTCTGACGCTAACTGCGGCCTTCTACAAGCTAGATCACTAGGCGCTGCCTATTCTGTCCGGAGGACCTTCAGTTCCTGTTCTGTTCCAGTGGTCTTCGGTACACTCTGTTCCGGTCTAGCTCCTCTGTTCTCCACTAGCCGCACACCCTTGCTCGTGGTGGGCACACCTCTCCGTTACCTCTCCAGGAGACCCTCCAAGGCCCACCTACGCCCAGATGGTCCGGGTACCCAAGGGCTCAACCTGCGGAAACCCAGGACTGTTATTGGTGAAACTCCAGCTTGCCTATGTCTCCTCGTGTGCTCCACCTTCTGGCAGCAGGCGCCCTCTGGGACCTCCCTGAGGACCATACCAATCCTACGCCAGGCCAAGGGTCCACCTCCAGCGCAACACTTTCCTCCCCCAAACTACTGGTTACTGTCTCTATCTTCACTGAGCATGGATAGTTTGAGACAGAAGCATTCGTAGATCCAGGACCAGGTGGGAACTTTATTGATCAAGTGCTGGAACACTATCATCCTGGAACATCCAGTAACCATTTCCTCTATCTATGGGGATCCTGTTTCAGGCCAAGTCACTGAGATAATCATTTCACTTTCTCTTCACAAGGAAACCATCTATTTTCACATAATCCCTCAATCTGTAAACTCAGATACTTGTATCTGCCCTGATTTCAACAGTATCAGCCTGTGATCCAGGGGAACTCTTTGGAATTGGCATGGTGGGGTCCCACCTGCTTCACCACTTGTCTCACCTCTGCTCCTTCACTGCTCCACTTGACACTAGCTGCCACTATACCAGGGTTACACCATAGTATGCTGACTTCTCTGCTGTGTTTTCTAAACAGTGGGCAGAAACCTTTTCCCCACATCGCTCCCATGACTGTAACATAGATCTTCTTCCTGGCAAGATACCCCATGCGGGGAAGGGTCTACCCATTATCAGTCCCAGAAATCAAGTCCATGAGTCAGTATATTTCTTTATTTCTTTAGTTTTTATTTCTTTAGTTTTTTAATATTCCACCTTTCAGCTACTTCAAAGCATCATTACATTCAGTTACTGTAGGTGTCAAGGAGATCGTGGCCATTCTCTTCCTCTGTTGGAGCAGGTTTTTTCTTTGTGAGCAAGAAGGACAGCACCCTCAGGCCCTGTATTGATTACAGGAGCCTCAACACATCACAAAAAAGAACAAGTATCCCCTACCACTTATCTCTGAACTCTTTGATTGCCTACGAGGTGCTAAGATCTTCACTAAACTAGATCTATGGGGAGCTTACAATCTCATTCACATTCAGGAAAGAATTGAGTGGAAAACCACATTCAATACTTGAGACAGACATTATTAGTCATGCCCTTTGGGCTTTGCAGTGCTCTAGCAGTATTTCAAAACTTGGTGAAAGAAATGATCTGAGGTCTTCTATATTCCTGAATAGTGGTTTACCTAGATGACATACTCACCTACACTCAATTTCTGACTCTGCACTGGGAGCAGGTTAGACAAGTACTATAGTGGCTTCAAGACCATCTGCATGCAAAACTTGAGAAATGACTCTTTAAATAAGTACAACTTCCCTTCTTGGGTTACATCATTTCTCAAACTGGATTCCCTATGGATCCTGCAAAACAAAACACCATCCTGGACAGATCCCAGCTGATCAGCCTTCAGACACAACAGCATTTTATAGGATACACCAACTATTACCACCAATTTATTCCTGGATTTTCAACCCTTGCAGCGCCTCTCACAGCCTTGACCAAAAAGGGTGTAGATATCCACTCTTGGTCCACATAAATCATTGACACCTTCCAGGCTTTCAAGCAAGCCTTCTCCAAAGGACCTTCCCTATGGCACCCAGATCCTGATCAACCCATTGTATTGGAGGTAGATGCCTCTACCCATAGAGTAAGGGCTGTCCTCAATCAACACGGCAACCAAGGGAGCCTCCTATGTTGTTCTTTTTTTTCTCCAGAAAGTTTTCTCCAACAGAGAGGAATTACATAATTGGGGATCACAAACTCTTTGTGGTGAAATTGGAACTGGAAGAGTAGTGGCACCTTCTAGAGGGCGCCAAACACTGGACCACCATCTACAATGACGACAAGAATCTGGAGAACATCCAACAAATTCAACAAGTTAATCCCACACAGTACTAGTGTTCCATTTTCTTCAGTCTTTTTGATTTTGAGCTACTACTGGTGGCCCCAAGTAAAAATGGATGTGAAGAACTACATGGAATCCTGCCCTGTTTGTGCACAGCATAATTCTGCTCATGCTATCACAGCCATTGCCAGCCTCCAAGAAACTCTGGACCCACCTGTCCACTGATTTTATCATGGATCTCCCTCACACAGCTACACCATGATATAGGTCATGGGGTATAGATTCTCCAAAATGGCACATTTTGTTCCTTTCCAAGGTTTGCCGCCTTTTCCCAAATTAGCCCGCCTCTTCATCCAGCACATCTTCTGACTACATGGATTACCCTCTCGCATTTTCTCTGACAGAGATGTCCAGTTCACGCCCTGATGTTTGCTGCCTGTTTCTGACCCTGTCCCGGCCCTGAGTCAACACTTATGCCATTGCCACAGAGACTCTTGCCTAAGACCTGCCGGCACCCTGAATCCAAGGGCACAATCAATGGGAAGCTCCTATTTAGTCACTTTCCTGTGTAGCTCTGCCAACTGTCAGAGAGGGACTATGGGGCCTACCCCATAGTATGAGACAATCTAATCACAGCAACAAGGGTCTACAGATCTTACATTTATAAATGATCTGGAAAGGGGCACGGTGATTAAGGTGATCAAATTTGCAGATGACACAAAATTATTTAAAGTTGTTAAATCACAAGCTAATTGTGATAAATTGTAGGATAATCTTGTAAGAGTGGAATGCTGGACATCCAAAAGACAGATTAATTTTAATGTGGACAAGTGCAAAGTGAGGCATATAGGAAACAGTAACACATGTTATCGATATAAGATATGAGGTTCCATATTAGGAGTTATCACCCAGGAAAAAGATCTGGGCGCCATAGTGGACAATACATTGAAATCATCAGCTCAGTGTGCTGCAGTGGTAAAAAAAAAAAAAAAAACCCAAATAAAATGTTGGGAATTATTAGGAAAGGAGAGGTGAATAAAATGGAAAATGTCATAGTACCTCTGTATCGCTCCATGGTGAAACTGCACTTTTACTATTGTGTGCAATTCTGATCACTGCTTCCCAAAAAAGATCAGGTTGTACAGGGAAGAAAATGTTTGTTTGTTTTTAGGTTCATTTTTGGGAGGTATTTTCCCACAAATTTTGTTTCATGGAATATTTCCTTTGTTTCATTTAGGAGAAAAAAATGAATCAAATAATAATAAAAAAAAGGGAAAAAAATGAAAATGGATCCTCCCAAGGCCTCACATCCTTCCCTTCCACCCACCTGGAAAAATGCCAGGTGCCAGCATCCCCCCAGCCCCCTCTTACCAGGTCATAAGAACATAAGAACAAAAGAAATTGCCATGCTGGGTCAGACCAAGGGTCCATCAAGCCCAGCATCCTGTTTCCAACAGAGGCCAAACCAGGCCACTAGAACCTGGCAATTACCCAAACACTAAGAAGATCCCATGCTACTGATGCAATTAATAACAGTGGCTATTCCCTAAGTAAACTTGATTAATAGCCGTTAATGGACTTCTCCTCTAAGAATGTATCCAAACCTTTTTTGAACCCAGCTACACTAACTGCACTAACCACATCCTCTGGCAACAAATTCCAGAGCTTTATTGTGCGTTGAGTGAAAAATAATTTTCTCAGTTTAGTCTTAAATGTGCTACTTGCTAACTTCATGGAATGCCCCCTAGTCCTTCTATTATTCGAAAGTGTAACTAACCGATTCTACTCTTTCAAGACCTCTCATGATCTTAAAGACCTCTATCATATCCCCCCTCAGCCGTCTCTTCTCCAAGCTGAACAGCCCTAACCTATTCAGCCTATCCTCATAGGGGAGCTGTTCCATCCCCTTTATCATTTTGGTTGCCCTTCTCTGTACCTTCTCCATCGCAACTATATCTTTTTTGAAGTGCGGCGACCAGAATTGTATACAGTATTCGAGGTGCGGTCTCACCATGGAGCGATATAGAGGCATTATGACATTTTCCATTTTATTAACCATTCCCTTCCTAATAATTACTAACATTCTGTTTGCTTTTTTTGACTGCTGCAGCACACTGAGCCGACGATTTTAAAGTATTATCCACTATGATGCCTAGATCTTTTTCCTGGGTGGTAGCTCCTAATATGGAACCTAACATCGTGTAACTACAGCAAGGGTTATTTTTCCCTATATGCAACATCTTGCATTGTCCACATTAAATTTCATCTGCTATTTGGATGCCCAATCTTCCAGTCTTGCAAGGTCCTCCTGTAATGTATCACAATCCACTTGTGATTTAACTACTCTGAATAATTTTGTATCATCCGCAAATTTGATTACCTCACTTGTCGTATTCCTTTCCATATTATTTATATATCTATTGAAAAGAACCGATCCAAGTATAGATCCCTGAGGCACTCCACTGTTTACCCTTTTCCACTGAGAAAACTGACCATTTAATCCTACTCTCTGTTTCCTGTCTTTTAACCAGTTTGTAATCCACGAAAGGACATCGCCTCCTATCCCATGACATTTTAGTTTTCTTAGAAGCCTCTCATGAGGGACTTTGTCAAACGCCTTCTGAAAATCCAAATACACTACATCTACTGGTTCACCTTTATCCACATGTTTATTAACCCCAGTTGAGATCTGCCAGCGAGGCCTAGGCCCAAGCCAAAACCTTGGCCTTGCATAGGCCGAGGATACGGTAGGTTGCTGTTGCCTCAGCCTCAGCTTCTGCAAGGCCAGTGCCTTGGCCAGAGCTTGGGCCCAGGTCTGATACCATGGCCCAGCCTGGAGGCTGGGTCCCAATGCTGGGACCTTGAACCAGACACAGGCTTGATGACAGGGACCAACCCAAACCCAGGCCCGACTCTGCTTCCTGGCCCAGAGACAGGGCCTCAATGCTTGGCCTCAGCCTACAGTCAAGCCCAGAGTCCAGTCTTCTGAGGAGCTCTGATGACATCCTCTTTTTTCTTCTTTTCTTCTTCAATTGATACCATCCAGCTCGACCCTAGTGGATGGCATTAGTTGAAGATGACAAGATAAAGAAGAGGATTTAATCAGAGCTGCTCCAAGGCCTGTGCTCTGGGCCTGGGCCTGACTCTAGGGCAAGGTGTGTTGACCTGACCTCTGGGCCAGGCCCTGTCATTGGGCCTCGGTCTGTGCTGAGGCCCTGGCAATGGGGCTCAGGTCCATGCCAAGGCCTCAGTGTCAGGACCCAATCTCCAGGCCCGCCATGGCATCAGGCCTGGGCCTGGGCCCTGACCTAGGCTGAGGCCAAGGCATTGGAACCTGGCCTCTATGTCAGGCCCCAGTGTCGGGCCTGGGCCCAGGTCAAGACCCAGTTGTCAGGACCTGATCTGGCCACTTCCACGGATACCCAGCAGATCAAGTAAGTGACTGTTCAGAGTGGGGTCTTGGCATCAAACCAGGTCTATACCAAGACCGAGGTATCATACTTGGGCCTAGGCCACAGCCCCTGCTTGGGGCCTCATCCTATGCCCCAGGTGAGGTCCTGGCTTTGGGCCAAGACTGAGGTACCAGTGTCACACTCAGCCATAGGCTGTGATCCCTGCTTTGAGCCTCGGCCTAGGCCCTAGGCGAAGTTCCAGCCTCATGCCGACATCAAATGCATTCATTTAAAATGTACGCAACAAATAAACGGGCGGATTTTAAAAGCCCTGCTCGCGTAAATCTGCCCGGATTTACACGAGCAGGGCCCTTGCGCGCACTGGCGGCCTATTTTGCATAGGCCGCCAGTGCGCGCAGAGCCCCCGTACGCGCGTAGGTCCCGGGGTTTTTTGAAGGGGGTCGTGTTGGGGCGTGTCGGGGGCGGGACCGGATGACGCAGTGTTTTGGGGGTGGGACCGGGGGCGTGGCGCCGGCCCGGGGGCATGGTCCAGGCCTCCGGACCAGCCCCCAGGTCAGATGACGGCATGCCAGCAGTCCGCTGCCGCACGTAGATTTACGTCTGTTTCTCGCAGGCGTAAATCTAGGGACAAAGGTAAGGGGGGGGGTTTAGATAGGGCCGGGGAGGTGGGTTAGGTAGGGGAAGGGAGGGGAAGGTGAGGGGAGGGCGAAAGAAAGTTACCTCCGAGGCCGCTCCGATTTCGGAGCGGCCTCGGAGGGAACGGAGGCAGGCTGTGCGGCTCGGCGCACGCAGGCTGCCCAAAATCGGCAGCCTTGTGCGTGCCGATCCAGGATTTTATAAGATACGCGCGGCTATGCGCGTATCTTATAAAATCCTGCGTACTTTTGTTTGCGCCTGCTGCGCGAACAAAAGTACGCGATCGCGCTTTTTAAAAAAAATCTACCCCAAAGTTTAGTTTCATTTGGAGGTGCCCTCGATTTGTTTCTGGGTCCCTCAAATGAAACAAATTGCCCTTATTTGTTGCGTTTTGTTCATTCATTTTAAACAAATGCACATCTCTAATAGTTGAACTAGAAAAGGTTTAGAGAAGGGTGACTAAAATTATAAAGGGGATGGAACGGTTCCCCTATAAGGAAAGGCTAAAGAGGTTAGGGCTCTTCAGCTTGGAGAAAAGAAGTCTGTGGCGGGATATGATAGAGGGCTATAAAATCATGAGAAGACCAGAACGGATAAATGTGAATCAGTTATTTACTCTTTCAGAAAATATTAAGGACTAAGGTGCATTCTTTGAAGTAAGCAAGTAACACATTTAAAAGAAATTGGAGAAAGTTTTTTTTCATTCAATCCATAATTAAGCTCTGGAATTTATTGCCAGGCGATGTGGTTAAATATTAGCTTTTTCATATCATCCTGCTTACCTCTAAACCCTACCAATTAATAAAAAAATTCCCCAAACCCCCTGAGTAGACCTCCTTTCACCCCTTGGTCTCTCAAACTTACCCATGGTTTGGGGTTCTTTAGGTGGTAGAAATATTCCTCACTTGCTCCTGCCCTTCAGTGCCATGTTGGAAAATTGCACCAACTGACAACATGTCCTTTGTCCTGTACATACGTGGAAAATGAGTGCCTAGATATTAAGGATGTGATTCGTCCCGCCACGGGAAATTTTGTTTTCCCGTGGTTCGGGTCAAATTTTTTTGGCCGCCCCGAATTTTGGGGTTAGTGCGTACTAACCCCGAAAATCGAATTTTCCCAAAATTTCGGGAAAATCTGCTTCGCTTTTCGGGGTGGCTGAACCAGAACAAATTAGGAAATTTCGTTGAAATTGCCTAATTCATTCTGGACGAATGCACATCCCTACTAGATATTACACCTTGCACCTGGAAAAAATCGCAGCACATATGGGGTGAACTTAGGGGAGGGCTGGCTTACTCAGGGATTTGTAGATTTTTTATAAAAGAGGTAGGGCTTAGAGGTAGGAAGGGCATTGACGCTGGGCTAATTTTAAAAATATTAAGAGCCCTGCAGGTGAAGAGGGAGAGATTAGCCCATGCCCTATGGTTCACCAGGGATTTGGCACATAGCGAGGGTGGAAGAACTCTTACCAGGGCTTGCAACCACTTTAAATTATGACAGCTGCAAGTTTTCTACTCATTCAAAAAAGGTTGGTAGAATACTTGTGCATGACTCCCAGCTCCCAAGGCAGCCAAAAAAGACATCTTTGCACACAGATATTCACTTGAATCTAAATTCAGATTCGTAATAAACTTTTACACCTAGTGGACTACTCATGAAAGTTTATGACTCGCAAGGCAGCAACATTATGAATGTTTTAACAAATGGAGACAACACTTACAAATATGCACAAAACCCCCAAACACTGGCATTTTTGTGAGTTTAAGATTATTTTATGCATTTTAGTGCATATAGGATCGCTCTGTGAAAAAAGTACATTGACCTCTCAATAGCTTGAAAATACAGCCAGAAAAGATAGTTACATTCATTATAAGGCATACATTTTAACATGGATAATAAGTATGTAGATTTTCTTTCTTTAGAAATATAAGTAAACAATTGCTATATTCATTTCCCCAAATGCATTTTTCTTCATGCCCGCATAACATATATGCATTTATCCCTATATATTTATTCAACATTGGTCAATAATCTATTAATAGATCTTCTTATAGAAGAGAGTATTTAGAAATAATCTCATTTACAAATAGCAGCTAGTTCTGGGTGTTCCTATCAAATTCAGTGGTACTGTCTAATTGTGACCATAGTTTATCAACCTTTTTTAGGAATGGGCCTATTCATGGTCATTGTAGTCTTAAAAGCAAATGAGTGCATGGATACATCTTTTACTGTAATTCAAAGCAAAATTCTACAGCATTCTTTTTGTAGTATCCAGATGCAACCATGTTTGCTCCTTGATGCCAACTTCTCCCATGCTAGCTCTACTACTGAAAAACTGTATTCTCAGATTTGAAGATGGAGTCTTGGCAATTGCTTTAAGGAACAATTCTCTTTAGACTGTATTGACGGGTACCTAGTTCAATTTAGATCTAGTTGGAGGGAACGAAAAATCAGTTCAACCTAACAAACTCATGTCTATTCTAGCTTTGGCCTAGAGCCAGTCAGAATCCCCAGTTATTCAGACTGTTTTGAAACTCAAAATATTATTGAAATCAGCATGACTTTTTCTGGGATAAAGGCCATATTTTGATATAGAGGTTTCTAAAACTATAGAATATGTTTTGGCTGTGTAGAAAGTTTTATATTAGAGGAGATGCAGATTTGTACTCTATTCAAACTGAATACACATGCTTTCCACCATCATTCACAAAATCATATCTTTCAGCTGTTACTAATTGTCAAATACAGCTGCTCAGGACTAAAGAATGTCCACATTTCAACTTGGAGTTTTCCTTGGTAAAGTGGGGATATCTTTCTGATCTAAAGTGGTAGACATTGCTTTCATAACTTTACTTTATCAATAATTTTAACTTTAATTTATCTGGAATCTCTCTATATATTTATTTATTACCTGACTTTTGAATGATTGTTCACTCAAAATGGGTACAGCAACTTAAGTAAATAAAAATACAACAACTTAGATATGTAAATGGAGAACCACATAAATAACCAACCAAAGGGGTACATTAATTTAAATAAACACACCAACCGAGGTCACACATGTAGACCATGAAAGAACCAAATATAAACATATGCGGAACAGGAGCAGGAAGATTAGAATACTGTTTGATCCATCAGTGTCTGACTCATCCAGATATTAGCATCACCCATTAAATGCCTGAAAGAAAAGCCATGGCAGAATTGAAGGTAGTTTTGCGTTTGGCAAGGCTTTTCTGGAGAGAGTTCCAGAGGGTGGATCTGCTCCCAAGAAAGCCCATTTATGGATATCAGACCTTTTGATTTCTTTAGGTGATGGCATAATTAAGGAGGCTCCTTGGGAGGATCTTAAAGAACTGGCAGGTGAATAGAAAGATAACCAGTCCTTCAATAATCTAGATAATTTCCTCTTACCTTTAACTTTCAAGGAAAGGTTAAGGTTGAGTTAGGTTTTTCAATCTAGCCTTATAAAGTAACCAGTACAGTTTATGTAGAATGGGTATGATGTGATCCTGTTTTTGCAATTCTCTAGCATTCAAGCTAATTCTAAATAAGCTGAGTGAAGATGGTGTCAAAACTTTAGTGGAAGTAAGGAGGAAGCTGGGAAGTACAGGCCAGCTCTATTGTGATCATATTAATGAATCACTATTAAAAGAAAGGATAGTGCAATTTTTGGAATCCAAAGCAGCATAGTTTTATCAGATATAAATCTTGTCAGATGAATCTGATCCATTTCTTTGATTGGGTGAACAGAGAGATGGATCAAGGAAGAAAGAGAACTAGGCATAGTGTACTTGTATTTTAGCAAGATCTTTGACAAGGATCTGCAATGAAGACTTATAAATAAATTATACACCCTTGGTATGGATCCTAGAGTGACTGGCTTAATGGGAGGCAACAGAGGGTAGTAGTAAATGAACTTTCTTGGAGGAGGGGATTGTTACTAGTGGTATGGCTCAGGGATAGATCCTTGAACCAGTTTTTTTCAACATTTTTGTGAGTGACATAATGGAAGGGTTATCGGGAAAGGTTTGAATTTGCCGATGAGACCAAAATCTGTAACAGGGTGGATAGGCAGGAAGAAGTGGAAAACATGTGGAGGGATCTAGGAAAGCTCTAGGAATGGTCTATGGTCTGGCAGCTAAGCTTAAATGCTAAAAAAAATGCAGAGTAATGCATTTAGGATGCAAAAATCCAAGGAAAAGGTACAGTATTGGAGGTGAAATTATTTTAAGCCCAAAGAAATAGCAGGATGTGGGGGTAACTGAATCTGATGATCTTAAGGTGGCCAAACAGGTGGATAAAGCTACAGTAAAAGCCAGAAAGATGCTTAAATGCATAAGGATGTAATGGTCAGCAAAATAAGGGAGGTGATATTGCCCTTGTATAAGTCCCTGGTATGAATTCACTTGGAATACTGTGTACAAATTTGAAGATCACACCTTCAAAAGGATATAAACAAGATGGAGTTGGTCCAAAGGGTGGCTACTAAAATGATCAGTGGACTTCATTCTTAAGCATATGGGGATAGACTTAAAGATCTAAACATGTATACCTTAGAGGAAAGGTGAGACAGAGGAAATGTTATGCTCAGGCTTGTGGACCCTTGGTCCGACGGGAGGATGGAATACCTTGGGATGATGGTCCATAAATTCTCCCGTTGGGTGGCGAGGCAGGAACAGAAGACATGACCAGCTGACCCACGGCACAGGAGACAGAGGCAACTGTAAAGGCAGATGAAGAGTGGTGAGATGAAGAAAAGAAGTGATTCTTCGCCACTGGAAGTCTGCGATCCCCCCAGGAGGAGCCCATAGGGACCTGGACCGCTGAGACGTAGGCGGGCCCTTGGAGATGGTAGTCCAGAAGAAGTCCAAGGTCAGTGCCAGAGGGTCGTCGCTCACCAGTCCGAAGTCACGCACCGAGGGATCACCACTTGCTAGTCTGAAGTCACACACCAGAGAATCACCGCTTGCCAATCCGAAGTCACACACCAGAAAATCACCGTAAGCCAATCCGAAGTCACACGCCAGAGGATCACCGTCAGCCAATCCGAAGTCAGGAACCAGGAACACCAAGATGAAACAGAAACAAGGATCTGAAGCACAAGGAACTCACCGAAGCAAGCAGACTAGACAGCGCTGGAGAACGTTGCCAAGTCACTGAATGAGCAGAGGAAGCCTCCCTTTATACTTCCTCTGCTTAGACTCATCAGGAACAGGTGAAGCTGGTTAAAGGGATCAGGTCCCTTTAAATCTGTGAAAGAGGTGCAGCCTCGCGCCTATGGATGGCGGTGGCCATCTTTAATTTCCCCTGCAGAGGAGAGACACTGCTGGACGCTGCGAGTGGGGAGCAGGGATGGCTCCCCCTGCAGCGAGCAGCATCGAGGGCCAGGCTGGAGCGACGGCCTGAAGTCAGTGCCCTCCCCCGGGGCTCCCGCGGCAGGGAACCGCCGTGGGCAAGGTAGGGGACTGCGGTCATGGCCTGCCACGGCCGCGGAACACAACAGGAAATATGATATAGACATTCAAATATTTCAAAGATTTCCATATACAGGGTTTGAGCCTTTTTGAATAGAAAGGAGTTTCTAGAATAAGGGGGTCATGAGATGAGGTTGAAAGGGGGTATACTCAAGAGTAATCTTAGGAATATTTCTTTACAGAGAGGGTGGTGGATGTGTGGAACAGCCTCCCATCAGAAGTGGTGGAGACAAAACCTTTATCTGAATTCAAGAAAACATGGGATAATTACAGGGGTTCTCTAAGGAAGCGATAAGAATTATAATGCTAAATTAATTGGATGGATGGGCAAACTGGATGGGCCATATAAAAACATAAGAACATAAGAACATGCCATACTGGGTCAGACCAAGGGTCCATCAAGCCCAGCATCCTGTTTCCAACAGTGGCCAATCCAGGCCATAAGAACCTGGCAAGTACCCAAAAACTAAGTCTATTCCATGTAACCATTGCTAGTAATAGCAGTGGCTATTTTCTAAGCCTACTTAATTAATAGCAGGTAATGGACTTCTCCTCCAAAAACTTATCCAATCCTTTTTTTGAACACAGCTATACTAACTGTGCTAACCACATCCTCTGGCAACAAATTCCAGAGTTTAATTGTGCGTTGAGTAAAAAAGAACTTTCTCCGATTAGTTTTAAATGTGCCATGTGCTAACTTCATGGAGTGCCCCTTAGTCTTTCTATTATCCGAAAGAGTAAATAACTGATTCACAGCTACCCGTTCTAGACCTCTCATGATTTTAAATACCTCTATCATATCCTCCCTCAGCCGTCTCTTCTCCAAGCTGAAAAGTCCTAACCTCTTTAGTCTTTCCTCATAGGGGAGCTGTTCCATTCCCCTTATCATTTTGGTAGACCTTCTCTGTATCTTCTCCATCGCAATTATATCTTTTTTGAGATGTGGCGACCAGAACTGTTCACAGTATTCAAGGTGCGGTCTCACCATGGAGCGATACAAAGGCATTATGACATTTTTAGTTTTATTCACCATTCCCTTTCTAATAATTCCCAACATTCAGTTTGCTTTTTTGTCTGCTGCAGCACACTGAACCGACGATTTCAATATGTTATCCACTATGACACCTAGATCTTTTTCTTGGGTTGTAGCACCTAATATGGAACCTAACATTGTGTAACTATAGTGTGGGTTATTTTTCCCTATATGCATCACCTTGCACTTATCCACATTAAATTTCATCTGCCATTTTGATGCCCAATTTTCCAGTCTCACAAGGTCTTCCTGCAATTTATCACAATCTGCTTGTGATTTAACTACTCTGAACAATTTTGTATCATCTGCAAATTTGATTCTCACTCGTCGTATTTCTTTCCAGATCATTTATAAATATACTTGTATATAATTAACTTCTTCTATTTCTCTTTAATTCCTCCACCCCAGTTCAATAGCCCTTGTTAATTGTAACTGCATCTCTTCATCACGTTTATTTATTTTCGTTGTTGTATTCATTGCACCCCTGTTTTTTATGTAAACCGACATGATGTGAACGCTTCATGAATGCTGGTATAAAAAAAACCTTAAATAAATAAATAAATAAATACATATTGAAAAGTAAGGGTCCCAATATAGATCCCTGAGGCACTCCACTGCCCACTCCCTTCCACTGAGAAAATTGTCCATTTAATCCTACTCTCTGTTTCCTGTCTTTTAGCCAGTTTGCAATCCATGAAAGGACATTGCCACCTATCCCATGACTTTTTACTTTTCTTTTTCTGCCGTCAGGTTTCTATGTTTCTGTTGTCAGTTCATTTTTAATAGCAGATTACAATAATCCAACCATGAGGTTATCACAGCATGGACCTCTTTGACCAAACTCATCTTTTCAATGAAAATATAAGAGTTTCCACAATTGATGAAAGTAGAAGCAGCAGCTTTTAAATGTGGTTTACATTTGTAGAAGCATAGTTAATGCTGAGTCAAATACGATCCCGAGTTCCAAACCTGTAGTTTTAGGGGAGTTCATAGTTCCTGAAGGAACTGTAGCATTGGGACCTGCTTGCTTGCAATTTTAATCCACTGAATCATTCACCATTTTGCTGAAGTTCACTCTTGAATAGCTGTGAGGCAAGCAGATAACGTTCTCATAGCTGGATGCAGGTCTGCGTCCATGGGTAGGAGAAACTGTACATCATCCATATAAATATAGCATTTAAGTCAAAGGGCCTAATCTGCTGAGCTAGTGGCTTGAAGTCAGGGCCAGCAGAAGCACTAGGCCTGAGCCTGGGGCATCAACTATTAGGGGGCGCAAGCCATGTGGGGGCTGCAAGTGGCAGAAAAGAGGAGTGGAGATTCAGCGGGCCGCGAGCAGCACCCAAACTGCTTATGGCCCAGAAATCCACACACTCGGCGGGTGCAATTGAGAACGAAGTAGGAGTCAGGGTCGAGCCTAGGGGGCGGTGGAATGATCAGGGGAGGGGGGTGGCGGCGGCACAGCCAGGTGGCAGGGGCGCAAGGCAGAAGGTGCCTAGGGCGCCAAATCCCATTGCACCAGCCCTGCACAGATGAGAGTATAGATCCCTGCGGATCCTTAGAGGAACAATTCCAAGGAAAGGATAAGAAACCCAAAATCTGTATAGTCTGTTGCCTGTTGGAGAGATGGGAATTGAGCCAGACTAGCACTTTGCCACTCATTCCAGTCTTTGCCAGCCATAATAGCATAATAAATAGGACCTCAGTGTCAAATGCTGTTCAGACATCCAATAGCATCAGAACGGAAACCAGTCCTCTACGAGATCATCTAGCAGGGAGATAAGGACTGGCTCAGTTCTGTAGGTTAACTGTGCTGTTGTTCATTGTCCCCAGTTGTCCTGTGTTGATGCTAATATATCTCAGACAATATAAAAGTACAGTTTGACTTCTCAGCCTATACTGCAGCAAGAAAAACTGGAAGGAAAGAAAATTATGCAGTGAAGGAAATTTATGTATTTAAAATTGCTTATATTCTGCTCACATTAACAAATCTATAATTTAGAATGATCTTGCTTGTTCTTTTTTGTGAAATGTCAGTTTTTGTCCTTCCAGTTTCTCATTCTTATTTTCCGTAATGTTAGTGCTGTGCAATCCTTTTCTCTGTTTGATATTAAACCTTCTCAATATTTATTGTCTAGGGACCACATGGCAAGTCTGGTCTTCCTGGACTTCCTGGTTCTGATGGACCTGCTGTAAGTAATATTATGTGGGATTCTTAAAATGTCCAAAAATGAATGCTAATATGTATTATATATCATAATGTGGGCGCCTATAACACATCTAGCTTTCTTATTCCCCTCCTAGCCACATGAACCAGTCCTTAATCCAGGTAATATCACCCTGCTCAAATAAGCTTTTTTTTTTTCCCCCAATAAATAAAGAATGGAAATAAAGCCTTAATAAATCAAGCCCTTAGTGAAAAGTTATAGTCCATGGCATTATTTACAATGACACAAGCATTATATTTGACAATTTGTTTAAACAAGGAACATTAATTTTTCAGTGCAGGATAGCTTTACCTGGCCAAGTAGCCATGCCTAAACATGTCCACAGTTGTAAAAAGATGTAAAACAAACTCAGAAGTAGGGATGTGAATCGTGTCCTCGATCGTCTTAACGATCGATTTCGGCTGGGAGGGGGAGGGAATCGTATTGTTGCCGTTTGGGGGGGTAAAATATCGTGAAAAATCGTGAAAAATCGTTAAAAAATCGAAAAATCGAAAAATCGAAAAACCGGCACATTAAAACCCCCTAAAACCCACCCCCAACCCTTTAAATTAAATCCCCCACCCCCAAATAACTTAAATAACCTGCGGGTCCAGCGGCGGTCCGGAACGGCAGCGGTCCGGAACGGGCTCCTGCTCCTGCATCTTGTCGTCTTCGGCCGGCGCCATTTTCCAAAATGGCGCCGAAAAATGGCGGCGGCCATAGACGAAAAAGATTGGACGGCAGGAGGTCCTTCCGGACCCCCGCTGGACTTTTGGCAAGTCTCGTGGGGGTCAGGAGGCCCCCCACAAGCTGGCCAAAAGTTCCTGGAGGTCCAGCGGGGGTCAGGGAGCGATTTCCCGCCGCGAATCGTTTTCGTACGGAAAATGGCGCCGGCCATACGCGTATGGCCGGCGCCATTTTCCGTACGGAAAATGGCGCCGGCAGGAGATCGACTGCAGGAGGTCGTTCAGCGAGGCGCCGGAACCCTCGCTGAACGACCTCCTGCAGTCGATCTCCTGCCGGCGCCATTTTCCGTACGAAAACGATTCGCGGCGGGAAATCGCTCCCTGACCCCCGCTGGACCTCCAGGAACTTTTGGCCAGCTTGTGGGGGGCCTCCTGACCCCCACGAGACTTGCCAAAAGTCCAGCGGGGGTCCGGAAGGACCTCCTGCCGTCCAATCTTTTTCGTCTATGGCCGCCGCCATTTTTCGGCGCCATTTTGGAAAATGGCGCCGGCCGAAGACGACAAGATGCAGGAGCAGGAGCCCGTTCCGGACCGCTGCCGTTCCGGACCGCCGCTGGACCCGCAGGTTATTTAAGTTATTTGGGGGGGGTTCGGGAGGGTGGGGGATTTAATTTAAAGGGTCGGGGGTGGGTTTTAGGGGGTTTTAGTGTGCCGGCTCACGATTCTAACGATTTATAACGATAAATCGTTAGAATCTGTATTGTATTGTGTTCCATAACGGTTTAAGACGATATTAAAATTATCGGACGATAATTTTAATCGTCCTAAAACGATTCACATCCCTACTCAGAAGGTTTGCTGTTTCTCATCCTGCTGCACCATTCCTGGTTATTATCAGTCAGCCCAGGACCCGGTTCATCTTGTCCAGCTTGCTGTAGAGAGCCCAGCTGTAATGATCCTGCAGCTCAAAGCCTCCTTGCTACTACCAACCTTCTGTACTTTGCCCAGATAATCTGAATGTTCCCTCCTCATGCTGATAGTATGGAATGGAGAGGTCCATTCAATTCATCGGCTGTTACATTATGATTGAAAAGGATAAAGTACATATTCCTGAGATTTTCTTATACTATATCTATTACCTTTGAATCATGATTACCTCCTTCCCTGTGAGACTAAAACCATCAGATCTCACCCATCATTAAAACTCCCTTATCCTGTCATAATCCTGCCTCAGAAAGTGAGGGAGGGAGAGGACTTCCAAGTAGTATCTAAAAGGGGTGATTTTGATCCGCTTTTATCTCGGGTGACTGGCCTTTTATTTTTGTGTGTGGCCTTGTGTGGAGGATCTGCTTGAGGACTGTGTCTCCCATACCCTCCACAGACTTGTGACAGCCTCAGGAGAGAAACCAAGGCTGGCCTTATAGCAGTAATGCTATGATTCTCCCTTTTCTGGCCTTGGAAGCTTCTTTTACATGTATATTAACCTACAATTCTCAGAGTTAGTATTTGTTTCTCATGTTAGAATAGTTTGCTAGTTTTATGGTTCCTTTACATATATATTATGTTATCCTACTATTCTCTGAGCTAATAAAAGATAGTATTTGTTTGCCAGTGTTAGAATTGTTTGCTATTTTCAGGTTAATATTTTTTTTTGCCAGTGTTAGCATTGTTTGTGTAGTAGGAAAATAGACTTGGAAGTCAATATTTAAAAGCCATTTAGATGGATAACTTTAAATATCAAGTTACAGATAAAAAAAGAGGCATTCCAGGGACGTAACTGGGAGAGCTACTTATCTGGCTAACTTAGCCAGATAAATAGCAATATTCACACTTATCCTGCTACGTTATCCTCTAACTTTAGACCTGCTATATATTCAGCAGCGGGGCCTTACATCGTGGCTAAGTTATCTGATTATCCAGCTAATTTACTTAGCCAGCTATGTCTGCATATTGACCTCTTTGAGTCTCAGAGCTAGTAAAAGATAGTGTTTGTTTGCCAGTGTTAGAATTGTATATGTAGTAGGAAAATAGACTTTGATTCTCTGAGCTAGTGAAAGATAGTATTTCTTTGCCACTGTTGGAATTATGAGTTTGCAAATTTCACTTTCTTGATTTGAGAAGGCGAGAGTTCTGGTTTCTGGGCAATAAGTTACTAATTTGATTCCCACCTTCCCACCCACCCCTCTCTCATTATTTGATTATCATCCCCATTAGGAGAAAAGTCTTCAAAATTTGTCATTTAGTCATTTAAAATAACATTCAATTAATATGTAGTTAATTACCCAGATATCAAATTTTAAAACCATAGATTTTAAAAAGACTCCTAATACATTTTAAAACCCTAATCATATTTAACAACTCTGAAACTGAGCCATACTCCTTAATCAGCTTTTAAGACTTTATCAACTCAACAAATTACAATGTAAACAAAAGCCCAGCTGCTAGATGGGGACTATCCAGTCTTTTGCACCGAATGTTATATGTATGATGATCTCTACCTGTTGCTGAGATATTGTATGTGTTCACCTATTGCAAAGTGTTCCTGGATCTCAGAGAATGAATCCAATCTCTAGAGGCCAGAGTAGCAGACCTGGAGGAGCTGAGGCAGACAGCGGTATATAGAGGAGACCTTCAGGGACATAGTAGAGCAGTCCCAACTCCAGTCTAGCAGCCCTTGTGCTGCTTTGGGGGGAACAAGGTCACATAGTAGAAGGCCATCATTTTGGTGTGGCAGGAAGTGATCCTATAGCTAGGACCTGCTCTCCAGATGATGCTTTATACTCTCACACTGAGGATGTGTCTTCAGGGTCCATGCACAGGAGGGAAGGGTTAGGACAGCTGTTGTAGTGGGATTGAGGATCACTTGCCTGCCTCACCTCATGCACCACCTAGATAACATTTTAGAGAGTGCCGGGGAGGCATCAGCTGTCTTACCTATAGGTACCAATGACATAAGAATGTAGGGGAATTGGGGTTTCATTACCACTCCTCCACTGCTCCCTTTTACCAGTGATCCCTCTCAGCTAGAGAAATATAGATTGTCTGAGAAAAATCATTTATTTAGAAGATATCATTATAACCCTCGTTTAGGGACCACACTTCTCATTAGGTTAAACTAAACAAACAAATAGTTACAAAAACATGCTTGGCATCTGGCACTTAGCAGGTAACAAAATTAACTTTAATATCACATCACCCTAGCCTTGACTTGTCTAAGGGGTGACTAAAGAGCTTAACATAGCTGGGAATGAAACCCCCCAGTTTCTCACCACTAAGGACGTGCAGCGATGTGCACTCACTGGGTGCTTGCTTTGGCAGTATCGGATCCTCTTGGCTTTGTGGCACGGAGCTAGAGGACAACCGTTGTTATTGAAAAGAAGCAAGGGTTATTCAGATCTTTGCTCCTGAATATCTGTAGCATGTGGGACCGGCTCTGCTGTGCCCCTCATCTCTGCAAGTTTCTTTCAGCCCAGGTGCAGGGAGGCTAGGCAGCACTTGGATGGGTCTTTTCTTCTTCTTTGCAATGGACGGCACCCACTGATGAGTCTTATGATGATGACAACATTGGTGCTTGGCTCCCTGCTTCTTTTAAGGGCATACTTATGCATAATTCAGTGTCTTCATGTATAGTCATGAGAAACGAGTCAGAGTGTGATAGGCTTTCTGTTCATGCCTTTCTTTATTTCTTTGACTCTTTTTCTTGGTTCAGCTCAGGGGCACTGATCTTTTAGTCTAGTTAGAGGTGTCACAGCATTTGACACCATTAACTCTGATTTGATGCTTAATCGGCTGTGACAGGTTGGGACTGGTGAAGTGGTACTGAGGTTGTTTGCGACCTTTCTATGAGGGAGTAAACAAAGAGAGCAGTTGGTTAACTCCTTTTCATCCTGGAGATCCTTGTGCTCTGAGGTCCCCCCAGAATCAGCTCTCTCCTTCACATTATTTAATATATAGATGTATATATATCTGTTATCCACTGGTACTTTTCTTAAAGAATTGGGTGACCTTATTTCATCTATGTGAATGATATACAGTTATTAATTTCATGTGAAAATGATGGCACTTTCTGTTTGTCATTTTTGTATAAATGTTTGGGAGACTTTAGAGATTGGTTAGCTATGAGAGGCCTATCTTTAAATATTGCCAAGACCAAGTTGATGTGGGTTAGCAAGACTCCTTTGCTTGCTGACTTACAAATAACTTATGAAGGCAACACCTTTCCAGTCCTGACAGAAGTGTGAAATCTAGGGGTACTTCTGGACTCTAAACTAACTATGCAATCTCATGTTAAATACTAGGGATGTGCATTTGTTTTGAACGTACGCGCAATCCGCAACGTATAGGTCCCTATTCATTGCATTCGTGGGGTTTCAAAACATATGGCGAACCACCACGAATGCAATGTATCATTAACGAATAAAACCCCCACCCTCCTGACCCCCCCAAGACTTGCCAAAAGTCCCTGGTGGACCAGCGGAGGTCCTGGAGCGATTTCCTGCACTCGGGCCGTCGGCTGCCAGTATTCAAAATGGTGCCGATCACCTTTGACCTTACATGTTACATGGGCTACCGGTGCCATTGGTCGGCCACTGTCACATGGTAGGAGCACAAGATGGCGCTGGCTGTCCATTGCTCCTACCATGTGACAGGGGCCGACCAATGGCACCGGTCGCCCCTGTGACATAGTAAGGGCAAAGGCTATCAGCGCCATTTTGAATATCGGCAGCCGACGGCCCGAGTGCAGGAGATCGCTCCAGGACCTCCGCTGGATCACCAGGGACTTTTGGCAAGTCTTGGGGGGGTTCAGGAGGGTGGGGGGTTGTAGTTAAAGGGTTGGGATGGGGGTTTTTTAACTTTAATGGGAAACGAATACCATATGTAACTAATGGACGAATCGAGGTCCACCGAAAACAGATGCAACGGATTTGGGTCCCGACGAATACGAATACTGAATCGGACAAATCCATCCCTGCTGCACATCCCTATTAAATACATGGCTAGAAAAGCATTTTATAAATTGAAATTATTGAAGCCACTGACAGCATTGCTGTCAGCTAATCTTTTAAGATCTGTAGTTGAATCTCTTGTTTTGGGACAATTGGACCATTGCAATAGTTTATGGGTTGGTTTTTTGAGCGTTACAATTGGTGCAGCATGTGCTGCTAGGATTATTAGTGGCAGTAAGCGGTACAAGTACATCCCTCCTATGTTAAGAGAGCTACATTTGACTGCTGGTAAAATGCTGCTTCCATTTTAAACTGATGGTGCTAATGCATAAACTGTTTTCATCAGAGTATAGGTGTATAGTTGCATCTAAAATGCAATGGTATAAAGCAGCATTAGGAATGCAGTCAGAAGGTACAGGATTGCTTAAGTTATCCCCTTCCTAAGAGTACTGTCAGCAGCTGATGCATTCTTGGGGATGGCTCTCCCAATAGAGTTCAGAATGATTTAAAACATATTACAAAGGACCTGAAAACTTTACTTACATTTTAGAGAGGATCTGAAAACTTTGTTTTTTAGAATATAGTGAATGATTAAAAAGTTTTGTAACTGTTTTGTTCTAGAATGTTTTATGAATCTAATGCTTTTTGTAATAATGATTATGTGTGTTGCAATAATCTATGTTTATTCTTATCTGATTGTGAATATGCTGTGCTATAATATTGGAGGAAGCGGGTTATAAGTAATTATCAATGAATAAATAAATAAATAAATGACTGGCACCTCTTTGGTCCTATGCAAATCATATATAATATGCTCTGTAAGTATGGAAAGAAGAACATGTTCTTTTACTGAAACATTAATGTAATTAGATTTTTACTGTGGTTCTGTTTGATGTCCAAGGATGAACAGTGTTTCCTTGGTTTTTCTTTACAGGGTATAATGTAGGAAATCACTTTAAAATGCAGTATAACCGCCACACAGCTGGTTGCAATGGAATAGTTCATAATTAAAAATCTAATTCATTGGCTGAGACAGCTCATATTAATGCAATAAACACTGCTGCCGCGGGCTCTGTAGGCTGATAATTACCTGTGATTTGAGTTATGCATTCTTAGTTGAAGGTGATGGTGTATTAAGGAGGTCAAGAGATAGAAACCAAAGGCTATTCTTATTAGACTACCTCAAAGTATTAATTATAGGAAATTACTCAACATACCTTTACTTTTTATGCTAAGAAAAGATGTGTTTTCAGCATAAAAAGTTAAACATACATAGTATTCTAATACTGTATGATTGTGAGCTACCATGTGAACATCCTGATCTTCCACGCTTTTTACAAACTGAAGGTGAGAATACTGCAGGAATTTCTTATATCATCTAGGAAGGTGGAAATATCTGGGTCTTCTGTAGTAGTGACACTTGCTGGTCTCCTCATGGTAGAATAGGAATCTGGAGTCCTAGACTGTTCTTTGGACACAGGAAGTTACTTGACCAGAGGGGGAGGAGAAGATAATAGGAGGTAAGGACATGAAACAGTAGATGAATGCTTTATCAGGTAGCAAGTCTCAGACCCCCTGCCATTTCATAATCACAAACTTGTAGGTCAAAGTTCTTAATACCACTAGATGGCACTAAATCATCAATGCATACTGAGCCAGTAAGAGGAAAGGGAATCTGCTTCTGCAGGCTTGAGGGGGAACATTTTGAAGTGTTCCTGGGCCAAGTCTGCAGAAGAAGTGGGATCAATGTCCATTGCGGGGGAGGGCAGAGATGGAAGGTTTTTAAGGTAGATAGATGGCAGAAAAAGAAGTATTTTATGGTGGATAGATGTGCTTTTTGAGGGGTTGGAAGGGTTGGAACAGGGGAGTATCCATAGGGGGT
This sequence comes from Rhinatrema bivittatum, assembly GCF_901001135.1. NCBI lineage: Eukaryota > Metazoa > Chordata > Amphibia > Gymnophiona > Rhinatrematidae > Rhinatrema > Rhinatrema bivittatum. The sequence continues at coordinate 47,451,967 of NC_042624.1, read as the reverse complement.
GGTGGGTTAAATGTGAGGAGTACTCCCCTGGGCAAATTGATCTTTGGGACAGTTGCCATGATGAAATTTCGGGTCTATGAACTAACAGTGCACTATGTATAGTGCATGTATGTTATGATCAGTGCACTTTTCATGGCACATGTGAGCTGTGAATAACATTATTTTCATACCTTGACTGTAAAGTTGTTTTTTCTAACTATACAGAAGAAAATTTTACCTAAATAAATCATTCCCCAGCTAGCTGAATAATGGATTGGGTGGGCAAGTTAATGTGTTGCTCACTTGAGAGCAGAAGCCACACCTCCATCCCCAAGCAGCCAGCCAATGAGGAACTTGATGGTCGGTTGCAAGCGTTGTGGAATGCCATAGGCTGCATGGTATGTTGAGTATCAATCTGAAAGTAGCCATACTGCCATACATCTTGCTCCACCACAAGGTTGACGAACAAAGGCAGAAAGGAATGTGGGGCCACCATGTGGTCCAGAAAAAGCTGAATGAGCCCCTCCCCCAGTTGCAGTATCTGTGGATCATGGAGGGGAGGAGGAGTAGGAAAGGAGCTCATGGGTGTTACCAGGGCATGGACATCCCATTACTACTTGTGTCCATGCACCCCTCCCAAGGAGAAGGTCATGGAAAGCTTTCCATGTATTCTGACTTTCCTTGCAAAGTCAAGTATAGGTATAAGTGGAGGGGAAGTGACAACAGAAAAGTGAAAGGACACAGTGATGAGCTACTGATTTTATATCAAGAGGCTAATACCAACTCTGCTTTGATCAATGAAAGCCTCTTTATTTTTATAAAACCATTTAACCAAGGGCTCCTGAGAGCCTCTGTCCAGTACATCACTGTCATGTAAGACCTCTGTTCTACCCTTAACATCTACAAGGGGTCAATACTTGGCCCCTTGAAGGTCCTAACAAGCACTGCACAGGCCTCTCGTGCGCCTGCACAGATGTCCTTGTCCTGGTTATCTCCCACCCACCAACTGGGGTCTCGTTTGCCTCTGGGCAAGTACCTTGCCCACAAGCTATCCCTTAATGGTTTCTGGGGATGCTGCAACTCCACAAACCTGAACATCACAAAGCTCCCAACAAAGCATTTACAGACCACACACCCAAAGATCAAATAGTGACACGACTTAACAGGAATGTAGAGTGAACACAAAAGGATTAAATACTGTATATAACAGACAGGGATCTATATATTTACATATTTAAATGAACTTGTGTACAGAGTTAACACAATGTCAGATGTGATGGTTCTAGTAATCTCCCAGATACTGAGATGTTCTGTTACTCTAAACTGAGAGACAAATACTGATTATTTTGTTTCCTGTCAGAAAATAAGGTTTTAGAGCACTCAAACATTTTGGAAAATGTTTCTTCCAGGTTTTACTCTCAGCTGTGACCATCTTTCCCTTTCTCAGCTAGTTCTTAACAGGTTCTGTCAGCTAGTATCTGAACACTACTTGACACTCAATATGATGTTAGCAGCCTTGTGCTACTTCAGGGAATTAACCCCTTCAGCTCCAACTGCTGGTGACAGTAGAATGTCCCACTTTTATGTTGCCATCTGCTATTTAATTTAAAATTGGTAGAAAATAAAAAGTTTTTAAAGGGAAATGAGTTTTACAGGGCAGACAAATAAAGACAATACCAGCTAATACCCCTGTTTTGTTACAATCAGTATGCCAAATAATATGGGCACTTTGAACTTCTATTGCCAGTAGGGTAATAGTGAGTTCTGTCTTCTAAAGAAGGGATTTGTGAAGGTTGTTGTTATTGTTTGTGATAATTGTGGGTGGATCCTTGGGCCGGTGGCAGATGACCATGCCCCCAGGGGAAGATCCCGAGAGGGGCTACCAGTCAGGCTCAGAGTTGGGAGACAGACACACACTAGATCTTTTATTAAACTGTATGGTGAACCACCAGAGGTGGCAGTAGTGAGCTGGAATAGCCCGGCTGGGCTATTTCAGCTCACTACTGCCTCAGACACTGGAACGTCCCTCAGGCACTGGAACAGCGATCCCAGGATGACTGAGCTGTAGAGAATGAATATAGTGAGTAGGCAGAGTAGGCAGAGTTGAGGAACAGAACCTTGATGGTAACACTCACACAATAGTCTCTTGAAGCAGCCCCAAGCCTGGAATGAAGTAGGCCCTTGAGGAGCGAGTACCTAGTTCCAGGGAAAGCTCTGAGAGAGAGATGGTAACTCACTGGTTTTGTTGGCAGCGGTGACTTCCTGGCAGAAGTAGTATTCGGTAGCAGGTCTGGGAAAGTGGGCCCTCGAGGAGCGAGTACCGGTTCCAGACTGCGACCTGAAAAGCAAGAGAGAGAGCAAGGCCCCCAAGGAGCGGGTACCCCTGGTAAAGTCTGAGGAGGCAAAGTAGCAAGGTAGGCAGAGAACGAATCCCATCCACAGCGATACCTAGAGGAAGCCCTTGCTAACACGAAAAGCTAGCAAAAACGAAGACCTTAAGGGGTAGATTTTCAGAGCCCTGCTCGCCTAAATCCGCCCAAAACCGGGCGGATTTAGGCGAGCAGGGCCCTGCGCGCCGGGAAGCCTATTTTACATAGGCCTCCCGGCGCGCGCAGAGCCCCGGGACTCGCGTAAGTCTCGGGGTTCTCAGAGGGGGGCGTGTCGGGGGCGTGTTGGGGGGCGGGCCCGGTCGTCGCGGCGTTCCGGGGGCGTGTCGGCAGCGTTTTGGGGGCGTGTACGGGGCGTGGCCGCGCCCTCCGTACCCGCCCCCAGGTCGCGGCCCGGCGCGCAGCAGGCCCGCTGGCGCGCGGGGATTTACGTCTCCCTCCGGGAGGCGTAAATCCCCCGACAAAGGTAAGGGGGGGGTGTAGACAGGGCCGGGCGGGTGGGTTAGGTAGGGGAAGGGAGGGGAAGGTGAGGGGAGGGCAAAGGAAAGTTCCCTCCAAGGCCGCTCCGATTTCGGAGCGGCCTTGGAGGGAACGGGGGGAGGCAGCGCGGCTCGGCGCGCGCAGGCTATACAAAATCGATAGCCTTGCGCGCGCCGATCCAGGATTTTAGTGGATACGCGCGGCTCCGCGCGTATCTACTAAAATCCAGCGTACTTTTGCTTGAGTCTGATGCGCAAGCAAAAGTAGGCTGATCGCGCTTCTTTTAAAATCTACCCCTAAGTTTCCAGTGAGGATGATGTCATCTCAGGGGGATGCCCCTGAGTTTCAAACCAGAGCTGGTACTTGAGTCGAGGCCGCGCCATGCGCGCACCCTTAGGCTTCAGGATAACATGGTGGAAGGCAGTGTCTAGCCAGTCTGGGGATGCCGGAGGAGGTCGGCAAGATGACGCTGCAGCAGCCAAACTTCCATCAACCAAAGAGGGAGTCGCAAAAGAGGGAAGATGGGCGGAGTGGAGACGTTGGACAGTGACGGTCGCAACAGTAACCCCCTTCAAAGGGCAATCTCCTCCCAGGCTTGAGTTTGGAAGGATGCGCGATGTGGAACTGAAGAAGCATCTCTTTGTCAAGGATATTGGTCTGAGGCTCCCAAGAGTTTTCTTCGGGGCCGAAACATTCCCATAGAAGATATTCAAAAGTATTGCCTCTTTTTCGAACATTCAGAATCTCTTTGACTTTGAACTCTAAGTCGTCTTCTGCATTGATGACAGGTGGATCCTGATATTTGGAAGAAAATTCGCTGAGTATGAGCGGTTTCAGAAGTGAAACGTGGAAAGCATTATGGATGTTGAGACCAGGTGGTAGCTTCAGACAGTAGGTGACTTTGCCAATAAGTTGAAGGACTGGGAATGGTCCCACGTAGCGAGGAGAAAACAAGAGGAGGGTAGTTTAAGTCTGAGGTGCTTGGTTGACAACCAGACCTTGTCTTCTGGCTTGAAGACTGGAGCTTGAGAATGGTGCGCATCGTAGTACTTCTTAGCATGGTCACTCGCTTTGATTAGCATGTCCTTTGTCTGAACCCACAGATTATGGATATCATCAGCAGTGGATTGAGCTGCTGGGGACGTCACTGAGAGCTTCAATGGAAGTGGCAGTGAAGGGGAATGTCTAAAACCCATTTCAAAAGGTGACAATCCAGTAGATGTTGCTGGATGAGAGTTGATGGCGAATTCAGCCCATGGAAGCAATTCGGCCCAGTTATTCTGTCGGGACGTGACATAAGCTTGAACAAACTGCTTCATTGTTTGATTCATCCGTTCCATCTGGCCATTCATCTTGCACAAGGCCCTCCAGAATCGTGGCATGAATTGGGACCCACGGGCGGATACGATGTGAGAAGGTAGTCCGTGGAGGCGGAATATGTGCGTTATGAAGAGCTTTGCAAGCTCAAAGGCTGAAGTTATGCCAGGGAGTGCCACGAAGTGTGCCATCTTGCTAAATCGATCCACTGTCACCCAGATGGTGTTCATTCCTCTGGAAGTTGGTAAATCGACTACAAAGTTAGTAGCGATGTGTGACAAGGGCCGATCCAGAACTTGTAGTGGTTGCATCTGACCCCATGGTTGTCCATAAGCGGGTTTATTCTTGGCACAATTGGTGCAGGATGCCACGTAGGAATAGGTATCCTTTTTGATAGTAGGCCACCAATACAGCTTCTGTATCTTGATCAGGGTATGGCTTGGCCAGGATAACCAGCCAGCTTGGAATCGTGCACCCAAAAGAGCACTTTCTGCCTGAGTCTTTTAGGATCGATTGTTTTACCAGTGGGTACAGACTGGGTGGATGCCAAGAGGATCTTCTTTGGGTCAGTTATGTGCTATGGATCATCAGGCACATCCTCCGAATGAAGAGTGTGACAGAGCGTCTGCTCTGGTGTTTCTATCTCCAGGGCGGAACTTCAGCACAAAATCGAAACGATTAAAAAATAAGGACCATCTGGCCTGTTTGTAATTCAGACGTTGTGTGTGGTGGAGATACTCTAGCTTTTTATGATCCATGAATGTGGTTATTTGATGTTGAGCGCCTTCGAGCCAAGGCTGCCATTCCTCGAATGCAAGCTTTATTGCCAAGAGCTCTTTATCGCTGATCCCATAGTTTTTCTCAGCTGGAGAAAATCTTCGTGAGAAGAAGGAACAGGGACATAAGGCTTTTGAGTCTCCTGTTTGGCTCAACATAGCCCCTACACCCACTTCTGAAGCATCAACTTCAACGATAAGGGGCTTGTTGAGGTCTGGATGCCACAAGCACGGTTCTGTGGAGAAGGCAGTCTTCAATTTCTCGAACATGGAAATGGCCTCCGCTGATCATTTTGAAGCGATGGCACCCTTGCGAGTCATCGCAGTCAAGGATACGGTTAAAGAAGATTAGTTCTTTATAAAGCTTCGATTATAGTTGATGAAGCCCAAGAATCTCCTTAAAGCCTTCAGGCTAGTAGGTTGGGACCAATTCTTGATACTTTCAAGTTTGTGAGGGTCCATTTGGAAGCCTTCTTTTGACACTATGTAGCCTAAAAAAGGCACTGAGTCTTTGTGAAATTCACACTTAGAGAGTTTGGCGTACAGCCAGTGTTCGCGAAGACGGTGGAGTACTTGCTTGACATCTGCAATGTGGGTGTCCAAATCCTGGGAGAAGATTAATATGTCATCCAGGTAGACCACAACATTCTTGTACAGCAGATCCCGTAAGATGTTGTTCATCATATTTTGTAAAATGGTGGGTGCATTGCACAAACCGAACGGTATTACTAGATACTCGAAGTGGCTGTCTCGCATGTTGAAGGCCATTTTCCATTCACGCTGCTCCGAATGCAAATGAGGTTGTAGGCCCCCTTCAGGTCGAGCTTTGAAAATATCTTGGCCCCTTGCAGCCGGTCAAACAGTTCTGATATTAATGGCAAGGGGTAACGGTCTTTGATCACAATTTCATTTAGACCTCGGTAATAGATACATGGATGCAGTGTACCGTCCTTCTTCCCCACAAAGAAAAAGTCTGCGCCGGCTGGTGACTTTGATGGTCTGATAAAGCCCTTCTGGAGATTTTCTGCAATGCATTCCAACATTGCTTTATTCTCAATGGCTGAGAGAGGGTACACCCGTCCTTTCAGTGGCTCAGCATTGGGCTTCAGTCTTATGGCACAGTCATAAGGCCTATGTGGTAGAAGAATATCAGCCGCTTCTTTGGAAAATACATCCCTGAAGGATGCATATTAGGGTGGCAGTCCTGGCATCACTGGAGTCAAAGGCATGCAAATGATAGGCGAGATTTCCTTAAGGCACTTCCCGTGACATTCTGGGCCCCAGCGGGAGAGATCCAAGGATGCCCAGTCAAATTGGGGTTGGTGCACTTGCAACCAGGGTAACCCCAGGATGATAGGGTACATAGCCCTTTCCAATACAAAGAAGGAGAGCGATTCCGTATGGAGAGCTCCGGTGTAGAGAGTAACTGGTATGGTTTGGCAAGTCACGTCACCCGGTAAGGGCTCTCCATGAATGGAGGATAACAGTAGTGTATCTTTCAACTTGATGAGGGGAATCCTCAAGTATTCCACTAGACGTCTGAGAATGAAGTTGCCTCCTGACCCTGAATCCACCAGGGCAGGAGCCTGAACCATGACTTTTCCATAGGTCAAGGAGACTGGGAGAGAGAGCGGAGGAGAGGGTGTAGTGAGGCCTAAGAACAGTCCTCCTGCAGGATTTAGGCCCGTCCGTTTTACGGATGAATGGAGCATGTAGAGACATCGTGGCCGGGCTCACCACAATACATGCAAAGGCCGAGCCTCTTCCAAAGTCCTCTCTTTGGAAGTCAAATGTCCATGAACAAGTTGCATCGGTTCATCTTTATCAGCAGCAGGGATTACTGGAACCATCCGAGGTACAGGTATAGCACTAGCCTGTTTCAACCCAGGTAACACCTTGGGCCGGAGTTCCTTCACCTTGTCCCGAAGCTGGTGATCAATCCGAGTGGCCAAGGCTACTAATCCATCCAGCGAGTCAAGTGTTTCACGAGCAGCCAGCTCGTCCTTTAAACGGTTATCCAGGCCTCTGAAAAAGAGAGTATTGAGACATTTGGGGTCCCAGCAGAGTTCCGCCGCAAGAGTTTTAAACCCTATGGCAAATTCAGCCAATGATCTTTTGTCTTGCTTCAATTCAATCAAAGCAGAATCAGCAACAGAAGTTCGAGAAGGGTCATCGAAAACGGATTTAAATAAGTCCATAAATCCTTCTATGTCCTGCAAAATGGGGTCCTTGCGTTCCCTCAAGGTAGATGCCCAAGACAAAGCCCTACCATCCAGGTATGAAATGATGTAGGTAGTCTTGGAGAGAGCCGTAGGAAATAAAGATGGCTGTAAGGCAAATTGCATGTAGCACTGGTTTAAAAAACCCCGGTTCTTCTGGATTTCTCCGGAAAAATGAATTGGAGTTGCCAGTGGTACAGCAGTCTTTAAAGTTACCTCCTGTAACTGACCTTCATGGCTGGAAGCTGTGCCTTGAACCTTCTGTGTGTGTAGCTGATGGAATGCTGAAGTAAGTTTCTCCAAGGCGTCTTGCTGCTCTGAAATGAGCGGGGCCAGGCCCAGTACGGACTGTAAGGCATTGAGCTGTGCCAGATCCACGGAGTTAGCAATCTGTTATTATTTGTGATAATTGTAGGTGGATCCTTGGGCCGGTGGCAGATGACCATGCCCCCAGGGGAAGATCCCGAGAGGGGCCACCGGTCAGGCTCAGAGTTGGGAGACAGACACACACTAGATCTTTTATTAAACTGTATGGTGAACCACCAGAGGTGGCAGTAGAGAGCTGGAATAGCCCGGCTGGGCTGTAGTTCCTCAAGCACTGGAACAGCGATCCCAGGATGGCTGAGCTGTAGAGAAACTGAATTTAGTGAGTAGGCAGAGTATGCTGAGTTCAGGAACAGAACCTTGATGGTAACAGTCACACAATAGTCTCTTGAAGCAGCCCCGAGGCTGGAATGAAGTAGGCCCTCGAGGAGTAAGCACCTGGTTCCAGGGAAAGCTCTGAGAGAGAGATGGTAACTCACTGGTGTTGTAGGCAGCGGTGACTTCCTGGCAGAAGTAATATTCGGTAGCAGGTGCAGGAACGTGGGCCCCCGAGGAGTGAGTACCGGTTCCAGACTGCGACCTGAAAAGCAAGAGAGAGAGCAAGGCTCCCGAGGAGCAGATACCCCTGGTAAAGTCTGAGGAGGCAGAGTAGCAAGGTATGCACAGAGCGAATCCCATCCGCAGCGATACCTGGAGGAAGCCTTTGCTAACTCGAATAGCTAGCAAAAATGAAGACCTTAAGTATCCGGTGAGGATGATGTCATCTCAGGGGGACGCCTCTGAGGTTCGCGTCACAGCTGGTACTTGAGTCGGGGCCGTGCCGTGCGCGCGCCCTTAGGCTTCAGGAGAACATGGTGGAAGGCAGCATCTAGCCGGTCCGGGGACACTGGAGGAGGTTAGCAAAATGATGCTGCGGCAGCCAAGCTTCCATCAACCAAAGAGGGAGTCGCAAAAGAGGTAAGGTGGGTGGAGTGGAGACGTCGGGCAGCGACGGTCGCAACAGTTGTGACCTTTTCTATTCAACAGCAAAACAAATGTATGGTATCTCATAGAAAACTGTGTTGGGAAACAGTGGTATACTAAGGGGGGGGGGGGTGAGGGGGGTGTGAGGGGGATGATCTGCCCTGGATAACAGCCAGGAGAAGGGGGTGCCATCAGCCAACAAGCACTGGTGGCAGTGGATGGAGCATTTCATCTCTCCCTCTCACCTTCCCTGGAAGAGCAACATTGGTGGCAGTGGATGGCACAATCTACCCTCCCCACACCCCACTCTTATCCCCTAGCTTACCAGCTCCTCTCACTTTGAAACAAGAGGAGGAGGACAGCTTGAAGCCCTTCTAATGTGTCATCCCTTCTCTCCTCCTCTCTTTCCAGGGCATGAATGCTTGTGCCCCACCATTGGCAGGGGAGGAGGGAGGACATGCTGGCGCTGGAGGAGCTGCAAGGCTGATATCCTCCTCCTCTGTCAAAGTGAGAGGAGCCCATGAGTGAAGGATTCCAGAGGGGACAGGGAAGGAGTGAACTGGGGGTCACTTGTGGGGAGGGAGAGTGAACCATAGGGGTACGTTGAGGAAGTGAACCGAGGAACGTGAGGGGTTTGTGAGGGTGCCGAAGGAAATATCCGCCCCTGGTGCCAAATACTTTAGGTATACCACTGGTGGGAAATTAAATTATTTCTCTTCTGTTTTATCATTTGTAATTGTTTCCATGATGAGATTTTTGAGTATGACTGTTCTTCAGAATGTCGTATCTTGGAAATTCAAAACTGCTTCAGTATAGAAATGAACAATTGCTCATCAAAGCAGAAAGCTACATGCCTACAGGAAAAGATTAAGAAATGGCTTTGATTGACAATGCTCTCATAACCATTTAGGTCACCTGTAGGTTCATGTACTGAAATCCAATAACCAGATGTCTTAATCATCTGAGGCTATTTGGTACATGTGAAGTAAATTAATGGTCCAAGGTCAGTTCTTCATAAATGTGAACAAACATAAAAAGAGAATATCAGAGTAATTAACACAATAGTCTTAGAAATATTGCCAATAGTTGGAACATAGCATAGGAAATTAACCTTTCAGAAAAAGGCATGGTTCTTCCAAGAATGCATGAACAAATGTAGTATGATATAAATATGGGAAATCTTCCATGATCTCTGTTTGAACTCTGCAAATAAAACTGGCCAAAAGGGGAATTTAGGATTCCAGGTGCTATTTATCAGGGACCTCTTAAAAGCACAAATTTTTTGACTTTAAAAAAGTGAACAGAATTAAAAAGCCTCTTCTGTTTCATATCAGCTAACAAAGAAAAGAAAAAAGCATTCCTAGGCATTAATCCTTTTTTTTTTTCTACAATGTCTTTGTTTTTATGTTTAGGGTCATCCTGGCAAAGAAGGCCCTTCGGGAGAGAAAGGTGGTCAGGTATGTTTTAGTGCATTTGCATGGTCATGAACACACTCGTGCTTCTTCTTTAGCTTTTCAGAAAATGTGTAAAGTTAACCAACCCTACAGCTTGTTTATTTCGAGCTTCTAAGGATTAACATAATGAGAAAGGCATAACTTATTACTGAGTTTGAACTGGCAGCCATATTTATTGATCCCTATTCTGGCAAGTTCCTAATCTCTTCTCATTGCCTGGATAGGCATTTAATCACTTAGTCAAGTTTCTTCAGGATATAATACAATAATGAAGCACATATTCCTGGTAGCCTGCATCTTTTAAGATTTGCAGTTTTATAGTGTTGCCTACTTCCTGTATAGTTCCTTATTGGAGAATTGGCAAAGGAACAATTGAAGCTGAAATATTTGAGCGAGTGGCATGACTTTCTGTTTCCATTTGGCACCAAATTAAAAACCTTTCCACACTGAGGCTTCATTCATCAGAAAAGCTAGCATCAGTCCATTTGCTCAGTCAATTTAGATTTTCTTTGGACAAGTAATGCCCCAGTATTCAACCTGCAAATCAGTTATGTAAAAAATTGAATGGGCCCTTAGCAAACCAGCAAATGGCTGAAAATAGAAAGCGAAGTTTTATTTATTTATTTATTTATTTCTTTTGTATACCGACATTCGATCGAGATATCACATCGGTTTCCAGAAAACAGGTTGAATAGAGCCGGAGCTGCCCTATTTTACATTGTAACAAGAGAACAGTTGATTAAACAATAAATATAAGGAACATTGTAACATATGAATAAAATTAGAATTAAATATTAGTGGGTATATAGAAATGGCAAATAGCCTATATACAATATGTACAATATGACTTGGTTATGAGTAGGGTGGGGGACAGGGAAGAGGGAGGTTACGAGAAGGGTGGGGGACAGGGAAAAGGGAGGATAGAGAAGGGGGGAGGGGTTATGAGTTCTTGTATTATAATTTATAGAAGCAAGTACAATTCCTATTTTGAAACATGTTTACGTGTTATTAGTGGGGTTAAGCCTGCTTTGTCTGATGCCCTGGGAATTGCCCTTGGCGATTTCTTTTTTCTCCCTGCCTTTTTGATATGTAACTAGTTGATTTTGTTGGCAGGCTTTTGGTGTCCTTTAAAAATGTTTGTCTAATTCAAATAATGGACAATTTCAAGAGAGAAAGCTAAGCTTGGACCTGTGTGTCATTCTTCAGGGAATATATTAGAGATGTGCAAGCCAAATAGTTTTGTTTTGGTTCCTTTTTCCTTTGGGTGGATTTCTTCTTTGGTTGCTTTTAGGCTCATTTAGGGGTAGATTTTATAATGTGTGTGTGCTCGTGCACGTGGGTGCGCCTCCCTGCGAGCGCACGTGGACACGCTGATTTTATAACCTGCGCGCTCCGGAGCATGCATGTTATAAACTACCTGGGCTGCGCGCAGGTGCGTGCCGGATTTTATAATCTGCTCGCGTATGTGAGGGCGGCACGCGCAAGGGGGGGAGGACTTTAGCAATTTCCTCATGGGGACGCGTTCCATCCTTCCCCAGTTCCCTCCCAGTCCGCTCCAATTAAGGAGCGGACTGAGAGGGAACTTCCCTACCCATACTCCTCCCTCTTCCCCTCTCCTCCCCGTTCCCTAAACCCTACTTTTTTGGTATTTTTCTTTGTTTTGCAATTTCAGCTCCTGAGCTGAATTAACTTGTGCCTGCCGGCCGGCTGCTGGGATGCGAGGCTTCGGAACAGCGAACAATGGCACTGTCCCGGCTCGTCCCACCCCCTCCCTGCCCAGAACACGTCCCCCCCGGCTCGCCCCTTTGAAGAAGCCCGGCAATTGTGCACGTACCGGGCTTTACGCGCGTGGCCGGGCCCCCTTCGAAAATTAGCTTGGCACACGCAAGGCCCGGCCACGCGCGTAAAGCCCAAATTTTACGCGCGCAGGGCTTTTAAATATCCAGGCTTAAATATTTATTTATGTTCAGTTTGTTTCCCAAACTGAAATGAACATTAAAAAAAAACATAAGCAGACCTCCCCTGCCTGTCTGACCCTCCCTTTCCACTCCCCAAAAATGTGCTCTGTTTTATGTAGGCATGATATTTTGAAAATCATTGGGGACTGTGCATGTACAAGTATGTGCTAAATCCCATTTCACATGCATTGTTACCCGCACCAGCAAGAGATGTTCTTGGGGGACAGGGAGGAGAGGAATTAGAGCGGGGAAAGCATTAATGAGCATGCTATCAATTTTCAAAAGTACAGTATGCACAAAAATATAGCTGCATAAAGTTATGCCTGCTCAGGAGCAATATTCTGTGCATTTTGTGCCTGCACGCAGCAGGGCAATCTGCAAATTTTCAAAGTGGACGTCTGCGCATAAATCCCCTTCTAAAATTCAGGCTGAAGTCTGCGGGTACAAAGCGAGTGCAGACTTTAGCTCTATGAGAGCAGTTAAATGACCTTCTTAAGACTGATATTTACCACTAACCGTAACCTGCTAAATTTGGCTGGGCAACGTAGAGCTGTGTTAAAATGAGTTGGTCAAATTTTGACCAACAAGATTTAATCGCATTATCTGTTGCAAACCTAGCTGGTTAAGTTCAGCTGAAAATTCACCTAAAGGTAGCTGGTGAAAATTAACAGGTTATGTTTTCTGCTCAGCAGCTTTTAGAAAACAGACCCCCCTAAATACATATTGTTGTTATTGTAAATGGTTTCTTTCTGTATTTTTAATTCCACTATAGGTTGAAATTTAGAACTTTTTTATCATGCAATCTCTGAAATCATAAATTTTGAAACTTTATAATACAGCATAAGAATTTAATTTTAATATAGAAGGCAAGTAGTGATGGTTAGCATTTTCATTTTTATGCCATTAATAATGTCTCTATTTTAGATTATGCTTAGTTGGTTTGTGGTTCAGCACCTGATTATTTTGGCTTGCTGACGAGCATGGTGTGCAACATCTCCATTACATTTTGAAAGTAGTTTGCACATCTTTTTCCATATCTTTTCCCCTTGTATACCAGGGAAAAAATGTCAAATCACAGTTGTTTAAATTTATAATGGTACCCCAATTGAATTCAGCTACTTCAGTCAAAGAAAATGGATTATACCTTATGGACGTATTTTATTAACAAATGAACTCTGATAGAATAAAGGCTCTTGCATTCCTGTGTTTTGTAGGGGCCTTTAGGACCTCAGGGTCCAATTGGCTATCCAGGTCCTCGTGGTGTGAAGGTATGCCTGCTATATTATTTAAGTACCTTTTAAAAAAATGAAAATTCTACTTTCCGTTAGCATAAACACTTTTGCAATTTTTCTGCATAGGGTGCTGACGGTGTCCGAGGTCTTAAAGGTGGCAAAGGAGAAAAGGTATGCATAATTTAATTTACTGTGTAAACTATCTTACCTGGTTATTCTAATGAAGCAAAACATTGTTTTTATTTTCAAGCAACGTTCAGTTGTACAAGTGAAAAAATATTTTTTTCTAAAGCCTTTTTGAAAGTCACATTTAATCTAGAATTATTTTGGATAATGCTTGTTCCTTCTTATCCTTTTTATCTTCCCATGGCATCTTATTCCTGTTAGTGGTATGCTGGCATAGTACGAAATCATACTTTGGTTTCATTTCTCTCTATTCTGTGATCACTTGACTCTCTCATACTGATGGCGCAGGTGATATCCAAAAGCTTTTCATGCCCAACTATCTTGTTAATTTAGACTCCCCTGGCAAATCCAGATTTTGATCCAAAGATCCAGTGCTTGAGATTGAATATGTGTTAGCAAAGCCATTAAAGGATAATCCTCAGATTTGGTTTTATAAATTAAAAGTTGTAATGCACATTTTGTTTTTAAATCTCAGTTGGGTGGGGTAAACTGATCACTAGAGGCAAATAATCAAAATGGTAATCTTTTCAAAAATTGTTTTCACATAAGAGCACATAGTTTCAGAACAAATTTGATTCAAGTGTAAGGTAGAAAAATATTCAAAGTATTACTCTGTAATTCTGGTTTTGATGCTGCTGTAAAAGTTTCTTAATTGCAATATATGAAAATGGATTATTTTCTTACTGAAAGGAAGGCTGGTACTTTTCTTGAGATTCTTAGATAACTGCTGTAAGATTAGTGGGATTTTACAAAGAAAAGTTAAACTCTGAGATCCAAGATGGTGACAGTCAGCTAACTAATCAATCTTTGAGCTCTTGTCCCATGGGATCATTAGATTCATTATTTCTTCTTAAGTTATGGGGAAAAGGAATGGAGAAAGTACTTTTTCTATCTGCTGAATTATCTCGCCCAGTAGAAATTAGGGATGTGAATCATTTTTATAATGAATTGAAATATTGTACGATATTTCTTAATTTGTTATATATCGGTTAAAACAAGAAGCACTTTTTCCCCTGAATTTTCATGAAAATTGTTTTTCAGGTTAGCGCGCACTAACAAAAAACCGTTTATTTTTGTTATTTTTTGTTACTTTTTATTTTTTGTTAGTGTGCACTAATGGGAGTTAGTTTACTTAAAAAAAAATGCCGATCCACGGGAAAACGAGATTTTCCCACGGCCACACGAACCTGAAAGTGCAAACGATCGGGCACATGATGCACATCCCTAGTAGAAATGTATCCATTACTTGCCAATGACACATCACTGGAAATAGTCTTCTGATGCACAAAAGCGGTTGGAGTCCAGGAAGCCTCTCACACCTCTAGTAGATAGAGCAGTTGTCCAGGCCTTGATCATGCAACCAAAAAAAAATCTCAAAGATTTCAAAGCTGAATATTTTTCAGGAAAGTTAATATTGTCTTCTGATGATAATTTGTCATTTGGATGCTGCAACAGTGGAGGCAAGAGAAACTTCAGCAGGAGTAGAAGCAGTACGGCTTCTCTGGCAGTAGCAGGGTCTTGGTAGAGAAGATTCAAGAACTTGAGGAATGTCTGGCTCTAATCTTATACCAGAGGAGGACAACAGTTATATATGTATGGGGGGGGGGGCCCCGGGGGCTACTGTGTTAGATGTCTGATGTATGACTTTGGATGTGTAAACCGCCTAGACGGATATATATTTATCCATTGAGCGGTATATAAAAACTTTTAAATAAATAAATAAATAAATGTTTATATAATCCACACTGGACAATATGTTTGGAAGTTATGGAATAAAATATTGTACAAACAAATAAATAATTACATAATATAGATAGCCATGTGGGTTCACATGAAAAGCCTGGAAGAAGACCCTTATTCAGTTAAAGAAAAAGGAAGCAAAATTATTACAGGTTAATTTTGATTGGAAGTCTGATTCTGCTAGGGGGGAGGGATTATAACAAACTTTTGACTATTTTAAAAAGCTGCTTGGTTGAGTTTGCAGACTGTTAGATGCATTAAGAAAATAATGTTTTTTGGATGCTGATATAGCTTGGAAATATATAGCCAAGTGTGACCTACATTTTAACTTCTCTTCCTCCAGATGCAACTTATACCATAAAGGGCAGATTTTTAAAGCCCTATGCAGGTAAATCATGGCCTTTACGTGCATGGCTGGGCCTTATGCATGCTGGGTGAATCCTCCATGAGGCCCGGCCATGCGTGTAAAGGCTAGGACGTGCTCAAGAGCAGGGCTTCTTGGAAGGGGCGGACCAGAGGGCGTGTGTTGCGCCTGTCGGTTGCAGATGGCTGTAACCTCTGTTGCTCACTTCTCTGCACCAGCGATTATTGGAAGAATGGCGGCCTCCGCTCGCAAACGCCGCCTTCCCCAGCATCCTCGGGATGGTGTGGGCGATCCCATAAGCCATCTTAAATCGGGAATTACCTAGGGCACGCACGCGCGTGCCAGGCCCTCTATTATACACGTCATGGCGGGAACCTCGGGGGCATCCCCTCCGCATGATGTCACCCGCCAGTGCATTTAAGCTATCCGGCCTATGCTTCCTATGAGTTAGCAAGGACATCCTTCCTGCTGAATTCCACTCTACTTGGAGATACTTTGCTATTTGCTACTCTGAACTGTTCCTGAACTTCGGGACTTGGACACTATAGGTACCCGTTCCTCGGGGGCCTTGTCGCATTCCGGCTATCCGCTCCTCGGAGGGCCTTCCTGTCTGGAGAATCCATCTACACTTGATTGAGACAAGCCTCGTTCAGCCTTGTGAGTACACTTCACATCTACTACCATCTTGCTGACGGAACCTCCGGTGTACCCCGTGTCTCGGGCCACTACCGTGCTCACCTCAGCAATCCATCTGCTATACTTCAGAGTGAGTACCTTAATCTACCCAGCTCTGCTGTCCTCCTGCACTTCTCTTACCAACGACAGTGCTGATTCTCAGTGTACCCTGCGCTGTGGGCCACTACCGGGTCTATCATGAGAAATGTATCATTTGGAGGAGTTCCCTGGTGTACCCTGTTTTGCGGGACACTACCAGGGATATCATCTCTGAGCAACCTTACTACTCCGGACTGTGTCTTCTTTCCCACTCAGTGGGTACTTCACCTTCGTTCCAGTCTAATAAAGTCTTATTATTTTCTGTGTCCGACTCAGCTGAGGCCATGCCTATCTTGGTTGTGTCCCCACAGGGCTCCTCCCTGTGGGTGGAGACAGCTCTCACCACGATCCAGAGTCCACAACCATACTAAAACATAACAGTGTGTTTTGGGTGGGGAGGGGAGGGACAGGGACGGTCTGGGACAGCTCCATTGTTCACTGTCCCATAGCCTCGCACGCCGGCCAGCTGCCAGTGTGCACAAGTTACTTCAGGTCGGATCCTGAAGTAAATTGAAAAAAAAAGGTAAAAAAAATTAAAATTGCTTTATAGAAGGTGGGGAGGAGAGGGGAAGGGAGGTTAGGGTAGGGGGTAGGAAAGTTCCCTCCCAGTCCGCTCCTAAATTGGAGCAGACTGGGAGGGAACTGGGGAAGGCCCCGATGCTTTGCCGTGCGGATATAGCAAAAATGACCCCTCCCTTCCACACGCCACCCCCAATTTAGTGATTGGCAAATGGCCATTGATGAGTTGTTTTGCTTTGCATCCTATTTTAATTAGAATTTATAGTCTAAAATAATTTGTCTGGACAAAAATTAAAATTAAAATTTGAGAATAAAAACAGATGAGAGAGAATACATTTTGGGGTAGATTTTTAAAAAATATGTGCACGCGTCCATGTGAGCATGATACCTGGCGCACACATGTTATAAAATTGCACGTCCATGTGTGCACACCGGGTAGTGCATGCACATGGACGTGTGCACATATTTTTTAAAAATCTACCTCAAAATGTATTCTATCTCATCTGTATTTATTCTCAAATTTTAATTTGAATTTTTGTCCAGACAGACAAATTATTTTAGACTGTAAACTCTAATTAAAATAGGATGCAAAACAAAACAACTCATCAATGGCCATTTGCCAATCACTGAACTTTAAATCATAAAATAAAACTAACAAAACACCATATTACTAATTAATACTGCACTGGGAGAATAATGAATCATCTGTCTAACAGTTTGCAATAAAATACACCATGGTTTCCAAATGTTTTGAATTATAATTATTTACTAACCAAAACTTATTTATACTTATTAGGCTTGGACAGACCCCAAAATTTCATTCTGCTTCATTTGTTTCCTAGGTTGCAGTCATTCATTCAGTTTGGTTCATACAAAAAATAAAATTCCTTTGTTCATTATATTTGTTCTGTTTTTTAATCAATGGTAGAAGCAATGCAGCCTATTTTGGGCTCCTAAATTGGGCTTTAGTAATCATTTCCAATGAAATGGTGGGTAGACATCAGGAAGATAAAGTCATGCCAACACATAAAGACTATGCCAATGTGGCATCAACAGTGGCACGAAGAGCCCAAGGACCCACAGTGGGACAAACTGGTACCAGCAGTGGCAGGAGTTCGCCATCAGAGAAGCAGCATCAAGAGTGGCCAAAACACCACAAGTCTGCAAAAGTGAGGCAACTGGCACCAACAACACTAACAAGAACCCCCCTCCCCCCCCCCCCCCCCCCCACACACACACACACATGAGAGAGACAAAACAACACCAAGGGTAAAATGAAGAGCTCAAGGCACATTAAGGGGGAACTAAGCACCAAAATAGGAAGAAAGCCTCTGAAGGCAGTAACTGTGTCAAAGTAACTGAAAGAGTGAAATGGAGATACCAAAGCATCATGAGTGGTGCAAAGCAGCCACACAGAGTGGCAAGAAAACCCTGTATCTCAAAATGAGGGGCAAAGGTCACCAACCAAATTAGCAGAAAGTCCTAGGCAGGGATAAGCCAGAGGAAATCCCTGGAGGAAGTCTGATGTCATTTTCGTGTGGCATCATTAAATTAAGAATCTGACTGGGATTGGATTTGGTTTTCACTGGAATCTAAGATACTACTGACTAGATGCACCAATGTTCTTTATCAACTATTTGTTTAATATCTTGTGATTCAGGGAATCCAGGAGACAATTCTACTAAATCAGATTTTATAAATACTGCTTCCATTACCTCGGAAGTAGTAATCATAGAGAAGATGCAACACCCAGAACAGTCCTGGTTCTGGGTGTTGCATTTCAGCCATCCTTGCCTTTCTCTGTGGTATAATCCATCAAAGGCTAAATACTAAATGAGAACAATAATCACAGGAAGCATAGTGGAATGGAGTTTGAAGAAAATGTCCAAGAAGGCATGAAACCTTTAAAGATAACTATGTGGGTAAGGCCTGTGTAAAGCTTCAAATGGCCAGGGTAATACCAAGAGTTAGCAAGTACACTAGGGGAAGAGGATTGGGAAAGAAACTCAAATTCAGCCAGAGCAGAGGAGGGAGCATCCTAATGTGCCAAGACTGGCTGGAGTGGTGGTAGAAGCAGTGGCAGTGTTGATCAAAATGTAGGAGCAGAGAAGTACAGGAAGAAGAGTGGCGGAATAACGGCGTCAAAATCCCAAGGTACCAAGAGGGGAAAAGCAGCACCAGGAGTGGCATATAGAGCTGATGGATTGGTGCAGCAAGCATGAAAGCAATGTATGGCCAGAGCAAGACCAAAAGTCAATCACTACCATAGAGAAAGGGAATTTGGAAAGAATCTCAGACAGCCAGAAAAGAAGAGGAGACACCCTAAGATACCAAGACAGGCTTGGAGATGAGGTTGCAGCAGTGGCTCTGGGGATAAAAACAGAAATGGTAAGAGCAGAACAATGCAGCAAGAAGAGTGGACAACCCCCCCCCCCCCCCCATGGTATACCTCAAGGACAAGACAGAATTGTATCAAAAACCTGAGGCGTGGTGCAGCAAGTGTGCATAGGAACAATGGCCAGGCAAGACTAAAATTGGCAAGTACCATAAGAAAAGCTGATTTGAAAAAAATAATAAAAAGACAGCAAGAATGGGAAGTGCCTGCCAAGCTGGAGCCATGGCACCTAGTTGATTCTACTAGTAGCATATGCTTCTGCCAAAGCTTAAGCCATTTATGTCTTAAAGTTATATGGCTGGTACTGAGCAACTGTGAATGGATTATTAAATCTGTTATGCTCCATATATCATTTGCATAAGTGTGGTAATAGAGCCAATGAGCACTGACCCCCAAGACATAGTATGGGAAATTACAAGCAGCACAAAGCTGACAACCCCCCCCCCCCCCCCCCCGTCAAGTTGTATAGTGTGAGGAATTGCAAAAACCACAAAAGAATCAAAACTCCAAGGTGGAAAGTGCAGGGAATCAAAAACTGGATAAAGATGTCAAAACTGCTAAAGCATACAGTGTAGGGAACTGCAAGCAGAACAAAGGCATCAAAATCATCAAGGCATACAGTTCAAGGAATTGCAAACAACGCAAAGGATTAAAAAACTCCAAGGCATAGAGTGTGGTTAATTACAGACAGAACAAAGGCTTAAAACCCCCAAGGTATAGAATGTGGGCAATCACAACAAGCACAAAAGTATCATAACCTCCAAGGCAGAAATGGTAATCAATCACAAACAACACACTGGACTAGACAGACATAGACAGCAAGACAGAAAACCAGAAAAAAGATGAAGTGGGGGAAGAAACGTATATTTTTTCTTTTTTCACATTTTTCTTTTGACGATAAAACACCCCAGTATGATCAAGAAAGAAGCAGGGTGTGATAACTAGGCTGGGATTGTAGAGGTGTAAAATAAAACAATAAAGCTATTCCCTAACTCAACTTGATTAATAGCCATTAATGGACGTCTCCAAGAACTTACCCAAACCTTTTTTGAACCCAGCTACACTAACTGCACTAACCACATCCTCTGGCAACAAATTCCAGAGCTTTATTGTGCGTTGAATGAAAAATAATTTTCTCCGATTAGTCTTAAATGTGTTACTTGCTAACTTCATGGAATGCCCCCAGTCCTTCTATTATTCAAAAGTGTAAATAACCGAGTCACATCTACTCGTTGAAGACCTCTCATGATCTTAAAGACCTCTTTCATATCCCCCCTCAGCCGTCTCTTCTCCAAGCTGAACAGCACTAACCTCTTCAGCCTTTCCTCATAGGGGAGCTATTCCATCCCTTTTATCATTTTGGTTGCCCTTCTCTGTACCTTCTCCATCGCAACTATATCTTTTTTGAGATGCGGCGACAAGAATTTTACACAGTATTCAAGGTGCGGTCTCACCATGGAGCGATACAGAGGCATTATGACATTTTCCGTTCTATTAACCATTCCCTTCCTAATAATTCCTAACATTCTATTTGCTTTTTTGACTGCTGCAGCACACTGAGCTGACAATTTTAAAGTATTATCCACTATGATGCCTAGATCTTTTTCCTGGGTGGTAGCTCCTAATATGGAACCTAACATCGTGTAATTACAGCAAGGGTTATTTTTCCCTATATGCAACACCTTGCACTTGTCCACATTAAATTTCATCTGCCATTTGGATGCCCAATCTTCCAGTCTTGCAAGGTCCTCCTGTAATGTATCACAGTCTGCTTGTGATTTAACTACTCTGAATAATTTTGTATCATCCGCAAATTTGATAACCTCACTCATCGTATTCCCTTCCAGATCATTTATATATATATTGAAAAGCACCGGTCCAAGTACAGATCCCTGAGGCACTCCACTGTTTACCCTTTTCCACTGAGAAAATTGACCATTTAATCCTACTCTCTGCAGGCACACAACTGCAGAAGATCCTGCAGTTGTGTGCCTGGTAGGGTCATCAAAAACTAATCTGAACAGTTCAAGGAACCCGGCAAGATCATGTAGGATAGGATCATCACACTCCCACAGTGATAAGGCCCAAGCCAACGCTCTTCCATCAAGATAAGACAAGATGTAGGTGGTCTTGGCATATGCTGTAGGACAATGATTAGATTGCAGGGAAAAGTGCATGCAACAATGGTTGATAAATCCTCTACATCTCCAAACCCCCTGAGAAGTGTGTTGGAGCAGAGAGAGGTACAATTGTCTTAACTGTCACTTCTGGCGGTGTAACTTCTTTACCTGTGGTGCTTGGTGAATTCATCTGTGCATGCAGCTGGTTAAATGCAGCAGTCAAATTCTCCAACATGTTCTGCTGTTCAGAGATTCACTGGGCCGTGCTTGGAATGGCCTGCTATGTGGTGAGCTGAGCCGAATCCATGCAGTTAGCAATCTGTTATGGTTTTGAGGTGTTTGAGTGGATTCTTGGGTACTGTGGAAGATGTCCATGCCCACGGAGTCCTGGGCTAGATTCAGGTTGCACAAACACAGAGTTTTGTCTTTTATTGTACTGCTGATGTATACCACCAGAGGTGGCAGTAGTGAGGTGATCCAGAGGTAACAGTCCAGGGACCCTCGGCAGAAGGAACCCATCTCACCAAGATGGTATAGGGAGATCCAACTGTAGGTTTTCTAGCATGGCAGAGATGTAGATGAGACAGACTGAGAATTAGATTACTCTCTAGATGGTAGTTGTAAGGTTGATGATTCCACCAGGCAGAAGTAGATGGTAACAGGCACCGAGGCAGGGAGAGCAGGCCCCCGAGGAGCGAGTACCTGATCCCAGTAAGGCACCTGAAAGAAAGCAAGGGGCTCCCGAGGAGCGGGTACCCAGGTTAGAGAATACCCCAAAGGGCAGAGAAAGCTTCCAGCAGCAGCATGGAAGTGGCAGAGTAGCTTAGACTGGACAAGTCCAATCTTTGTTAACTCAATGAGCTAGTAAACAAGCATTGGCTAAATACCCGGATGGCTTGATGTCACTCGAGGGGGATGCCCCCGAGGTTCCCGCCATGACGTGGATAAAGATGTGGGTGGCATGCGTGCGTGCACCCTAGGAGGCCCTTAGGAGAAAGATGGTGTGAGGCTTTGCCATAGCCGTTCCGGGGATGCCAGAGAATGCGGCTTGCAGACGCAGCGGTAGCCATCTTCCCAAGGCTAGCAGGGAGAGCAGAGAAAAAGGTAAGGCACAAGGGTCAAAGCCATCTGAGCCCGACAGACACTACACAATGCATCTCCATGCATCCAGAGAGGGGAGGCCCAGGCTAAGTCAGTCCTGTCAAGAAGAGAGAGAATAAAGGTGGTTTTAATAGTATTGCTGGAAAACTATGCAGGCTGAAGAGAAAAGTGCCTAAAGCACTGATTTAAGAATCCAAGGCATTGTTTAGTTGGTACCGGGAGATGCACAGTGGGAGAGGCCACCATGGTTATGGGTGTAACCAGAGGTCTTGTGCTTGTTGATGCAGTAGTGGCATCAAGATGGGCACCTAGATGCTCCATCAAGCTTGCCAGTGCCTCCAGGAATTGTTATTGCTGCTGGATCTTCTGAGCCAGCCTTGGGATGGCTTGGAGGCCAGAGAGATCCACTGGATCCATGGCCTCAGCAAACTGTTGTAAACTGTTGTAAAGGTAGACCCTTGAGCAGAGACGAGGTTGACGCTACCTGCAGGGATGAACCCTGTAGGACCTCATCGTTGGTAGGTGTAACTGGTCAAAGCAGAGACTCAATAGGACCTTCAACAATACCTGGCCTCGTTCCCCGCAGATTGAGCCCTTGGGTACCAGGGCCAGCTGGACTTAGGTGCAGGTCTCTGGTGGCAATGACTCCCATGAAGGAAGAGACCAGGTGGCCAAGATGGATCTACAAATGTCCAGCAACTGACAAGCAGTGTCGATGCTTCCCAAGGGTTGGGGCAGGCGGCAATCAAGTGATGTCCAGAAGTCAAAACAGGGTCAAGGCAGGTGGTGAGCATGCAAAGTCCAGAAGTCATATCGGGATTGAAGCAGGTAGCGAGTAGGCGAAGTCCAGAAGTCGTACCAGGGATGAGGCAGGCAGCGATCAGGCGAAGCCCACAAGTTAAAGCCATGAAGCAATCTGGAGGAACGACAAGACAAGGAAGAGGAGAAGGAGTCAAGAACATGGAGGCAGGAACACGCAACCAGCTACTCCAAAGTGCTTGACCTGTTACTGAGGCATCCAATGCAGGTCTGGCTGGGCCTTAAATAATAAGGCCTAGGTGATGTCATCATTAGGTGCCGTAGGAGGTTTCCTGCCGTGGGCCCTTTAAGTAACAGAGGGACACGTGTGCATGGTCTAGGGATGCTCGCACTGTGGAGTGGCATCCCCGGTGCAGCCTGCCCCATTGTGCATGGCAGCCTGGAGCCCAAAGGTTGTTGTGGCGGTGGTGGCTTCCCCACCACCCGATGCCTTAGGTAAGAGCAGCCTACCACAGACCTACCATTCGGTCGGCTGAGCGCAATCCCTGCTACATACTAGATTGCTGCAGTCCTGGCCTCACAGAATTTTTCAGCTTAATATATTCTCCATCCACACCGAATTGATCTCCTTTCCTTCTTTCTCCTTACATTCTGCGATGACCTGATAAGTGTGAAAGGACCAAGGGAGATGAGTGCCACTGCCAGCAGCAGGTAGTTCTGAACCAGAAAATATAAAGATGTGG
Source organism: Rhinatrema bivittatum (assembly GCF_901001135.1). Taxonomy (NCBI): domain Eukaryota; kingdom Metazoa; phylum Chordata; class Amphibia; order Gymnophiona; family Rhinatrematidae; genus Rhinatrema; species Rhinatrema bivittatum. Next base: position 47,428,177 of record NC_042624.1, on the reverse strand, counting down.
TTTCATTTTTATTCTCATCTGCTGGCTGTCCATCCTCATTCTATCTCTTCTTTCCCCTTCTCTTTCCCTCTTCTCTTTTGTCTTTTCTTCTGTCTCCTTCTCTAATTCCTGTTTACTACAACATTTCCTGCTGTAGCTATCAAAATGTCTCCATTTTTCCCTAAAGTTCTGTTTTTAGCCAGCTGATGACTTTTATGTGTGCAATCAGTTTGTAACATGTGGGTCAGGTTCAGATAACTTTATTGGCATGACAATTTTACATGTATTGCCAAAGTGATGTATATAATGAATAAAATAAAAGGGGAATTAAAAGAAGGAAAAACAAAATAACAGAGTTATAGGTTAAAGGAACTATAATATCAGAGACATGTCTCAGGTTTTGGTGTTGATTCGTATTGTCCCTGGTCTGATTTCATTTCTGGCCTGGTGGCAGCAAACTACATATTTTGCTACTATAACTGCTGTTTCACCTCTTTCCCTCAGGATTATATTGAATTTTTCCTTCTCATTCTTTTCTGAGAAGTCTTTGATTTTCTCTCAGCTTTGAGAAATGTTCACCTCTGATATCTTTGTATTTTGTACAACACAGGAGGAAATGCATTTCTGTTTCTATTCCTGTTGTGTTGCATTGCATACATTCTGGCTTCTTGCTGTTTGCAGTTTTCTCTTCATCTTTCTGTTTCAAGTCTGTGATTACGTATTCTGTATTTGACAAAGGTATGTCTGTTTATTTATTTGCATATGTAGCAAGGTGAGATATCTGCTAGCATATACTGTATTTAAGTTTTAAGGATCAGTAGCTATTTCTGTTTTCTAATTTACACTTCCTTATAGGAAGTATATTGGTGTTCTAGGATACATTACAATATTTGTATTGCTGCCTTATTATAGCTATGTTGTAGTTACTTGAGTTCCAGGTGTTAATGCTGGCTTGGTGTAGAAGGTTTTTATATAGGTGTTGAGTGTGTTTTTTGCAGGGTTTTGTGTTAACTCAGAGTGCCTGGTAATAGAGGGAGTTAGCATCACTATTATTGAGAAGATAGCAGAATTTTAATATATATATATATATATATATATATATATAATTTTTTTTTTTGCATGGTGACTAATAAAGAGAAGCATCCTAATTCTCTTCTGCACCTATTATTAAGAGTGTTTCTGTGGACACAGATAGTGGGGTAGATCTTTAAAAAATACGCGATCGAGTACTTTTGTTTGCGCACCAGGCACGAACAAATGTATGCTGGATTTTATAAGATACGCGCGTAGCCGCGCGTATCTTATAAAATCCGGGGTCGGCGCGTGCAAGGGGGTGCACATTTGTGCAACCTGCGCGCGCCGAGCCCAGCGCGCGCTGCCTGTTCCCTCCGAGGCCGCTCCGATTTCGGAGCGGCCTCAGAGGGAACTTTCCTTCACCCTCCCCCCACCTTCCCCTCCCTTCCCCTACCTAATCCACCCCCCCGGCCCTATCTAAACCCCCCCCCCCCCCACCTTTGTCGGCAAAGTTACGCCTGCTGAAAGCAGGCGTAACTTTGCACGCGCCGGCCGGCAGCCGGGCAGCTCGGGCGCAGCCGATAAACAAAACCGCGATCGGGCCCGATGAAAAAAAAAACCACATGTGAATCGGAACCGGAATCAGAACCGATTCCGGTTCCAATTCACATCTCTATTATTTAGCCACATAAGTCCTGCTTATCCAGCTAAAAAGTGCTGAATACACTTTGAATATTGGGCCCCGATTTTTAGTTTTGGTAGTTCTCTACCAGTTCTTATGGAGTAGGGTATTGAGTGACCTCCACATAGCAGGAACTTGATTTCTGAATCAATTAGTTTTAGTCTTGCAGCTGACTATCTCTCCAGTACTATGGGAAGATCATTAGGGATGTGCAGTTCATTTTCGGGAGGATTTTTCCCATGAAATTCGGTCCATGGAATGTTTGATTAATTTCATTCATGTGAAAAAAAATGAATCAAACATTAAAAAAAAAACCCCCACAAAAATGGGCAAAAAAATGAAAACTGGGCTTCCCAAGTTCTCCCACCTATCCAAAAAAAATGCCAGGGCCAGAATCCCCCCTGGCCCCTACTTACCTGGTCCAGTGGGGATCCATCGGCAAGGCCATATAGAAAGTTAAATTGAATGTCTTCTGCATTTATTTTGTAGTTTATATTGAGGCTTGATAGAAGATGGCATAATGGGAGGAGAGATATATTAAATAATATTGCACAGAGGGCAGATCCCTGTGGAACTCCAGAACTGATAAAGTAGCAATCTGAACAATGTTGTTTAAGATTAATTTGTTGTGGGCGATGATGTAGGTAAGATGTGATCCAGTTGAGAACTTTACTGTTGATACCTATGTTTTTAAAGTTGGTACAAAGAATGTTATGACCAAAGGTATCAAAGGCAACAGAGATGTCAAGAAGTATGAGAATGTAATCTACATTAGAATCAAAGCCATGGACTATGGAATCAAAATATGAAATAAATAAAGTTTCCTTTCTGGAAGCCATATTGTTTTGGGTGTAAAATATTGTTGTCTTCAAAGTAATTGTTCAACTGGTGTAAAACAACAGATTCAATAACTTTTGCCAGTGTGGTTAATGATGCAATTGGATGGTAGTTACTTAACATAGCTGTGTCAGTGTTTTTTTTTTCATGGGAATTGGTAGAATTGAGGTTCTTTTGAGATTTTTTGGGAAAATACCAGAAGATAGGGATAAATTGATTAAGTGAGTTAAAGATGGATTCATGGATGTCTCTTAAAAGTTTACCAGGACATGGATTGTAAGGACTATTGGAAATTTTTATCTTTGAAAGGATATGAATTGTGGTAGCAACTGAAATAGTTGAAAATTCAGTCCAGAAGTAAACAGGTGTGTATTGATTATTACTTGGAATGGGTAAGTGATCAAATTTAGATGAAAGATTTTGAATTTTGTCTTTGAAATAATGTGCAACATCATTACAGAAAGAATTAGAAGATGGGGTTGAATGGTCATTTTTTAATGTAGTTAGTGATTTAACAATATTAAATAATATGTTGCTATTACTATTGGCAGCAGATATTTTCTTTGCATAAAATGTTTTTTTTATTGTAGTTAATTTGTTTTTTGTAGTGGTTCAGACAGGCATAGTAATCATTTTTGCTCAGGGAGGGGATTTTTCCTCCAGCATCGTGCAAAAAGACGCAGTTTAATTTTCAGGTGACATAGATCTGAGGAATACCATGGTTCATGGGTACGAGCTCGTACAGAACAAAGTTTTAAAGGGGCCATTCTATTATAGTGATTTGATATTATGGTAAACCAATTTTCAAATTCATTATCAATGTATATTTGGGATTCCGGGATTATGCGCAGAGGAAGGTGTTGGAAAAGGCAGTCACTAAAAGATTCAATGTCTATTTTTGTTCTTTTATAGATTTGTTTTGTTGTAGTGTTTGAATGTATTTTGTGAGATAGATGGGATCTTTTCAGAGTTATGAGCAAATGCTCTGACCATGGGACTGCAGAGATATTTATTTATTTATTTATTTATTTATTTATTTATTTATTTAAAGCTTTTATATACCGGCATTAGTATGCAAACATCATACCGGTTTACATTGTAACTAATAGACTGAAAATACAATCAACAGGGAGGGGAAGCAGGAGAGAGTAAATACATAGTGCAGAAAGCATTGAAAATTACAAGCATTAAATTTAAACGGTAACAGGCTATTTACAAAAGTCTATATATAAAGTCTTAAATGGTAACAGGCTAATTACAAAAGTCTATATACAATTTAGGTACCATTTATATGGGGGCTGTTCGTGGAGTTGGAAGGAGGGGAGGTAGATGGAGATAATTAATCTGGGTATCGAGGGAGGCAAAGGAGGTGTTATAAAGAACTAAATCAAGGATTTGGCCGAGTTTGTGTGTGGGCTTATTTATTAGTTGGGTCGAGCCTAGGCTGGAGAAGGTTTCTATAAGGTGAGATACTAAGTGAGGGCGTGGAACTGAGTTGTAGTGAAGATTAAAATCACCATATATGATTGTTTTGCTCAGGTCTACTGGAAGGGAAGTTAAAGATTCAAGCAAACTAGAAGGTTCATGCATGAAAGAACTAGGTGGACAGTAGATTGTACAAAGATTAAAACTCTTAGTTGTTATGAGTTACAATTTGTACGGACTTCAATAGTCTATTATCTTTTTACAGGGGTTGAGACGAGGCAGCATTTGCACAGACGTGCTCGCTTCTACATAAACGTCTGCGCACATGTACACGCATACTATTTATACGATGGGCACATATATAAGCATGTATTATAAAAAGGCCGGGTCCATTGGTGCAAGCCAGCATATATGCATACATGTGCACCCACACGGCTGTTTAAAAGTTACCGTCCCCATAAATAGCATACTATTTATCATGTGTGTTGAACTAGTTTATCATGCACATTAACTGTTATCAACCTTTAGTGAATCGGATTCCAAAAATGTTACTATCAGCTTTGCTTACAACTTTTCAATTATTGCTGAAAAAACAATTTTGAAAAACATTGATGACAATCACGCTTTTACATTGATAAATTGCTCTAAAAGATACTTTTGTTAACAAGTACCGAAACAAGCTGATGTTTTCATTCTTGTCAAGCTGTAATGAGGTGCTTTTGCTTATTTTGATTTAACTGCTAAAGCTTAAGTTCAGAGCAGTTTTTCATGCAAGTATCAGTCCTGTGATAGCTTTGTCACTGTCCTGACTATTGTACAAGTAGATTTACAAAGACATCTGTGTAATTTGTCCTTCTGATGAAATGGATCATTTTAACAGTATATGCAGTGAGAAAAGTTTCTAGATTTCCTCTGCTTGCTATTGCATGTGTTACTTTACTTAATAATTTATATTATGCTATATTTAATATTTTTTTGTGTAAACTATTTTGAGCATAGAAGATAAAGGAGAACAATATATACATTCAAATAATTAGGTATGCATTTTAAAAAATAGTTTTGTATATTTCTGTTTACACGTCTGCCTGCTTATTTTTCATAGAATACATTTTTGCTTTAGTTCTGAAGGGCACCACCTAAAGACAGTCAACCTCAAAAGGGCTAAGCTGTAGGGCAACTGATGATTTAAACACCTGTTGGAAAGTACAGTAGTATCTACTTAAAAATTGCATGCAACCCTAAGTATTTGCAACATTGTCATCTACAGCTAGAGAAATTCTTTAGATTTTAACAATATGAAAAAAATCCCAGGAATTATTGGATTACAGTCTGTCTGGCAGAAAAGGCCTGTGAAGAACAGACACCCACTGTCTCAATTGTTACCCTTACATAATACATTTTCTGCTTTGGAAAATGAAGAAGCCTCATCAACAGAACATGAAGTGATATTTGAAAGGAAGGTAGTCAAGTCATCCAATGCACCCAGAAACCCTTCAATGTGGTCAAATGTCATAAAGGAAAGCTATTTCTGCTGGGAGACTCAGTCATCAGAGGAACCAAATTGGGAACTCAATTTGATGGGGACACAATGGTTAAATGCATTCCAGGATCCTCAACCAATAGAAATGCAATCCAGGTGGTTAATGCAATTTCAGAAGAAAGGAAGAACTCTGATATCAATGTTATCCATCTAGGGACCAATGACCTCACTAGAAATGGTGTCCACAAAGTACAGAAAGTTTTCCACAAAGTACAGAAAGTTTTCCAAAATCTAGGGGAGAAGATTAGACATTTGCCAAAGACAACCCGTTCATGGAAAGGGAAAGGAAAGGTTATGCCATATAGATAATTTTAATGTCTGGCTCAAAACCTGGTGTAAGGAAAATGGCTTTGGATACATTGGAGGCTGGGGTCATATATGGAGCAATAAAAGATTATATGGTAAGGATGGTCTACATTTGTTTGTGGCAGGACAGAGGATGCAAACTGAAAAATTCAGATCATACATTATCAGGAATTTAAACAAGGGAGTGGGAGTGGCATAAGATGGACTGTGAATTTGGCATGTCATCCCTGAGAAAAACAGGAAGAGGAAAGGGAAAGTAACAAAATCAATCAGTTCAATTAAACAGAAATGGTGAATACAAAGAGCAGCTGGAAGGCTATGATTACAAATGTTCATAGTCTGAGCAACAAAATTCCAGACCTGCAGGCCTTAATGCTGGAGGCAGACTTGGATATTGTTGCTGTCACGGAAACCTGGTTCAATGATTCCCAAAACTGGGATACAGCCAACCCGGGCTATAGCTTGATAAGAATGTCAGAGAGAACAGTAAAGGGGGAGGAGTAACTCTTTAGATCAAAAATAATATCCAAGCAACTGGATTACAAGAAACATGCGGTAGAGAAGAAGCAATGTGGACTGTCTTGAAAAAAGAAGATGATGCTTCCATTTTTACTGGTGTGATCTACAGGCTATCAACTCAAACAGAAGAACTGGACAGAGGACTCATTGAAAACATCCAAAAAATGTGAAAGAAGGGCGAAGTGTTGCTTTTTGGAGATTTTAATCTGCCGGATGTGGACTGGAGCATCCCTTCTGCAGAATCTACGAGAAATAGAATGATAGTGGATGCTTTTCAAGGGGCTCATTCAAAGAAATGGTAATGAAACCTACAAGGGAGGGTGTGATACTTGATTTGGTGCTCACTAATGGTGATAATGTCTCTAATATTTAGGTAGGGGCTCACCTGAGCACCAGTGATCATCAGACTATGTGATTCGATTTTGCAAATAGGATACAGAGAAGTTACAGGAAGACCCGAGTTATGAATTTTAAAAATACGGACTTTGTTGAGATGGGGATGTACCTGGAGAAAGAACTGGAAGACTGGGAGAAAATGGGTGAGGTGGAGCAACAGTGGGCCAAGTTAAAAGGAGCTATACAAAGGCAAAAAATCTATATGTTAGAAAAGTAAATGAGTAAGAGGAGAAAGAAACCTATCTGGTACTCTAAGCAGGTCGCTGAAAAAATAAAGGCAAAAAGAATAGCATTCAAGAAGTATAAAGGATCCCAAAAAAGGAACACAGGGAAGGTTATCCATGAAAACTGAGGGAGATGAAGAAAGAAATAATAAAAACAAAGTATCAGGTAGAAGAAAGGATGGCCAAAGAAGTAAAGCGAAGAGACAAAACATTTTTCAGATATATCAGTGAAAGAAGGAAGGTCAGAAGTGATACAGTGAAATTGAAAGATAAGAAGAAGCAATATGTAGAGAGAAACAAAGAAATGGCAAAAATATTAAACAAATACTTCAGTTCGGTATTCACTGGAGAAGCACTGTTGCTGGTTAACAAGACAGTGGATGGGGATGGAATAGACAAAACTCTGTTTACAGAAGATCGCGTATGGGAGGAGCTAGGCAAACTGAAAATGGAGAAAGCTATGGGGCCGGATGAGATACACCCCATGAAAAAGGAAATTGGATTCAGACAGCAATGGATGAGGGCCCCGACTTCTATGATCTGGGTAAACAAATAAGCATGGGGGTAACTTGCTGGGGGTAACGAATAAGCCTCATACTTTTGATGCAACTCAACATTGCGTTTCATTTCAACAGCAAGGGGTAACAGGGAATTGGATTCAAACAGCAACCAATGAAGGCCCAACTTTTACGGACTGGAAATCTGTTAAGTATGGGGGAAACCTGCACGGTGCAGAAGATGTTACTGTGGGCTTGCTGGGTAGACTGGATGGATGATTTGGTCCTTTTCTGCTGTGATTTTTATGTTTCTATAATTCACTGCTAGCTGACACTTCTAAAAGGTCACTTTTAAAAGCTTGTGGCATTTCACCTTCTTTGTGTCTGTTACCACGTGTCCAACTTGGAGTCATTTGTAATAGTCTGAATAAATTTCCTGGTACAAACTTGCATACAAGCCGGTTTTCAAAGCGAACTTACACACATAAGTTTGCATTGAAAATTATTCAACCAAATTTACCTGCACATGGTTATACTTGTTACTATGTGCAAGGAATTTTTTGAGAAAATGTTTGTGCATATTTTTGAAAATGCTCAGTCCAGGTAAACGTGCATGCATACTAGAGATGTGCAATCATTTTTCCTGAATTAGGCAACAAAATTGCCTAGTTTGGAATGGCTCGGGAAAACAAAAAAATGATCAAATTTTTTCCGAAATTTTGGAAAAAATTCATTTTCAGGCTAGCGTACACTAATGGGAGTTAGTACGCACTAACTCAAAAATCGGGGCCCCTGAAAAAGAAAAACCCGAACCGCGAGAAAAATGAATTTGCTGTGGGGTGCCCCTGAAATGAAGCCCGACAGGATATTTAGACCCGAAGCACATTTATTTATTTATTTATTTAATTTTTTATATACCAACATTCAAGACGGTAGTCCCATCATGCTGGTTCACAAGAAACAGGGGTGCAATTATAACAAACTTTACAATTTGAACAATAGTGCAGAAAAGCAGTTACATATAACAAGGAAATCTCTAATGCATACATGACATACCTTTGTAAGCTTACCTGCATAGAGGGCAGACAGTTTTATAAACACAGTTTTATCTGCTGAAATGACTTGGACAATTATCCTCACTATGCACAAGTATTTTATAATAGTGTGCAGTCAAAAACAATTTTTCATGTTGTACATCTGTTTTGTAATTTGTTTTGTTTCATTATTCATTTATTTTGTTTCCTTTAAATAAATTAAAGGAAACAAAATTCCAGGAGCTTCCCCAATCCCCTCCTCTCAGCCACAGGTATAAAAAATGTAAAAGGTGAATTTTAAAAGCCCAGCACATGCCAAAATTGGGGGATACACATGCACATAGAGCTTAGGCAGCCCTGCCATATTTTAAAAGTTGCCCAGATGCGTGTGCAGCTCCCACAGGGCGTACTTCTCACTCGGATTAAAATTGGGGCGTGGTGTGCACATTTTAGGGTGGGACCAAGAGATGTACACATAAATACTTGGGTGCCCGGGCACGCACCCAGGTCCAGTGCTGTGGAACTTTACTTCTGCTATTGACAAAGTGTAAGACTAAATAAAACCAGTTCAAGGTATCAGAGAAGGGTTTGAGGGCTCTGGGTTAACTGGGGGAGTGCAGGCTATTAAACCATGGGGGTCTTGAGGATCTAGCTCTACACTGGGTGAGCTAGTGAAACTGGTCATGGCTATGGTTTTAAAATTCCCTGACTTACACGGCCGAAACCTGATTTACATGGCTGGGCATGCACAAGCTTAAAATTGGGTGCACCTATATATGTTCCCAAGCTATTTTATAACACACGCGCATATGTGCAGCAAGTTATAAAATCCTCACATTCCTGGATGCATGCCAACATATGCATGCGTATATGCGCCTGTTGAAAGTTACCATCATAGTGTTGGGTCTGGGAGCCTCCTTCCCAATCCTTCTTTCTCTCCACCATTTAAAAAGAAATCTTTCTAGTTCAGGGCTCCCCATCCACATTCTATGCAATCTTCTTAAAAGAAAGTGACACTGGGCTTCAGGTACCTCAAAAAACTGCCAGGACCCCACTCCAGCCCCTCCTGAATCTCTTAGACTGAGCTGGAAGCAAGATTTCTCTATTACATGTTTCCGGCTTGGCATCCATCATTGTGTCTAATAAAGCTTAGCTAGCTAGACTCGGTAGCTAGTATGGCTAGTGTAGTTTCTGTCATTGTTAAAGCAATGCTGTGCTTGCAGAGCTGCTAGTGGAACCTTGGCAACAGTGAAACACTATGGGGTAGATTTTAAAAGCAGTGCCCCCGGACTTCTCCGCCCATGCCCTGCCCCTGTGCTGCCCCCACCCCGCCCTTTTTTGTAAGCACTGGGACTTACACACGTCCCGGGGCTTTACGCGCATCACCAGGCATTTTTAAAATAGGCCCGGTGTGCGTAGACCCAGTTACGTGCGTAAATCTGCTGGATTTATATGCGTGACCCTTTTAAAATCTGGCCCTATGTTAGATATACTGCCTATCTAGTATATCTTTATCATATCAACAATAGATGCCAATCTGGAAACAGGTAAGGAAAAGTCCAACTTCCAGCACAGTCTAGGGAATTCTTGGAGGGGGAGATTTCTCAAAGCCTAGTTTCACTTTTTTTTCCAGAAGATTGGGTGGGGCGCATAAGAACATAAGACTTGCCATATTGGGTCAGAGCAAAGGTTCATCAAGCCTAGTATCCTGATTCCAACAGTGTCTAATCCAGGTCACAAGTACCTGGCAGGATAGATTTCATGCTGTTTATCCCAGGTATAAGAATTAGATTTCCCCAAGTCCACCTTAAAAATGCTTTATTAACTTTTCCTCCAGGAAGCTGTCCAAACCTGAACTAATATCTTTCACCACATCTTCTGGCAATGAATTCCAGAGCTTAATTATGCATTGAGGAAAAAATATATTTTCTCCTATTTTTTTTAAATGTACTATTTAGTAACTTCATTGCATGTCCCCAATCTTTGTACTTTTTGAAGAGTAAACAGGTGATTTGCACTTACCCGTTCTACCCTACTCACTATTTAATAGACCTCTATCATATCTCCCCATCAGCCATTTCTTCTCCAAGCTGAAGAGCCCTAACCTTTTTAGTCTTTCCTCATAGGGGAATCATTCCATTCCAATTATCATTCTGGTTGCCCTTTTCTGTACCTTTTCTAACTCTGCTATATCTTTTTTGAGATCCCGTGACTCAATACTTAAAATATGGTCCCACCATGGAACAATGCAGAGGCATTATGATATTCTCTGTTTTACCCTCCATACCTTTCTTAATAATTCCTAGCATTCTATTTGATTTCTTGGCTGTCACCACACATAGAGCAGAGGATTTCAACATATTATCCATGATAATGCCTAGATCCATTTCCTGAGTGTTGATTCCTAATGTGGAACCTTGCATTGTGTAGCTATAATTTAGATTGCTCTTCCCTAAGGGGTGGATTTTAAAAGCTCCAGATCAGGGACATATGCACATTTCTCGGGCCGGTGTGCTGCGCAAGTATTTTAAGAAGCGTCCATGGATGCATGTATCTGCCAGTATACGCACAAAAGAAAACAACCCAAAAAGGGGTGGGGCATGGGTGCGGTCTGGACAGAGAATTTAAATGGAAACCAGCACGTAAGTATTTACGTGCCCAAGAGCATGCCAGGGTCCCTTGCCATGTAACTTTACTTCTGCTATAGATGGTGTGTAAATTATAAAACAAAACAAAACAAAAAATAGGCTGATCAGGTGTTTTAAGGGTTGGGGCAGGCAGGGTAAAAGAGAGGTTAGTTAGCTAGGAGAGTTAGGAAGTCCTATCCTGTAGCTGGGCAAAGTGGGAACCAACTGGTCTAACTGGTAATTGCATTGGAGCATATGTATATTAAAATCCTCCCCACTTATGTGTTAGAAGCGGCACATGTATGCATCCATATAAAATGGCTCACACATTTACACGCATCTAGCCGATTTTATAAGATGCGCACATATACGCTCGCACGTTATAAAATGGCCGTGTCCATGGGCACAAGCCGGCATATTCATGTACACTTACGCAGCTGTTTTAAAGTTACCATGCCTGTGAATAACTTTGCACTTGTCCACATTAAACGTCATCTACCATTTGGATGCCCAGTCTCCCAATCTTGCAATTTCTCCCAATCCTCTTGTAATTTAACAACTTTGAATCATTTTTTGTCGTCGGCAGATGGGGGACCCTGGACATAACCCTGAATTTATTTTTTTTTAATAGAGTTGCAGGCAGGCAGGGGAATTGAGAGACTGGGCCTACAGTCCCAAACAAATGATTTTTTTAAATGGCAGGCATTCAAAAAGCAAGAAACCACATAACATTTTGTAATGTAGATTGTGTCGTTTCAGACACAGTAATGATACAAATGACATGAGAAATGTTCACCTTTCCATGTCATTTACAAACAAAAGCACAACCCTATCTTTTAGAAAAGGAAAAAAAAAACTATGATAATGTGTTAGTTTCATATTTTCAACAATCTAAGATGGTGTTGTCTACATCGAAACTACCCCACAGTCCTAACTAAATTTTCTTTAAATGATCCTGAAACATATTCTATTTTAATTTCAAATACACTTGAAACATGAATGGAAATGCATTGCAGACTAATATGAGAAAAAGTGAAATGACGACTGTGCTGAGTTTGGCATCAAGGCATGAAAGATTAATGTCACTAGCAGAATTTGTCTAAAAGATAAAAAAAAAAAGAATTTGCTTTTCTGACTGTGCTTTATTGATACCAGAGCTGCCAACATTCAAAAAAAAATGTTTGTGGCTAAAATCGTTTTTTAACTGCATAAGTCAAATCAGTTCAATATTCCCTCTAGTGTGCAGCTAAATTTTCTCTGGGCAACAAAGGAGCCACTCTGGGCATACATGGAGTGGGCTTTTTCAGTATATTCACTTAGCTGGATATTCAATGCTAACCAGCTAACCTCATCATTCATGAAAATGCAATAACGTCATAATGCATGCGAAAAGTATGGTAACGCATGGTACAAATGCATATTTTTGGGGGGATGGGATTGGGGAGGAGTTTGGGCATGATTTAGTTAAATTAGGAGCAATATTGCATTCTTTCGCACAGTTTTAATGCCGGAAATAACTACACTTTTTTTCCTGGTATTAGGCTATGGGGTAGATTTTCAAAGGGTTGTGTGTGTAAGATGCGTGCGCAACCCCCAAAAACCTACCCCTGCCTCCCCTTGCACGCGCCGAGCCTATCTTGCATAGGCCCCGGCCCGGGGGCGTTCTGAGGGTGGGACTGATGCCTCCGGAACAGCCACCGGGCCGGGGGATGGAGAGCTGACGTGTGCAAGTTACGCCTGCCTGGAGGCAGGCGTAACTTCTTCAATAAAGGTCAGGAAGGGGTTTTAGTTAGGGCTGGTGGGGGGGGGGGGGGTTAGATAGGGGAAGGGAGGGGAAGGTGCAGGGGGGCAGAAGGAAAGTTCCCTCCGAGGCCGCTCCGATTTCAAAGCGACCTTGGAGGGAACGGAGACAGGCTGCTCGGCGTGTGCAAGTTGCACAATTGTGCACCCCCTGTGCGTGCCGACCCTGGATATTATAACATGTGTGCGACAGCGCGCACATGTTATAAAATTGGGCGTAGATTTGTTCGCGCCGGGTTGTGCGAACAAATCTACGCCCATGCGCATGCTATAAAATCTGGTCCTATGTGATATAAATTTTTGGAATTGTATTTTGGCCATGGGGGGAGGGGGGGAGAGAGAGAGAGAGAAAGAGAGAGACTATCTACAAGGCCCTCATAGTAGGGAAGTATTTATATCTCTATAGGAGGGCCACCTAATAGGTTGAGGTGAGGTGAGGTGGTGGTTTAGGGTTTAGGGGCCAGATTCGCTTGTAGAGTGAGATGTACGAACAGCACAGTACACCTTGGTGAAGATCTGACATCATTTGGAGTGAAGAAAGTCTCAAAAAGATGAAAGTTTGTACTATGTTATCTCACCCTAGCTTGATGTTACCCTGTTATAGAGTCCATCAAGCTAGGGTGAGAGAGCATAGTAGAAATGTCATCTTTTTGAGATTTTCCTACTATGAGGGCCTTGTAGATAGGCTCTCTCTCTCTTTCTCTCTCTCTCAGTGCAGGATGTGAAAAATAGGGATTATCGCGGGGTGCACTAAATTTACTACACTGCACCATGTGATAATACCTATGCGGAGCGGTAAATTACCGTGTGGTGTGGTAACTTAAAAATTTGCATAAACACAGCTGTTTTTGTTATCATGTGCGTTATCAATGTATTATTAACTTTCTTTGAAGAACCTAGAGGTTAATTTGTGTGAACAACCTTGGGCACATAATTGGCTGCACTAAATCTAACTGCACAAGCTTTTATCTGTATGTTCAGCCACACGCTCAACCAATCAGGTATAGTTTAATATCTGGGCAAAGTTAACCTGTTGAAGCTTATTGATTATCTGTCACCGCTCAATGACAACCTGTAGATATCAAAGGATTGAATGTACTAAAGTATTTTTTCTATTTGGGGCCTAATATACTAATAGGCTTTTCCCAAGACTTACAATTATTATTATTACTTTTTCTTGGAACTTAAATCTTTTCAAACTGACAAACAAGACACACAATAAATGTAAACAAATAAAAGGATTAGAGTTATGACAGTAAAGCCATAACTGAGATGATTTAAAGTAGGTGGTTAGATGGGGATTAAACTGAAGCTCAAATATTATATTGGGGCTATAAATATCATAAAGTAATATATTTCTATATTCAGATTGTAACAATTGATTTAAAATGACCAGTAGTAGGTGTCTTAAATCACTACAATAAGACTGAAATAAGAAAAGTATGGAGTGTTAACTAATAAGGGTCCTAATTTATTATGGCTTTTCTCTCATTTTCAGGGGGGAAAAATGCTTGAACAGTAACTTTAGAATGGGCGCGTGGCCAGATGAGCTGAAATCTTATATTGTGAACACGAGTATGTGTTAGAAAATAGCCCTGGCTCGTGTATGTGTGCTCATAATTTTAAGAGTGTACGTGCACAGCAAGGAAATGTCAGCTTTGAGGCGTGCAAGTGAGGGAATTTTATAACAAGTTTCACCAGTTTGTCTACCAATTTGCCCAGTCTAAAGCTGGCTATCCTGCACTCCTCCCAGTTAACCCAGATCCCTTAATCAGTTCATATGTAGCTAGAAGTTGTTTTATTCTGACTTACACCTCATTTACAGCAGAAAGAAAGTTGTGCTGAAATGGACCCAGACGCTTGCCCATGTACATGCACACATACTCGCCCATCTCTTGGCCCTGCCTCAGAACACCCATGCCCTGCCCACATTCTGACCCTTTTTTCCCAAATGTGAAATAATGTGAAATAATGTGAAATAATCACACATCAGTACTTGTGTGCGTATGCGGGTGGTTTATAAAATCGAGTGGACACGTGCGTGTGCTAGATGCACGTGCCCATCTCCCACTTTTGGCATGTGGCTTTAAAAATTCACCTTTTAGTGAATCAGACACAAAGGGGGTCATTTTCAAAGAAGTTACGCATGTAAATGTGACATACTATCGTAGCAATTTTCAAAAGCCATTTACTCGAGTAAAGTGCACTTACTTGAGTAAATTCTATGGACAATTCAATGGCATATATTGTAGCAATTTTGAAAAGCCCACTTACTTGAGTAAAGTGTATTTACTCGAGCAAAAACCAGTTTTGCTCGAGTAAATGCTTTTTAAAATCTACCCCAAAGTGTAAGATAAATAGATAGTACCTCTTAAAAAATAAAAATAAAACAATTGCAAGCTGGAATCACTTTTGGTAGAATGATTTAAGATGGTTAAATGACCATGCAAGGCTCATAAAAATAGCTTTCCTGTATTTAGTTGGATCATCTGGTAAAATATATATTTGAAAAAATCAAAAAGGAGTCAATGTATCCAAAGTATCACTATCTCCTTTTTGCTCAGAGAAACAAATCTTAATTAGTCCTGATTATGTGTACATTGCATAAATAGAGCCAAAATCTTAGACAATCATAATAGGCAGTCCCGGCTAAAAATAGCTTCAATTGCCTTATAATCATATGGTCTCTGAGTACAGTCCATCCATAACATTTTTTTCTTTTTTCATGCACAGAAAAGTATGTATCTTATTAGTGTTGCCAGCAGATTTTCTATAAAGTACCCCGACATGGGTCCATGTTTTGAAAAACACAATCTGCATTAGGGGGTATCTGTTTAATATTATCAAAGCCTTCAAATTATTATGGTCGTGGACCCTTGGGCTGGCTGAGACTGCAGATGTAGCACTGTGGGGACCAACAGTGAGTGTTGCAGCCAGGAGGCGGCGCTGAAGAGAGACTCTGGAGAAGACTTCACCACTGGAAGTCTGAGGTCCCCCCAGGAGGAGCCCATAAGGACCCGGACCTCTTGGACAGGTGGGACCCTATGCGACCAAGGATCCAGGAAGCGGCCGAAGAGATGGTCAATGAGGACTGTAGAGCCCAGGAGGCTGGAAGAGTCTTCACCCTCGGAAGCCCGCGGCTCCCCCGGGAGAAGCCCGTGAGAGCCCAAGCAGCTGGGACGTAGGAGAATCCCCTGGGCCAGCAAGAACCGGATACCTGAAGAGCCGGAGGGAACAGAAGTGTGAGTCCAGGAACGAAGCAGGGTCAGAAGCCAGAAGTCAGTGGTCTGAAGCCGAAGCCAGGGGCGGAAGCTGGAAACAGAGTCGTTGGATGGAGCCGGGTCAGAAGCCAGAAGTCAGAAGTCCAAACCAAAACCAGGGGCTGAAGCGAAGATGAAGTCAATGGAAGAAGCCGGGTTGGAAGCCAGAAGTAGAAGAGACGATCCAGGATCCAAAGCAGCAACTAGCAACTCAGGAGACTGAGTAAACCTCGTTGCAAGGCAGGGATTTGACCAAGCTGCAGGGTTTAAATACTCTGCAGTGTCTGACGTCATCTAAAGGCCATCCCCCTGATTTCCCGTGCTGGCCCCTTTAAGACCTGAGCCCCCGTGTGCGCGCGTGCCTAGGGAGTGGGGCCCAGCTTGTTGGGTCGGCGGTGTCTCCCTCATGAAGGGAGAGCCGCGGTGGAAGCCATGTCAGGCCTGGGCGGCTGAAGACGAGTTCCTGCGGCCCAGGCTGGCCCCGAGGTAGGTGGAGGGACCGGGGCACGGCCCGGGACCATAACACAAATGAGTTATCATATGCTCTTCACATATTTACGTAGGCTCTAAAAATACAAAAGTTGATTAGATCCAAAAATGTACTTCTAAAAACCAAAGGGGTTGATTTTAATATCCGCACGTGCATGTGCGGAAGTGTTTGGACTCACATGCGCAGGGGGGGATTTTATAAACTACGCATAGTGATGCATTCAGGCCTAGACCATTTCCCTCTCAGTCCACTCTCATTAAGGAGGGGACTGGGAAGGAATTTTCCTATCCCCTTTCCTACTCTGCCTCCCTTTTCTCCTTTCCTCCCCGACCCCTAAAACCCCTTTCCATACCTTCATTTCTTTATTTCTGAACTTACTTCATCTGAATAGATGAAGTAATCCACGTGCTGGCCAACTGCTGACGTGTGCTTCTTGGGACATGGCTTAATTGCCGCTGTCCCGGCTGGCCCCCTCCCAGCTCCTTCCCACCCAGACCCCAATCCCTGCCCTGCCCCTTTTTGATCTGCTGGCACTTCTGCGTGTACCGACAGATATGCGCATGACCAGGCCATTTTAAAATGCACTCGGTATGTGCATGGGACCGCCATGTGCGTATCTACTGGATTTTACATGCACACTCATTTTAAAATTCAGCCGACAGTATCTAAAGTCAATGCATCTAAACAAACACATACTTAAGTTCAGTTTCTATTCTTCAAATTGGCATCAAAATAACTAAACTAGAAGGAAACACCTTCCCATCAAGGCTCATCCATATAGGTTACAGAAATCATAGAAAGGAAAGATTATTAAATTATAATTCAAATAACAGAATACCAGTCCAGTTCTGAATTCAGCCCATATGGCTTAACTTTTTTCAAGAAAAACATTCAAAATTGTTCATGGAAATTCAAGCGAAAATTGCTATCGCCTCTAAAATGTCCCATTGTAATTTAGCAGAAAGATGGTCCTGATCCAAACCATGCTATACCAATGGTGCTTGAATCTTGTTGGCAGCTAAACAACTTCTATGTTTAATAAGATGAACCCCAATTTTTCTCTTCATTCTCCCTATATGTATTTTGTTGTATGGACACAATATGATATAAATCACAAAGGACGCATTACAATTTGTATCAGCTGTTAAAGTTAGCCAACGCTGAGAGTGAGGGTCTTCCCATTTGGTTCCTATGATGGCTTGGCTACAACTGGACAGTTGCACAGATTGGGCCAGATTTTAAAAGCCCTGCGCGCGTAAATACGGCTGGATTTACGCGTGCAGTGGGGTTATGTGCGCCGAGCCTATTTTGCATAGGCCTGGCGATGCACGCAAGCCCCGGGATGCGCGTATGTCACAGGGCTTTGAAAAAGGGGAGGGAAGGGGGCGGGGGTGTGGGCAGGGTGCCGGTCCGGGGGAGGGACCGAGGCCTCCGGCACAGCGGTCGTGCCGGAGGATCCCATGCTGGCAGGTGGCCGGCGCGCGCAAGTTACGCCTGCCAGTGGCAGGCGTAAATAAGAAAATAAAAGTAGGGGGGATTTAAGTAGGGCTGGGGGGCGGGTTAGATAGGGAAAGGGAGGGGAAGGTGGGGGGAGCGGAATGAAAGGGGAAAGCCATCAAGGCTCCCCTAGGGCTCGGCGTGCACAAGTGTGCACCCCCTTGCGCGCGCCGACCCCGGATTTTATAACATGCATGCGGCTGCGTGCACATGTTATAAAATCGGGCGTAGATTTGTGCGCGCCAGGTTGCGCGTACAAATCTACGCCCGCTCGTAGATATTAAAATCCAGCCCATTATGTGTCCCCTCATCACTGTGGGCCTTGAATCAATTGTCAGAGGAAGGTAGGAATATAATTCCAGGTCTTTAATGTTCCAACTGCGACAGTATGCTTTCATAGGGAAATCTTCAAAAACAGAATGCAATTGAAGAATTATCCAATATTTGTAAATGATCGTTACGATTGATTTCACCACATGAGAAAAAGCAAATTATAAACTAATCTAAATTTTGAAGATTCTGTATGGTCAAGCAGTAGCCATTCTCATTGTGCATATAGTACATGAGCAGCTTTTCCTATATGTATATATTTTAAAATATCTTAGAGGTTTCTAAGACAATTTGCTTTTACAAAATTTAAAAAAAATGATTTCATTAAAGCTTACCAAAAATATAATAATTCAATGAAATTTAGCAACATTTAGAGTGAAGTATCATCTGGCAATATTTCTTAACAAAGTGGGAAACCTTTTCTTGGCAAAACCTACTACTCAAGTGACAGGCATATTTATACAGCCTTGCTTTAAATAGTATTGTTCATTTTTACAGTGGAATGGTATAGGCTTACAGACTACACATGATACGTTTTATTCCAAGTTCAGAAATATCTGACAGATTATGCTTTGTCGATAGGCCAATATAAAAAACCACTGCTATTAATTGCATCAGTAGCATGGGATCTTCTTAGTGTTTGGGTAATTGCCAGGTTCTTGTGGCCTGGTTTGGCCTCTGTTGGAAACAGGATGCTGGGTTTGATGGACCCTTGGTCTGACCCAGCATAGCAATTTCTTATGTTCTTAAGTGCAAAAAAGATAATTGGTGCAACATAAATTAAATAGAACCTATTCATTATTTTGTTCCACCATTAGTACATTTAAAGTCATTTTGATTTTTAAAACTTTTTATTTACCAGCAATGTATGACTTGTTCCTTGATATATGTATATATTATTATCTAGGGTGAAGATGGTTTCCCAGGTTTTAAAGGTGACATGGGTCTTAAAGGTGACAGAGTAAGTATTATTTTTCCTAATATATTTTGTACCATGGTGATTATAAATTTATATCCTAGTGTTTGATTATTATAAGTAAAAAGCATGCTAAGCTTAACATACACTAACCACTATTAGCGCACATGTTAAGTAATGCCCTATTTACAAATGGGCAATATTAAAAAATGTATTTGGTTAAAATTGTCTTTGAAGTGTATAAATCTAACTGGTTAACAATCCCCCCCACATATACTTTCTTCTCTCCTCTATTCAGCTAAAATCTGTCCAATCTTCCCCTCTCCTCCCCCACCCCTTAGAAAGCCCTACCTTATTTTTGTTTTCTTGTTTTAGAACTGCCGCGAGCTCCTGAGCTGGCATAAGTTGTGTGCCAGCAGGCTGCTGGTGTGCAATCCCCCAGCACAGCGACAAATGGCCACTGTACCGGCCGACTCCCGCTCCGCCCCTCCCCACTTCCTCCCTGCCCCCCAGACCACCCCTTTTCTTCAGCCCGGCTCTTGTGCACGTAACTAGGGTTACGCGTGCGGCCAGGCCCCTTTTAAAGTGCTTGTGGTGCGCACAAGGCCTGGCCGCGCGCATAACCCCCATTTTTTACCCGTGCCGGGCGTTTAAAATTGGGCCGATAATCATCAGGCTGAAAACCTATATATATTTTTTCAAAGTCTTTTTTTTAATGCAATTAAAACACACTTAACTTTGCATGAGTTGCAAGTTCTCAATAGTTGTACCGCCTGATACCATTCAGTGTTTCGTCAATTTAATGTGCGGACACATCCCGATTGACAGAGTCTCATTGACTGAAATCTACACTCTTTGCAAAGTGAATCTTTGTATACTGAGTTTAATTTTTTCACCTGGACAGATTTTTTATTTTTAGTTTCTAAAGAGAAGCAATGTGGGTAATTAGCCTTTGAAAATTACTTAAAAGTTCCTTGGGTACAAAATGCTTGCATACTTCATAACTTATTTTTCTTCAGGTGGTAGAAAGAGGTAAAAAATGCACCAGTAGAATTCCTCCTTCTTTCCAATCCTCTTTCCCCCACCAACAAGTTTCCTACCCTTTGACCCAGTGCACTTAAGTTGAGCTGGCAGGAGGAGATTATCTTCTTTCTAGCTAGGCTTCCCTTTTTATAATATTGGTACTTAGCATCATTTCAAGCATTGAGTTCCATTTGGTTTAAATTTGAAGGACCTTCTCAAAGACATAACTATAAAGAGGGAAGCTGAGCTCATAGGAGGTCAGAGACTTGGCCAGGGAGATATCCGTGAGGGGTGGAATCATTACTGGGAGGGAGAAATTGGAAGGCAGAATGGGTCTGTGTAAGCGATACGAAGTACTGTTGCTGAGGCGAGGTTGGCGCAGTCTGCGGGGCGAACCCTATCGGCCCTCACCAAGAGTTGGAGGAGGCTTGCTGGCAAGAGGCTGGACTAGGACTTCACGTGAACCAACCCCTTTCCTTGCAGGTTGTGGGTTCCAGGGCCGGCAGGGCTTAGGTGAGAGTCTCTGAGAGAGAGGCATAGACAAAGGGCCAAGGCCAGGCAGAGGCAGGTAGCAATCAAAAGAGGTCAAAATCCAGGCAAAGGGTCAGAGGTAGGTGGCAGTTTAGGCATAGTCAATCTCCAGGCAAAGGTCAATCCGGACAGGGCAGGAAGCACTGACATGCAGGATGGGCAAGGAGGCAAGAGAAACTGGATATGACAAAGCAGGGCAGGCTGGAGAGACGAGGCAAGGCCGGATGCAGGACTAAGGACACAGGCAATATGCACTACCAAAGGAGGTGGACCTGATGCTGAGGCAAGGAACATCTGCTGGGCCCTTTTATAAGGCTGAAGAATATGTCATCCCTGGGCACCATGGCATTATCCTGCCATGGGCCCTTTAAATATCACAGTGTTGGGCATGCACAGGCAGGGAGCTGGAGTTAGCAGCACCCTGTCGCACAAGGGAAGGGTACTGGTGGTGCCGGGGTGAGTACCGCAGCTTGTAGAAATGTCCTGCAAGCCATCAAATATAACAGTTTGGGGAGGTAACTGTTGTAATAGAGAAGGGAATGTTTCCCTGGGCTAACTGGACCTATGTCTTTGAGCAGCTTAGCATGAGGAAGGGCAATCATATGCAGAGCCATGCTAAAAGAGCTGAGTAGCATGGCTGAACTCTTGGGGCTATGGCTGGGCTCTGCATGTAATTATCATAGTAAATCTTGTGCTAATGTTTCATTTACTGTGTGCACTATTATTGGAAGGTTATCTGGTGGCCCCTTTCATATCATTACAGTTGTCAAATTGGTCAAAATATTTATGTCTTTATTGATTAAAAGCAATCTTTTTAAAATCAAGTATTTTCGTGGAATATGTAGACTGTACATCACTACAAAAGTCTAGTAGAACCCTATAAGTTGTACTTTTGTGTTTTATTATTTTTAGGGTGAAATTGGACAGCTGGGTGCACGAGGTGAAGATGGTCCAGAAGGGCCAAAAGGTCGATCTGGTCCAACAGGTGACCATGGTGGTCCTGGTCTGGCAGGTGAAAAGGTAAATAGTTATTGCCTGGCAACTAAGAAATTGTTAAGGACTTCAGTCATGTGATTTCTGACTGTTTGAGGAACCAGAGAAAAAAGAAGGTGGGTAATAGAGATGTGCATTTGTTTATCATGAATTAGGCAATTTCAACAAAATTGCCTAATTCGTCCTGGCTCGGGGCACCTGAACCCCAAAATGGATTTTCCCCAAACTTCGGGAAAAATTCATTTTTCGGGTTAGTGTGGGGGAGGGAGGGGCACATTTATTTTTTAAAAAAACACCCTAATCCTTCAAATTTACTTTATTACAACTCCCCCACCATCCTGATACTTCCCCAAGACTTACTAAAAGCACTGGTGATCCAGCGGGGTCCTGCGAGAGATCTCTCCCTCTTGGGCCATCTGGCCATCGAGCCTGCCAGGAATCAAAATGGCGCTGGTGGCCCTTTGCCCTTACGATGTGACAGCAGCTACTGGTGCCATTTTAGGACAGCCCTGCAGCCCAACCAGAGTTAGCCAGTTAGGTTGGCTGGCTAACTACAAATATTAGAATTAGACAGTTAACTTCTTGCTAACTTTGCTCCTCCCTGGAACGCCTACTGCCCACCCATGGATAAAGGCAAAATATAGTCGGGTAAGTCATTTAGTTGGAGAAATATCATGTTATCTTCTAAATAACTTTTGAATATGGACCTAACATAGTAACCTAAACAGCATGGATTCACCAGGGGAAGGTCCTGCCAGACAAATCTGATTGACTTTTTTGATTGGGTGACAAGAGAACTGGATCAAGGAAGAGCGTTTGATGTGATTTATTTGGATTTCAGCAAAGCTTTCAATATGGTCCCAATAGGAGGCTCATGAATAAAATGAGAAGCTTAGGTGTGGGTGCCAAGGTTGTGAAATAGATTTCTAACTGATTGACTGACTGGAAACAATGTGTAATGGTAAATGGAACCCGCTCTGATGAGAGAACAGTGCTAAGTGGAGTACCTCAAGAATTGGTTTTGGGACTGGTTTTGTTCAATCTCTTCATGAGTGATAATGCAGAGGGGTTAGAAGAAAAAGTTCACCTTTTTTGCAGATGATACTAAGATCTACAACAGAGTGGACATGCCTGAAGGAGTAGAGAGAATGAAAAGTGATTTGAGAAAAAAAAGAGTGGTCAAAGATTTGGCAGCTGTGATTCAATGCCAAGAAGTGCAGAGAAATGCACCTGGGATACGGAAATACAAAAGAGCTGTATGTGATGAAGGTGAAAGTCTATCATGCATGGACCAGGAGAGGGACCTAGGGGTGATTATGTCTGGTGATCTGAAGGCAGTGAAGCAATGTGAAAAAGCAGTAGCTAAAGCCAGAAAGATGTTGGACTGCACAGAGAGGTATAAGTAGTAGGAAAAGGGAAGTGATAATGCCCTTGTACAGGTCCTTGCTGAGGACTCACCTGGAGTACTGTGTTCAGTTCTGAAGACTGTATATCAAAATGGATAGAGATGGGCTGGAAACTGTCCAGAGGAAGGCAACCAAAATGGAGTGGGGTCTGTTTCAGAAAACCTATGAGGAGAGGCTGAAAAATCTAAATATGTATATCCTGGAGCAGAGGAGATGCAGGAGACATATGATGTAGACCTTTAGATATCTGACAGGTATCAGTGATGCACAAATTTCAAACCTTTTCCACTGGAAAGAAAGAGTAGAACTAGGGGGTTCTGCAAATCTGGGTTAAATTAGCTCTGCAGCTGATTATTGGCCTCCCCTAAATTCAAACACATAGCCATTACCACCCAAAAATTAATTAAACCTTGGATAAGTATAGTATCCATGAAAGAGAGAAGAAATTAGTGTATATAAAATTATAATAGTAATATTCTCAACCATAAAGGCAAAAGGCTAATATAAATATAATGTTATGTCTCTGTGACTGTTAAGCTTAACCTGTTGTTTAGGATAAATGTTTACTCAGCAAAAGCAAATCTTTAGAAAAAAAATGTGACACCCAGCCCTGTATACAAAATCAAGCTTGCTTGTTATCAAAAAAGTTTCAAGCTGGTCCAGGATGGAATAGACATATCTATCCTTTTGATAGGTCACAAAGATTTGCAGGGATATTTTAAAAGGAAAAAAAAAAAAAAGCACCAATAGAAATAACACATTGTTTTAATTGAAGGAAAGCCTTTCTCCTAATATGGGTCTCTCATCAGGAAAAACCTGCACCTGTTGACCACAAAATAAATTTATCTTAAACTTAACATATTGTTGAAGAAATCCGACTCCAATATAAAAAAAATAATCATAGTGGCCTACTAGGAATATTATAATTTGAAGATTACAAGTACAAAGAAAAGTAAGGACTTGAACTAAGGAGCAAATGCATCTGAAACTCCTTCCTTAACACTATAAGTATCTTCATTTCTGGAAAATGCATTTTAGACAATAGGAATGATTTAGGAAATTGTAATTGCAGAACCTCTGTTACATATTTTTAAAGAGTTCCTTATCAGAAAGTAAATGTGATTTAGGAAAGTTCAATGAGTTTTCAAGATTCGAAATGATGTTGGATATTCAGATGATCTTTAATTTCTAATGTTACAGATGATTGCAGATTAGTAATTGCAGTTAACTGTAAGGAAGCCTGAATTTCTATTTGCTCGCCATAGTATTAGCATTTACAAAGAATTCCATTGTGTCATTGCCTACTTCAATTACTATTGCTTAATTAGTATTTGTAGTATGAAAATATGTTGTGATGTATCTTTATTAGAAGTAAATATGATTGGCATCTATTTCCTGACACCACTGTAAGAATAAAGTGAATCATAATTTTTTGTACTAAATATTTCATTTTTCTTGGCGTATAGGGTAAACTCGGTGTTCCAGGGCTGCCAGGATATCCAGGAAGACAAGGCCCAAAGGTACATTAATTATATAAGAATTCCTAGGTTGTAAAAATATCATAATATATTAGAGCTGTATGTAATTAATAACACTGATTTCACAGTATGTTATGAGAGATTTTAAAGATCCAACAAAAATTATATTGTAGTGCATGAGTTTTCAAGACCTCACAGGTCTCTTCAGGCCTCTTTAGACCTGCATTGAAGTCCCTGCCCATATCACTATAGGTCAACTATAGAAAATCCAATAAAAACAATTTATATGTTTCTGAGTCATCCTCCAGTAAGAATGATTCAGAACCAACATCAGGAAATATTTCTTCTTGAAGAGGGTGGTGGATGCTTGGAATGCCCTTCCGGAGGAGTGTTATAAATGAGCGGTGTTTGGGTAGATCCTTGGGTACTGGGGCAGATGTCCACCCCCATGGGGAGGAGCCCCGTGAGGAGCCACAGTACTAGGCTAGACTCAGAACACACAAACACAGTTAGTTCTTTACTAGACAGCTTTGGAGAGTACCACTAGAGGTGGCAGTAGTGAAGCAGTCTGGTAGTTGCAGTCTCAGGGACCTCGGCAGAGGGCACCCTTTTCACCCCAATGGTATATGGAGGTTCGAAGCAGGTCTCCCAGCAAGGAAGTACTGTGGATGAGACAGACTGAGAGTTAGTATACTCACTAGGTGTTTGCTGTAGATAGGCAATTCCACCAGGTTGTAGATGTAAGTGCAGGCACTGAGGCAGGGAGAGCAGGCCCTTGAGGAGCGAGTACCTGTTCCCTGTAAGGCACCTGAAATAAAGCAGAGGACCCCTGAGGAGCGGGTACCCAGGTTAGCAGTTACCCTGAAGGGCAGAGAGAAAGCTTCCAGCGGCAGCACGGAAGCGGCAGAGTAGCGTAGACAGGAACGGAGCATATCCGGATCAAGTCCATGCTAACTCAACGAGCTAGCAAAAATAGAAGATGTTATATACCCGGATGGCGTGATGTCAATATGGGGGAATGCCCCTGAGGTTCGCGCCAAGGGTTGCATAAAGATGTGGGTGGCGTGTGCATGCGCGCACACCCTAGTAGATACCTGGGAGGAGCATGGTGGGAGGCAGCACCATAGCCATACTGGGGACGCCAGAGAGGTCGGCTTGTAGATGTGGCAGTAGCCATCTTTCCTAGGTAAGCGGGAGGAGCCATGAATAAGGCGAGGCAAATGGGGCAAATCCGTCTAGCACCGACAGATGCAATAGTACCCCCCTTCAAAGGGCGTCTATGCTGTTTCCTACCAGATCTTGGTTTTTGAGGATGCAATCTATGGAAGTCTTGTAGCATCTCTTTATCCAGTATATTGGCCAATGGAGCCCAAGAATTTTCTTCAGGTCCATAGCCTTCCCATGATAGAAGGTATTCCCATATTCTGCCTCTTTTTCTCACATCGAGAATAGCGTCTACTTTATATTCGATGTCTTCTTTTGCATCTATTGGTGTAGCTTCTGGTGTCTTGTTGGAAAACTCACTAAGGATCAATGGCTTCAATAGTGAGACGTGGAATGCATTGTGGATCTTCAATGAACTAACAAAAATAGTTGTTATATACCCGGATGGCATGACGTCAGTAAGGGGGAACGCCCCCGAGGTTCACGCCAAGGGTTGCATAAAGATGTGGGTTGCGCACGCGCACCCTGGTAGATACCTGGGAGGAGCATGGCGGGAGGCAGCACCATAGCTGTTCCATGGACGCCGGAGAGGTCGGCTTGTAGATGTAGCGGTAGCCATCTTTCCGGCAAATGGGGCCGAAGCTGTCTAGCACCGATGGACGCAACAAGGAGGTGGTGAAGATAAAAATGGTGAAAGATTTCAAAGGGGCACTGTGGATTCCTAAAGGCTAGAGGATGGAAATGAGGAAAAGAGTGCTTGGGGGTAATTTTCTGGTGTGGCAATTAACCAATAAGTCTTCATACTGTTGATGCAACTCATTATTGCTCTCTGCTTTAACATGCAGGGGGGAAAAATGAAAAGGGGAATTAGTTTCTGACAGCAACCAACAAGATCATTGAATTTTATGGTCTGGGAAAACAAATAAGCATGGGGGAACTTGCTGATGCAGTTATTACTACTCTTAACCAATAAGCCTGATACTTTTGATGCAACTCCAACATTGCTCTCTGCTTCAATGGCAAAAGGTAACAGGGGATTGGGCTCAAACAACAACCAACAAGGGCCCTGACTTTGACGGTTTGGGAAACTAAATATGGGGGTGACTTGTATGGCGTGGCAGATGTTACCATTATGGGGGAGACCTGTATGGTGCAGCTGATGCTACCATAAGCTTGCTGGGCAGACTGGATAGACCATTTAGTCCTTTTCTTCCATCATTGCTATGTTTCTATGTTAACACAAGCCCACAGACATGAGTGAAGTAACCTCAACATCTGTTTCTCATTTGTTTCCTTGGGAAATTAACTATTTACACTGTTTCTCTTTTGTAGTGTCATTATGGCAAGCAAGTACCATATGAGCCATATGAGCATAAGGAAAAATGGTGTAATAGATATTAAGTCTACACAGACAGCATTCTAATCCACTATATCTTTTACTTTGACATTTTACTCCGTTTTCTCCCTATGAATTTTAAACCAGTTGATTGGTACTGACATAGTATATGCCATACAGTGCTTCCCAACCCTTTCCTGGAGGCACACCTTAGTGGTCTGGTATGCAAATCTATCTCATGCCTATTCATGGTGGCTATCCTGAAACCCAGACTGATTAGAAGGTCCCTTCAGAAAAGGATTTGAGAAATACTGGTATATTTTAACCATGCTTCCTCATCTTCTTCAAACCTGATGACTCTTATGTCTAGGTGTTTCTAAGAGCATTTCAACTTACCATGATGCTTTGAAAAATGCCATGACATTTCCTTTTTGTGCTTCCAAATACTGTGTCATGAAAAGATGATGTATGCATTAGGGATGTGAATCGTGTGATCGATCGTCTTAACGATCGATTTTGGCTGGGGGGGGAGGGAAATCTGATCGTCATGGTTTTTTTTGTTAAAAAATCGTAAAATATCGTAAATCGGGGGAGGGCGGGAAAACCGGCACACCAAAACAACCCTAAAACCTACCCCGACCCTTTAAAACAAATCCTCCACCCTCCCGAAGCCCCCCAAAATGTTTTAAATTACCTGGGGTCCAGTGGGGGGGGGGGGGGGTCCCAGTACGATCTCCCGCTCTCGGGCCATGGTTGCATTAATAGAAATGGCGCCGGTGGCCCTTTGCCCTTACCATATGACAGGGCAAAGGTAGTGCCGGCGCCATTTTGGTTCCTGTCACCCGACATCACGAGTGTAGGAGATTGCTCCCGGACCCCTGCTGGACCCCCAGGGACTTTTGGCCAGCTTGGGGGGCCTCCTGACCCCCACAAGACTTGCCAAAAGTCCAGCGGGGGTCCGGGAGCAACCTCCTGCACGTGGGCCATATTGCCAATATTCAAAATGGCGTCGGCGCTACCTTAGCCCTGTCATATGGTAAGGGCAAAGGGCCACCGGCGCCATTTCTATTAATGCAGCCATGGCCCGAGAGCGGGAGATCGCGCCGGGACCCCCCCCCCCACTGGACCCCAGGTAATTTAAAACATTTTGGGGGGCTTCGGGAGGGTGGGG
Organism: Rhinatrema bivittatum; assembly: GCF_901001135.1. Taxonomy (NCBI): domain Eukaryota; kingdom Metazoa; phylum Chordata; class Amphibia; order Gymnophiona; family Rhinatrematidae; genus Rhinatrema; species Rhinatrema bivittatum. The sequence goes on along the minus strand of NC_042624.1, from coordinate 47,399,702 downwards.
GATTTGTTTTAAAGGGTCGGGGTGGGTTTTAGGGTTGTTTTGGTGTGCCGGTTTTCCCGCCCTCCCCCGATTTATGATTTTTTGACGATAAATCGGGGGAATTGCTATTGTATCGCGGCTCTAACGATTTTTGATGATTTAAAATATATCTGACGATTGTTTTAAATCGTCAAAAAACGATTCACATTCCTAGTATGCATATTCAGGTATCTGGACTGATAATGAGCAACTACATGTTGCTGAACTCACCATACTCACAGCCTCTAGTTTTCTGTGTCAGAATGGGGTAAATCCTGCATCACATTTGCATAACGTTGCATACTGTTTGTATTTCCTAATATGTACAAAAAAGTAATTTTGGAAGATTTTCATTTAAAAAATTCAATAATTTTGAACCCTTTCAATGAGTTTCTGGATTATTCCTTGCTTTCCTCTTTCTAATTAATTTTGTTTCTGTTTTCCTTCCTCTCTACCCTCTTACTACTGCCTGCCTCTTACCTTTCTTTATCCCCCCCCCCCCCCCCCACCCAAACGACTTCACTGGCTCATGTTTCAATAGTTCCCTTCTCCTTCTTCAATCAGTCTCTCCTTCTAATTATTCCACTATCACCTCTCTTCCCTCCATCCTATAATGTTTCCTCTCCTCCCTACCCTCTCTTCCATCCCTTTTCTCTTCCTTTCTCCTTTCACCTGTCTTTCTTCCTTCCTTCCTCTGATCATGTCCCTTCACGCTTCCCCGGTTTGTCTCTTCTACTTTGCACCTCCCTCTATCTTGTCAGTGGCGTAGTGGCAAACAGGAATGTTACTGGCAGTAAGGTGGGCTCTACAGAGAAGCAGGATAGGCTCGGAGAGTTACCAGAGGTTTGGTGGGTCAACAGAATCAGTGGCAAGTTTTGAGGCAACTAGAAAGGGTAACAGAGAGGCAAAACGGTGGCTGCGTGTGGGCCAAGTTAGGGCAAACAGTAGTTGTTGGAGGAAGCACAAGAACATGAGAGACAGAATATGGTGGCTGCAGGATGAAAAATAGCAATGCCCAGGCCATCAGAGAAAGTGCCAGAGATGTGCCTCAAACAATGTTTTGTATTTGTATTTTCTTTCCATTTTCATGAAGTTAGCATGGGGCACATTTAAAACTAATCGGAGAAAGTTCTTTTTTACTCAACGCACAATTAAACTCTGGAATTTGTTGCCAGAGGATGTGGTTAGTGAAGTTAGTATAGCTGTGTTTAAAAAAGGATTGGATAAGTTCTTGGAGGAGAAGTCCATTACCTGCTATTAAGTTCACTTAGAGAATAGCCACTGCCATTATCAATGGTTACATGGAATAGACTTAGTTTTTGGGTACTTGCCAGGTTCTTTGGCCTGGATGGGCCACTGTTGGACACAGAATGCTGGGCTTGATGGACCCTTGGTCTGACCCAGTATGGCATTTTCTTATGTTCTTATGTTCTTCTTCTTATTTTTTTTTTCATGGTGTGCACTATTTCAAGTTAGGGCGCACTAAACAAGTTAGTGTGCACTAATTGAAATGAAACAAAATAAAATGAATGCACATCCAGAGAAAGCGACAGCCCCATTCTGGCACTGACTGGCTAATTTTAAATGGAATGCACATGCGGGGATGTGCTGCAATTTTATATCGTGCGTGCAAGTATGTGCATTTCATTTAAAATCCCCCTGCCATGCGTATGTGTGCGCGGAATCTTCAGAGGCCGCTCAAGTAAATGTCTCGCGCATATTTCCACTAGGGCTTTAGGGGTTTTTATGCGCGTATGCAGGCAGATTTCCAAACATGCTCATGTGAGAGAAAAACCAGTTTTTCTAATTAGTCCACCAGTTTGTCCAGTTGATATTGAGGTTTTTCATCTTGAAAGCCCCCAACTTGACACTGAACCCCCACACTGTGCTGAAAGCCTTGAAATTCGAGATCTCCAGACTTGCTCATCTTCAGGACAAGTAGTAAAGGCATGCATACATGCTGATTCGCACCATGGTCATCATTTTTAAAATTAGGAGTTACACGTAAATCTTGGCACAGCCCCAGAACGCCCCAGAACGCCCATGACACACCCTTCCCCCAACTTTTTTCCACCCCCTTATTATGTACGCGTGTACTTCTTAAAATTCGCATGGCTCATGTACAGCCCGCAAACGCGCGAATGTGGCTGTTTTTGTGCGAGCAATACTTTTAAAATCTACCTTTGAGGGCGGGCAGCAGTCTAGTAGAGGTGATAATTGGTCCTTTTCCCCTTAGTCCCACTGCAAGGCTTAAACTGAACGAGTGGGAACAGATTCTTTTGATTCTATGTGTTGCAGAATCACAGGAAACTGGGAGCCCTGATTTGATTTTTTGGCATCCTGATAGTGATCACATACAGAGCAATTTTCAAAAGGAATTCTGAGGGTAAAAACTGTGTTTTACGTGCAGAAATGGCCCTGCTTAAAATTGCCTGCCCAATATGCATGTTTAATTGAGCGCATACATCCTAAATGTTAGTAATTGTATGTGTATAGTGGAAAGGGATTCCTGGGAGTGGGGAGACTGAGCAGGGCTTAGATTAACAAGCATGCATTTTGATATGGGAAAGCTTGCATATAAAATATCTTGGACAATTAGCAGGTGTAATTTGTATGGGGAATTTTGCTGGGATCATTTTTAAAGAGATTTACTCGCATAAGTTGACTTTGAAAATTGGTGCAACTTTATGTGGCTGTTACAGGTTATCCTCATAATGTTCGCACATATTAGCCTTGCTACTTTATACTGCTTAAAAATGGAACAGGAAAGACTGCTGAATGAAAGCAATGTTCCATCTTGATTAGCAAATTGACATTCATTTTAATTTTTGTCTGCAGTTACTTAAGGAAATATGGAAAATGTGTATGGTAACAAATACCTCACCATAAGCGCTACATCTCTAGTGCTCTCTATCTCCTCAAGCCAACAGTGCAGTAAATGTAAAGTCATCTCCAAATCGGGTAATGCACCTTTCCACATTTTGGGCCTGATTTATTAAACTTATTCCCCAAAGACTAGAAAGGGCAAACATGTTTTAGTAAATAAAATCCTAGGTGGCTCCAAATGATCCAAAGGAGAAAGAACATCCTCATTTTGCCTGAGACCTCTGACCTTATACACAGCTTCTAAATATGTTTAAATAAACAGTATTTGAGATGGTCACTCCGTTCTTTAACATTTATAATTAAATCCAGACAGTTTAGTTTTCAGCAGTTTTTTAGTGTACTCCACCCAGCTTAAAAATTAAAATTAGGGAACCAGACTCCCAATCCATCTCTTAAAACTGTTTGCTTAAAGACATTTCTCATCTCTGCTTTCTAGACCCTGGACTCCCAGTGATTTTTCAAGCTTCTCTTTCCATTTAATTGTCAGGCTCAATCCTATTGAGCACAACTAGGCTAGCAAGAGACAATTTGATGTTCCCAATAGTTTGCATTTTGTTTTTTTTGAAATTCAGTTCACTATGTTCCTTTTTTCCTTTGTTTCATTATGAATGAAATCTGATTAAAAAAAAATCAAAACCCCAACCAAAAAGCTAGAAAGAATTCATCTGATAGTTTTTTCTGCAAAACACATTCTATTGTAGCTTTCTTAACTATCTAAGGTTGCTTTCTTCTAATTATTCTTTTGTTGTTTTCCTGTTTGAAAGAGCTCCCTTTTGACATTCCTCAGATAAAAGAACTCTCATGTTTCTTTGATAGCAGAAAAGAAATGAGCTCTTCAAAAATGTGAGGGCAACCACTGTGCCAGAGTGTGGGGCATCTGTGTTTCCCAGCCTGAGACCAACTGGGACTTACCTCATGACCTTATCTTCATCCTTAGGGAACAGGGAAGCTCTGTAATTTTGCCAGCTCATAATGGCACTGACTGACACTACAATCCCCATGGCATATAATCATGTTCCTATGATGTTTTGATTGTGCAATTATATCTAGAGGGATGCACTAAAATCATGAGCGGGGGCCACTGGTGCACCTCCGAGACCAGCTCAGTGTATCATCCTAGGCTCTGATTCAGTGAGCCCTGCTATTGGGTGCCACAAGGTGCTCTGACCTTGGCAGAGGGGTGTGGGCCCAGCCCTCACTCTCTTATATCTGCCACACTTAGGGCCACTACTCAAATTAAAGGGTTGATTTATGGCTTATTGATTTTTATATCTGTCTGTCTATCTATATAATAAAAAGCTCCTTTTTCTGTGCATCTGGTGGTAGCCAATGACAGACATACGTGAACTCTATTCCTATCTCTTTATAAGTGTCCACTGTAGGTCACGTTTTCTCCTATTGGCCTAACAAAACAAATGAAAAAAAGAGTTTTGATTGCAACTTTCCTTTTGGGGCTCCAAATCCACTAAAAATATTTTCCTGGTACCATTCATATTATACAGTTAACCACAAAAAAAATTGTTTACACTATTTTGAAAGGTAATTGGGAATTAGCCAGTATTTCTTGCTCTGCATTGACCTCTTTGGTAGTTAGATGCATATTGCACTTATTTGGCATGCCTCATTAGATGAGCTCCTTGGCTGTGACTCATTGTACTCCTGCAGAATACATGGCCAGACCATTAGTAGACCCAACCCTGGCAGCACAAGATGGTTAAGGGTAGGAGTGCCCCAGTCAAATAGCCCATCTGCCAGCTTATGCTATGGACCTGTAGAGGACCACAAGCCAATGAGGATGAGGTAGAGCATCCTTGCAGCCACTAGAGCCAGTTGTGTACCACAAAAGAGCAGGGAGGGGTTGGAGCCAGAGTCCTAGGGCTGCGGAGCTAGAGGAAGGTGAGGGAGGACAGGTGTCTGGGCAGAGGCACCAAAACAGGTATTAGAAGCACTGATAGATATTTCCCATGAAACTTTGGGAACTATCATGATCCTTGAGTCAGTGAGCCATGATCTCAACTTCAACTATGAAGTCACCCCCACTGGGGCAACTCAGCCTGTATCAGGAGTCATGGCTGGAGCAATAGCTCATGGACCAGATCTCCCAATCCTCGGTAGTTACAATATTATGGTCATGCTCCATGGTCCAAGTAAGGTGAGCATTAAGGGAAGGTCCCCTTCTCCTCACTATCGAGTCGATTTTAAAATTGTTGCTCAAGCAAAAACGGCCACATCTGCATGTACGTGAGCCTCAAGTATGCAATCCACAATTTAAAAAGCCACAAAGTATGTATTTGTCAAGAAGAAGTGGATGAAAAAGGGATGGGGCATAGGTATTCTGGGGCAGGGTCAAGAATTATGCATAAAAGTCCATATTTTTAAAAAGCTGACCATGGTGCACGTCAGCTTGTTATCAGCATAACTTTACTTCTGGTCCTGATGAGGATCAAGTCTGGAGATTATAGAAACATTTATTCACTCTTTCTTTGCCACTTGCTTTTCAACCGGTTAGAATGCTTCACTTGTTGGTCATCAAGAATAGAGGAATGAAGATTATTGTGACCTTTTTTTGGTGCAGAAATGAATCCACTAATTGAGCAAACTTCTTCCATTGAATTTCCTGCCTTTGTGAACCTTAGGAAGGCTACTGCCATATTTTTAGTACTTCATTTTTTGTCTATTAGACATTATGATACCATAATAAACAGAAAAGGAATTTAATAAAGCATGGGCTAAGCACAGGGGATCTTAATTCTAAAAAAAGTGAAGGGAAAACCTGAGATCCATTGGGGTCTATGACACTGCACCAAGAATAAAACTGAGAAGATTAAATGGATTTTGTGGTCCTTATCTGCCATGATATTTTATGTTTCTATGTTAGGTGTAGTCTACTGTCTTAATGTCAGTGCTATCAGGACTTTGCTATCAAGGGCCACCTCAGATGGAACATATGTACCTGGAAAGGCTATACCCAAGGTGTGATGGTAGAGCGCAGGGGCTGGATACTGGTCAAGAGAGAGTTGTGGAGCAGAAACAGCAGAATTGAATAGCAAGGCAGATGCACAGTCAGGAATCAGAGAGCAGAAAAGCAGCACTTCCCTATGGCAGATTTCAAGAAGACTGTTAGACCAGAAACTATGTGCCTTTTGAGATTGCCTTATATGTTGGTCTCAATTTGGGACACGCCCAGTGCCAGTCCAGTCAGACTGCTGAAGAGGTGTGGCTAACTCTCCATAGTGTAGAGGGTGAAAATGCTAGGACTCACTTGTAATTTAACAGCCTCTGTAGCTCTGCAGCAGGTTCACAGCCTAAAAGTGCTGTAGCCATGGGTTCAAACCTTGCTGACCTTGGCAGCTACTTAGTAAAAAATACACCAAGCATGTTGATGATTTAACCTTGATTTAAGAATATTCATTATCCATAGTACACATCTTCAGAAGAGTAAATCTATAACAGTTTGGAAATATACATATAATAGCAACTGTTCCATTCATTCAGCTACAACAGACAATTTAAGGACAGGCAGACATTACAATGTTCTGCTATCAATTTTATTTTCCTTTCCCCCAATTTTAGGGGAAGGAGGAACTAGATATTGTCTCATGAAAATACTGTCTTGGATTTTGAATGCACATTTCTCAAGGGCCACAAAACAGTAAGCTTAGCACCTGTGTTTGAGCTTCCTGTCCTGGGGCTGTGGAGATGGTCAGAGAGAAGCACAGAGACATTCTGAATTATAGGAAACTTCCCTTCCACTTCAGGTCCAGAGAGGGAACATCTGTTATCCAGCTAAGTTGTCCTGTCATCCAACTTCTTAGAAGTCTTTAATGGTCACAGGAGGAGATAGAATGATTGCAGGTCCAGTGCAACGTAAATGCAGCAAGACTGTTTGTTGCAATATTTCAACTGAAATCCTGGGAGAATTCTCATAAAAAATGTATCTGAAATCCTCACATGGTAGTTTTAGAGCTGGTTTTACTTGAACATACCTTATGTAAATATTTGTTCTGAAAATTCATTGCTGTTTCAGTTTAAAGAGACTCAGATTTATGACATTGCTTTGCCCAGCTCTACTAAGAGTACATTCATTTATCAACATTTTCTCCTTGTGCCCCTAGAGAAACCATATGCAAAGGAAAAATCTGTAATCACTGAACGCAATGGAAAGAATCTATGGTGTGAACTATTTGTCTTTTTATAGGCAGTTAAATGTCCATAATGCTAACATTCATTAGTGTGGGATTCTAAAGTCACCCTCTACAATGACATCCATTTCTTCCTATTAAATAATTCTGATCATATGACATAAGCCAGTAATTTCTTTCTGTGAAGTTTTGCTTTTATGTGTAAGCGTTGGGCCGTATTGCTTTCATTCCTTAGCACAGAACATGGCCTTATTTCTGATTTAAAAGCAGGGCTGTTTCCTTTGTATTACTGTTGCTTTTGCTATGAGCAGTATTGGGATTGTCTGCTTGAAATAAAACAAATATATAAAAAATAATCACTAAGAAAATGCATCAAAATGGTTTAAATGGATGCCATCATACCCAAAGCTAAATCGCCAAAATGCCAACACTGGCTGGTATTTCGGTATCTGCTTCAGAGGGTCAGAGCAATGGCATTTTCCAGATATCGAAACACCGGCCAGTTTGGGTATAAGATCAGTGTGTTGAAGATAAGTGTTACAAGTTGCTATTTTAAGTGCAATTTAAAAAAAAAAAAATAAAACAATCAAATGATACTTAGAATTATGAAGACTGATGATTAAAGAATAGCTAAGTGCATTTTGGTGATTTATCTTCAGGTATGATGGTCTTCATTTAAACCATATTGATGTATTTTCCTAGTGGTTATTCTTGATATCTTTGTTTTTTTGTTTTTTTTTTTAATTCTTTATTTTCAATTTTGAAAATTTTTTCCAAGATATAAACTCTTTACAGAAAAAATTGATGTCTAATACAAAGAAATCTAAATAAAATAACATAAAGACTCCTGGTAATTCAAATTACATCTTAATGCATTTTAGACATCATAATTATAGGATAATAAGGAGATGGCAACTAAAGCATTTGCACAAGAAATTAATACAGAATTTTCCTATTATGACTAATTAACTGAGCACTGCAAGGAACCCATTCTCATTCTACTCCAAAACTGCTGCAGATACCTGCGGGGTATGAGCAACCAAAAACTCTTTTAACTGTTTAGGCTCTTGAAATATATAATTATTACTTTTATAAAGTATGGAAGCCCTAGAAGGGTATTTTAAAGTAAAACGGGCCCCTAACTTGATTACATCTCCTATATATTTGTATTTTAACACTTTTTTTTCCCTTTTGATTCTGCTTCAGATTGTCACTGTTAGCAAGATGTAAAGGATCTGATTTTCTTGGAATACTATACAGTAGTGGTGTGCATTCGTTTTCAATGAAATTGGAAATAAAGACGATATTTCCTATTTCATTGCATTTCAGAAGGAAAAAAAAACCAAAAGGAAAACCCACAAATTTTCTTGTGATTTTCCTATCATTTTTTGGGGGAGGAGGAAGGGCACATCTACTAAACAAAACCCCCCAAACTCGCCCCAACGCTTCAAATTTAATGAAATAAAACCTCCCCACCCTCTTGCCCCCCCCCCCCCCAAGACTTGCTGAAAGTCCCTGGTGGTCCAGCGGGGGTCCCGGGAGTGATTTCCCTCGCTTGGACCATCAGCTGCCAGTAATCAAAATGGCGCAGGCTGTCCATTGCTCCTACCATGTGACAGGGGCCAGCCAATGGCACCGATAGCCCCTCTCACATGGTAAGGGCAAAGGGATGCCGGTGCCATTTTGATTACTGACAGCAGGAGATTCCTCCTGGGACCCCTGCTGGAACACCAGGGACTTTTGGCAAGTGTTGAGGGGTCGGGAGGGTGGGGGGGGGGGGTTGTATTTAATTAAATTTGAAGGGTTGGGGCAGGGGTTAGTTTTGTTTTTTATTTACACAAAATTGGGACGGAAAAAGTTTTCTGATCCGGGGAGTGGAATGAAATGGCCCACCCCGGGCCCGAAAATGAAATAGCAACAAAAAAAAATGTATGCACACCACTACTATACAGTAGCTAGTGATCCAGAGGGATCCCTTGGAAGTAATTAAGTGTGCACCAGAAATAACAGCATCCATTCAACTGATCAATTCTCTTATGTCAGAGAAGCTCATTTGCTACCTTCTCAGTTTGTAAAAGGTTACTAAATGGACTCACATTGTGATTAGTAATGTATTAATATTATGAACTTGTGTGTCAACATAATTGGGAAAGCTAATAGCTAATGATTTCTACCATAGCAAGAGAGTGATAGGAAATGGGGTTTCCTGATTAGAAATGTACTATGCCAATAAATGCTTTTGATATTGAACTTAATGTTGAGACCCTGAATATGAATCTAAAGTGTTTATAAATGTATTAATATTTTTAATGCATTCAGAATTGGAAGCCTTTTGGTAAGCTATATTTTTACTTTAATAAGAACTGCCTGATAGGTTAGAGGAGTATTTCATAAACCAGTGATGTGCACACACCTTATTCAATGCATATACATTCACATCAATAAGTTACAGCTGTTAAGGCCACTGTTATGAGTGTCTTCCAGTTATTTCTATAAATTATATTGTGTTTATTTCCAGGGTTCCACTGGTTTCCCTGGATTCGCAGGCTCTAATGGAGAAAAAGGAGCACGGGTATGAAACGTTTTGCTAATTATATCCCTCTCCCACCACCAGCTAAGTATTTGGTTAAAGATAATGAATAACGAATGATGCATGTGAAGTTTTTTGGATCATTAAAGTTCCTTCTTTAGGCAATATCCTATATGTAGTTACCTGGTAGGTGACCCATGTACTTGTAGAAACTTGCAAACAAAACATTAATTAGCCTAATAAAGAAGCAATATTCAACCAAACAGCTTTGATGATTTTCCTTCATTTTGCATCTTGACAGGCTAGCATGGTATTCCCCAGTTAGCAGTTATGCAGTTTCCAAAGATGATAACTATATAATGCAGGTTGCAAAGAAGGTCACTGCATCATTTTCTGTTTTCATTGGCCTATGGCTCATTCTGCTATTGTTGGAGAGAGCAGATGAACATAGCAAAGGATAGTTTGGAAATCATAAATGTTGACCTTTCTAAGAGCATGAAGACAGACAGAAGTAATATTTATCTTTATTCTGACATTCACGTTTACATGGCAGTAAGAAATCTGAAACATAGATGTGTCACTTTGAACACGGGGGGGGGGGGTCATTTTCAAACAGCCCACATAGTGGTAAAGTTTGCGTGCATCATAAACGCAAGACTTCTTCGAGTATTTTCAAAACAAATTTCTGTGCATACATTTGCTTTGAAAATTCTCAACTAATTGCCCATGTATGTGAATAAATTTCCTTGTAAATAGTTTTATCTGCTCTTCTGATAGTGTAACTTATGAGGGGGAATTTGTGCATACTTTTAAAATTCCAAAAGGATATGCGTAGTTTCCAACTCCACTCCCAACTCTGCCTCTCAGAACATTTTTCTACAATATACATAAAAGTACACAGGGTAACATGGTTATGGGAGTATGTTCACACACACAAAGCTGCAGGCTCTTTTAGTACAGCCATTTATGAGCAAAAAGACTGATTTTATGCACATTTATCCTGTAGCTTTGAAAATTACCCCCACACTCACAGAGGTCAGTTCAAATATAAGTTGTACATTTCATACCATGAATTTTTCATCACTAACTTCTGATCATATGAAAATTTCCTGAACAATAACGTACCATTCTCAGCTTTCTAGATAAATATTTTCAAAGAAGGTATTTACAAATATTAAGCAACATATTATTTACATCTATAATTTAAACAAAGAAAGGAATCAAATTTCAGACTGCTTTGGAATAAAGTTTGTGAGCATTTTTTACCCCCTGCAGTTTGTAGCAAGTGATGAAGAGTAAGTGTGTGTGTGCTTTCACTTTGAAACTTGCCACAACTACAAAGTACCTGCAGACTTTTGCATCTGCTTTTTCTGCGAGAATATTTTCTGCAGAATATAGGATGCATCAACTTGAAAATACAAGCTACGTTTACTATTTTCCAATCCCATCAAAAGCATGGCCCTGGGAATGTCCTCTCCTCCCCAAGTGCAGATAAAATGCATTTGCTGTTTCACAATGCATGCATAGACAGCCAATATATGCACAAAAAAATCACTTTTTACCACCATAACTGGTTTTGAAAAAATGGCCTACCAGGGTAAATAGGGATTTGCCAGGTAAACTGGCCTATGTAAAAACTGATCTCAGAAAATGTAAAAAATATGTCCACAAAGCACATACTTTTAGTCACATTACAAAGTGTGTGGGTTTTACACTAGCAAGTATGCCCTTATAGTCACATACAAAGGGAGCTTTGCTGGGGGCACATTTAGATTGGGGGAGCAAAGTACAGGTGGAGAATATAATTTGTGCACAGATTTATTCCCTCTTTCCTCTACCCACAGAAAATGGAGGTACAAAGTATGCAGGTGCTTTTATCAGCAGAATCCTTTTAAGTGTAAGAAAATTTTCAAAAGGACTCAGGTCCATGAGTACAATATGAGCTGCAGACATTGCACCTAAATGGGTTTTTGAAAATGACCACCAAGGGCAGTTTTCAGAGGTATCAGAGGAGTTAGCCAGCTAGATCCCCCGGGGCGGGGGATTGCATCGCATAGAGCAGCTAGATCTAATGAGGCAGATATATTTAGCTGAAAAAATAGGTGTTTTGTGAATCGTGGTTAGGTTAGTGGCAGGGAATACACATGCCAACAAATAAAGCATGTATATTACATTTTCAAATATTTGTGCATATTTTTCAGGGATCTAGTCTACCCACAGATATAGGAGGTGAACAATATGTAGGTACTTTTAAACCCATGTAACTTGTCACTAAGTTTCAAAGAAAAACTACCCAGGTAATTACATTATGTGGGTACAAAAGTACCTGCATAACTTACACCTAGGTGATTTAGAGATAATTATCCCACTAATATGCAGACTTTTAAGAAGAGTCTAGATTCGTTCAAATACTTTTTTCAGATATTCTTGGAATGTACCAGTGTTTATTGTGTCATACAACTGGAGTGTACTAATGCAATAGAAATGGAAATAAAAACTGATTTGCCCTTACTGGTGAGATGAATTGTACCTTTATAACTGTGTTTGCATTTGCAATTCAGTCACTTGAAATTTCAGTAAAGCAGGAGCACTTGTAGTTGCAGTCTATGTGATTGGTTTGTGCCTCATAAGACATTAAGTACACTGAACAAGTTAAACTGATGGTCACAGGCTGTGGGCTGAAAAGTCACAATTCTTGATTGTACTCTATTATTTTATAATCCTATTTAATCCTCTCTTATGCAGATTTGTTTAATACCTATTGATCTCAGGCATCTTGCAAAAATTGACTGGGTTTCTAGCACTCAAAGATCGGAATTGCCTACTCAACACTTCTGTTTAGCAGGAATGTTTTCTGAAACTTTAAAACAAAAACTGAATATTGCTTCTGAAATAAGATCAGTTTTGGCAATGTCTAAGCCTTTGTTCCTTCATATCCCACCATATTCTAATTCAATTACTTCTACATCTGAATGAATAGTACATAAGTACTAGCTTCTTATAAATCAAGTGTGTGGGTTTTATACCAGAAAGTATGTTACAATCATAATTCAATCTTGTGTAGCTGAGCAGTAAACTGAAAATTCAGATGGGGCTATTTATGGCCAGTAGCACCCCCTTGATTGCAATTTTTGGTACAATAAAAGCACAAAAAAACAGACATTTAAAAACAAAAGGAACATTTTGTTCCTTAAGGCTCTGCACAATGTTTCCATAAAACTAAAATCATTGTTCTATTGTTGTATTCAATATACTTAAAATGTATTTGAAATATCTTTAACAGGGTGGGGCTGGTAAATCAGGACCAAGGGGACAACGAGGACCAACGGTACGTAATCTTCTAGTTGACATTATTAGCATTGCCATTTCAAAGTCAGTGTCCTGGCATCCACGTGAGACATTTCTTTGTCAACCTTTCAGGGTCCACGTGGCTCTAGAGGAGCAAGAGGTCCTACTGGAAAGCCGGGTCCTAAGGTAATTATCAATAATAGTACATTTATTTTCAATGTATTACAAAATGCTCCTGAAAAATAAATATTCTGATTTCATTTGATTATGGTCACTTAATACACTGCTTTTTTTCAGGGCACTGCAGGCAATGATGGTCCTTCTGGTCTACCTGGTGAGAGGGTAAGTGAAATATAATTAATATTCTATTAAGACATCTTTATCCCTATTTTTTACCATTTATCAAGGCTTTATGTACTAAGCATTTTCCCCATAATCTCAAAATAGAAGATGCCCATTAGTAAATCAGGCCCTAAGGATAGCTGCTTCTTCAAATTAAAAATGTATCAGCTCAGCTTATATATATCATAGATAGATTGTGCTCATTTAACATTCCCTCAAATGAATTTTGTTTAATCAGATTTCTTTAAATTTCAGGTGAAATATATTTCAGATTCTTTTAGTGGGAAACATAAATGGGCAATTTACTATAGTGGTGGACTCTACAGGTCATAACTATATGTACTGTAGCTCGAAAACTTTATTAGATAGCAGAAGCAAAGATTTCAGAACCTAGAAGAGCAGAAGCTTTTTCTATTAATTTGGAGTGGAGTTCTGATGGATATATGAAGATATTGAATATGTAGCAGTCTAGTTTCAGTGAAATAGAAATAAAGAAGACCATATTCAGCCACTATGTGACTCAGTAATTTAGATGGATAAACTTACCTGACTAACTTAGCCTATATATTCAGCAGAGTAGCTGCGCCATTGAATATATCCAGGTATCCTAAATTAATCCAACTAACTTTAGGAGAGGTCTATAGGGCAACCAGAAATAGCTGGATAAGTTATCCAGCTAACTCTGAATATTGGAGCTATCCAGAAAACTTAACCAGCTAACTTAGCTCCTCCCCGTTATGCTCATTCCCCTCCCAGGCTAAGTGGTGGCCAGTGACGGTGGCCAAATATTTAAAATAAGCTCCTTAATTGGATAAGTTGGAACTTATCGAGCTGAACGGCCCTGAATGTTGACCCCTAGGCTCATAAAAATTGATATTGGTGTCTTGATAAGAAGATATTCAGTCTGTATAATTCAGATGAGCAAGAAAAACCTTTATTTGAAATACATCCTTTGAGAATAAAATTCCAGGTGGATCCAAATTTAATTGGATAGCATTAGCATTTTGATTTCCTGTAGATATATATCCAAAAAGTTCAGTGGTAGGTATGTGCACAATAAAAAACATTGTTTTCATTCATTCATTCATTTCATAGGTCACAGTCCATTTGTTAGGTCATTTCAAATAAAACCTTTTCATTTATTTGTTTAATTCATTCATTTGTTTATCATTTTAGTCAAAGGGGGAAGCCATGCAGGATATTTTGGGCTTCTAAATTGTGATTTTCTAATTCTTTCTAATGAAACTGGTGGGTAAATATTATCAGAAGGGTGAAGGCATGCCAACATAGCAAGACTATGTCAACATGGCACAAAACATGGCACAAAAATGGCATGAAGAGCCCAAGGATCTACAATGGGGCAAAATGGTGCCCGCTTTCCTAACACACCCCCAGGCACCCCTCCTGAGGGCACCATGAAATATTTAAATTAGGGGTCCCATTGCCTTTTTTGAGGAAGTAAGGAGAAGCAAAAGATACTCTGTGGCCTGTTTGTTGTTGGGAAACATTTGTAGGGAAACAGAGGTCTTGAATTTTATCCTAGCTTCAGTAGGAAGCCAGAAAAGTTGTAAAGGATAGGCTTTATATGATCTTGTCAACTTAATGGATTATTTTATGTATATAAATTTGGACCATGCTCATCACTTTGGAGGGCGGAGGTAAGACATTTTTAAAATAAATAATAAATAAGAAGAGCAGTAGCAAGCTCCCTAAGATGCTATATCAGTAGCAAGACCCTTAAGGTGGTGGTGAAGCGAGGCCATGGCAGGTAAACAAAGTAGAAATAAGACCCATGAGGTGGTTTATCTGGGCAGATAGGCAGTGCAGCAGCAAGAACTTCAAGGTATTTTCAGTCATCTTTTCAATCGCATAGAAATTTCAGAAAACCCAACAAACACTAGGGATGTGAATCGTTTTTTGACGATTTAAAATATCATCCGATATATTTTAAATCATCAAAAATCGTTAGAGCCGCAATACAATAACAATTCCCCCGATTTATCGTCAAAAAAATCGTAATCGGGGGAAGGGGGAGAGCGGGAAAACCGGCACACTAAAACAACCCTAAAACCCACCCCAACCCTTTAAAATAAATCCCCCACCCTCCCGAACCCCCTCAAAATGCCTTAAATTACCTGGAGTCCAGAGGAAGAGTCCCGGTGTGATCTTTTACTCTCGGACCTCGGACCTCCGTGCGTTGTAGAAACAAAATGGCACCGGCGCTACCTTTGACCTGTCATATGACAGGCCGGCGCCATTTTGTTTTTTTGTCCCCCGATGTCAGGAGCGTAGGAGATCGCTCCCGGACCCCCGCTGGACCCCCAGGGACATTTGGCCAGCTTGGGGGGGCCTCCTGACCCCCACAAGACTTGCCAAAAGTCCAGCAGGGGTCCGGAATGACCTCCTGCAGTCGAATCGTTTTTCCGTACGGAAAAACGATTCACGGTAGGAGATCGCTCCCGGACCCCCGCTGGACCCCCAGGGACTTTTGGCCAGCTTGGGGGGGCCTCCTGACCCCCACAAGACTTGCCAAAAGTCCAGCGGGGGTCCGGAACGACCTCCTGCAGTCAAATCATGTTGCCGAATGGCCGGCGCCATTTTGCGCAAAATAGCGCCGGCCGTACGGCAACACGCATCTTGTGGGGGTCAGGAGGCCCCCCCAAGCTGGCCAAAAGTCCCTGGGGGTCCAGCGGTGGTCCGGGAGCGATCTCCTACCGCAAATCATTTTTCCGTACGGAAAAACGATTCGACTGCAGGAGGTCGTTCCGGACCCCTGCTGGACTTTTGGCAAGTCTTGTGGGGGTCAGGAGGCCCCCCCAAGCTGGCCAAAAGTCCCTGGGGGTCCAGCGGGGGTCCAGGAGCGATCTCCTACGCTCCTGACGTCAGGGGACAAAAAAACAAAATGGCGCCAGCGCTACCTTTGACCTGTCATATGACAGGTCAAAGGTAGCACCGGCGCCATTTTGTTTCTATAACGCACGGAGGTCCGAGGTCCGAGAGTAAAATATCACACCGGGACCCTTCCTCTGGACCCCAGGTAATTTAAGGCATTTTGGGGGGGTTCGGGAGGGTGGGGGATTTATTTTAAAGGGTTGGGGTGGGTTTTAGGGTTGTTTTAGTGTGCCGGTTTTCCTGCCCTCCCCCCCCCACTGGACCCCAGGTAATTTAAGGCATTTTGGGGGGGTTCGGGAGGGTGGGGGGATTTATTTTAAAGGGTCGGGGTGGGTTTTAGGGATGTTTTAGTGTGCCGGTTTTCGATTTACACGATTTACACGATATTTTAAAAACCCAAACTGCGACGATCCGATTCCCTCCCCCTCCCAGCCGAAATTGATCGTTAAGACGATCGATCACACGATTCACATCTCTAACAAACACAGATTGATTTTCAAAAAGACCGGCTTATCCATCAACTCTGGAACCAGCCTTGAGCAATAAGGGCTTAGTATGTTCCCTGTCATTAAGAAGATATGTTCACCGGGCATGATGGTTGGTGGGCAGAGAAGATGGGGCTGAGCAGACTGCCGACTGGTGTGCCCACTATGCCAGTGCATCATGTGTCCATGTTCTCGATAGGCTCTGTGAGATAGCTTATCACAAATATTTGTTCTGGGGTGGGTCAAGGGTCTCTGTTGCTTTAGCTAAGGCCTCTATCAGGAGAGATGGTTCGGTGGGGCAACATGGCTGTGGTATATTGAGGTTGGAGAAGTGCTGCTCATGGTCACACTGCTCTCTAGCATGGTCACTCTTTCCTGCACTACATCCACATTGTGCCTCTGCCTCTGGAACTCCTGTTCATACCCTCTAGCTGTCAATATCTCCTTCATGAAAGCGAGATGTTGAGACCAGAGGGTGAGGCTCCCTTTCAGTCATGGATCACAAACCATGGCAAGCATATAATTATTGTTTTGTGTGAGAGGTTTCAGTATCTCTTGCACCTTCTTCTGCGAAGTGTCCACAAACTGAAACACCTCTACCTCCATTCCCTCTTGCTCACAGAAACCCTGTACCTTTTCCTACGTAATATTTTTTTGGGGATGACCACACCCAGGGTTATGCTTCTGGATCTCAGATCCTTCGTGACATCTGGGAAGGGCTTCAAGATTACTATTAGCTACAAGAAAGGGGGTCGAGTAAGAGTCTCTGACCACTGCCTTGATCCTTTCTGGATCCGTGAAGGGGGCCCCATTGGCAGGCAACAAAGACGTTATTTGCTTCTGAGCTCCCCTCCTCTTCTCTAGCCATAGAAGACATGCGAACCACAATCCATCTCTTTTAGAAATGATTCACAATCTCATGAAAGCTCCCTGGCCTCTCTGCATCTCAAGGTGATGGAGGGCACACTACCTTACCTGTACTCATCATGCCTCAGGTACAAACTTCGATTGTAAGCCCTTTGGGGATAGGGAAATACCTACAGTACCTGAATGTAATCCTCTTTGAAGTGCTTAAAAAAGTGTGTAAAGTGGAAAATTAAAAAATCTAAATAAAAAATAATCTTGGCTTTGATACACCACCTTCCCTTAAGGTGCTCCACCTCTTGGCTTCACTCCGTTAATGCCAATGGCTTATTCTTGACAGATCCATTTGAGGTGGATTTTCCCCACGTCCCACCAATGGCATCATTAAGTAAAGTCAAACTCAAAGGTGTACCATTCCACCCAGAACTCCTGGATTGCCACTACGAGGCCCTCATCCTCCAGCAAGGAGTTGTTGAAATGCCAGTGGGTGGCTTGAGGCTCAGCCGAGTTGAGTCTCACCTTCACGGTCACTGCATATTGATCCGAGAAGGCTGCCACCTTGAATGCACTCAAGAGGGTTTGTGACTTAAAGAAGTTCGTGACGTAGAGCCAGTCAAGACAAGAATGACTGATTTGTACCCCCTCCATCCGGATGAAAGTGAAGGAGGTGGAATCAGCCAGGTGATGTAGTCACCAGACATCAGCCAGGGAGAAGCAATTGACCGTCTCCCCCAAGAATTTGACTGAGGCGATGTGAGGTGCATGGCAACTATGGTCATGGCTTTCGAGGGCGCAGCTAAAGTCACCTCCAAGCACTATCTCCTCTGCCGCATCCAAGATGTGCATTAGAAATGACAAACAATGAAAGAATTCTAACCTTGCTGATCCATCGATCGGGGTGTACACATTGATTAAATTGATCATGCAGCCTTCGATCCATACCCGCAAGTGTAGCATCCAACCTGGCACAACAAATCGGACTCCCAGCACATTGGCCTGAAGGGATTCAGCTAACAGGGTGGCCATTTCCCCGGCATATCCAGAGTGGCTAAAAAATATCCTACTGTGCACCTCCAGGAGCCAGCTGACTTCACTCTCTGGAGTGGAGTGGGTCCCCTGTAGGAAGCTTATTATTTTTATTTTTTTTATTTTGAGTTTTTCTATACCGGCATTCGCGATGGGAATCGCATCATGCCGGTTTACAATTAAGAAGTTGTGACAAAAGGAATATAATAAGAACATTAACAGGTGCTGAAAGAAAAGTAGCAGTTACAATGAAACAGGGACAAAATACAACTTGGACCAGTGAAGAGGCGATAGTAATTTAACAAAGAGAAAAAATTGCCAATTGGCAAAGTTGTTGATTACCCTGTTGGGTGATCAGAGTTGTTTAAAGGTGAATAAAGGTTCAGCTTATGAAGTACTCCTACCCCCTCCAAAGTAAGGAGAATACCCACCTCCTGTGGAGACTTTCCCTGCAGCTGTTGGTGTTGAGTGCTGATAGTTAAGAATCATCCTCTATCAGGAGACTGTCTGCAGCTCTACTGACATCCTGGGAAAGGATACCAGCTGCTTGACCATAGGTTTGCTTTCTTTAAGATGATCCAGGAGTTCTCTAGCAGAATGGTGGAGCAGCTCTACCTTGGGACATCATTTGAGAGCTGCATCCACCTTACTTTGTCTGCCCATCCTTGCTCACAGGAAGAGACCTTCAAGTGGGATAAGAGGATCCATACTATTCACTTCCCTTGCTCCCCTGACTGAAAAGAGGTTAAGAGACGCTCCTTCGGATGCTCTGCATAACAACCGAAAGGATTCTGGACTCTCAGTTCTCCCTAATTAAATGTCCATTCCTTTAGATACCCCTCCCCCTGGGTCTGGCTGGCCTAATGTCTCAGTTGGTACCTCCTGTGACAGTGGCTGAAGGTTAATGAACACCTCTGGGAGAGGATGGTGGTTACCCCTTCCAGACTAGGCACTGCGTGCCTGGTCCCAGCATACCATATGTCCTCTTTTGACTCAATCAGAACCCTTTCCCCTCTCCCTCTACCCCCTCACGGCCTACTACTCCAAGGCTAATCCCTAGAGTAGAGCCTGGATCCCTGCCTTTGCTAGGTAGGGACGCTGATGGCATCCCTCCCTCTTCCCCGGCCATTGAAATAACAGCTTGCCCTGCAGCTGGTGGTGGAAGGAGGAGAGGGGAAAGATACAACATCAGGGGTTCTTTTTCTATCATTTGGGGTTCAGGATCTGGGAGTGTCAGGCGATTTTTTAAATTAATATCCCTGGGAACCTGCTCCTCCCATCTTGGGGAGGAGTCCTCTGAGGAGGGTGGTAAACTCCACTCCATCAGTGGTACTCCATTTGGGAGCCTAGGAGAATCTTGAATTTTTTCATCTCCTTCCTTGGGAATTTGCCAAGCCTGACTCTCCTGTATTTTTTCCTTTCTTCCTCTTATCATGACTCTTGGTTTCTTTCTGTCTTTTCCCAAGTTCTGCTTTAGCAGTAGTAGGGAAAAAAAGCAGAGGGGTTAAAGGCAGATGATCTTGTAGATATTGGGACAAATGTCTCTGATCCTCCCTCATACTTTCTTTTTTCTTAATCTTAATATTGAATTCCTTTATCCACATTCTGCCTTATTCATGTCTCCTTCAATCTCCAAGGTCACTTCCCTCTAATTGTTCTGGGGTTTTGGGGTATTTGTGGCCGATGCAGCGGTGCCCATGACTGGAGATCCTGGGTTGTCTGAGGAAGTCAGGGTGAAGGGGGGAGGGGGATTTCTGATTGCTTTTCTCTCCTTTTTTTTACACGTGGTTGCTTTCTGGGATCCCTGTCTGTCGGGGTCCTTAGCCCAGTGCTCTGACTCTTCAGTATTGGTGTGAGGAGGAGGAACCTCAGAGATCTGAGCCCCAGTGACAGCAGTACCAGTGGAGTCCGTTCTCTGTCCAGGCTGTGAGGAGGTGTTCATTTGGTGTTTTGTATCTGATGATATTGTGGAGAAGGAGGGGGAGTGGTCATTCCTTACTCTGTCTACAGTTCCTGAAACAGTGCTCTGCTCAGGACTGCATTTGGTGGTCTTGGAGGTAATTGTTGCTGGAGGGGCTGGGGGGGGGGGGGGGGTCGCCATGGCTGAAATGTGTGCACTCTCGCCAATTTGGCTTTGCTGGATTAGCCTTCTTGGTCATGAAGCATCCCTTCTGGTTGTGCCCTACTCCCCCGCATGCAAAGCACCTTGCCACCCCCGATGAATAGTATACTTGGCATGTGAAACCTTCATGGAGGATGGTAAACTACTCCTCAGCCTGCTCGGTGCCTCTCGGCAGCTTCATAAATACCTCCTAGCAGTAGGACTCTCTGTGCCGGAGAGTGCAATACTTATGCCCCATGGGGATAACTGAGATGGCTGATTTTAGCTCCCCAAGGGCAATGCAGGTATGTTTCCAGGACTGCATTAGGAAGGAAGGTGGGGACATTGGAGAGAACTATTCTCATTCCCAGGCCATCAAGGGACTCTTGTGGGTAGAATATTACTTCACAACCAGCCCTTCCATGAGCATTTTGGGTGTTGAAGCCAGTTTTGCAAGGATGGAGACCCACAGGTTTTGCCATTGCTGTGGCAAAATCCTAGGGTTCCTCCCCTGGTAGCACTGGACATCGGACCCCATGCTTTCTGTACAAGTTTGCTCTTGCTTCACTGTGTGATGTTTGAGCTCTTCCTTTGGGGTATGAAGTACTCCTGGCCATTGCTGCTACATATAAGAGTGGTTACGTGGTTGGGGTTGGATTTATCACATTTGCTCAGGGTGGGGATTCTTCCTCTGAGCTAATGGCAAGATGTGTTTGTTTTCTCTTTCTTTTTGCCCCTTCTTTGGTGGGACCTTCCTTCAGGGGTGGATCTCCAGGCAATGTCTATAAAGGTCTGCCTTCTCTGGGGGATGATCCCAGAAGGAGTAGTTCCAAACAGTAGAGGCATATTTTGTTGAACCTGGGCATTATTAATGATGTCAGTGGATGTCAATTCTATGCTTTTTCCTTGGGTAATGGTGGTGGATATACCGCCCCTTCTCCCCCCCCCCCCCCCCCCAGGAAGGCGCAAGGATTTGTCATGTTCCTGCCCAAGGTCACAGAGGCTGAAACAGGCCTTCCCATGATGGCACATTTCAGTGGATGTGTTTTTATCCCCCCGGGACATCTAAGGTGAATCCAGGCCCTCCGATGCTGATGTTTTTCCCTTCCAATTTGGCGCAAGGATTTCTACATTCCTACCTGGGGATATTGGGGCAGTCCAGTATCCTCCCATTCCAGTGCAGGGGTTTGCAATATTCCCTTCCAGTGTTGGGGTAGCTACATTCCCTCCCAGTTCAGTGCAAGGGTTTGTAGCATTCCCACCCGGGACTGTTGTGCAGTCTGTACCCTCCCAATTTGGCATAAGGTTTCCGTCCCACAATGATGTCCCCTACTGGAGATGGTTGTGCTTTTCCACTTTGCAGTATTTTCAAAGTTCCTGTGGGGTTGAGGGTGACACATTCTGGAGGTTTTGGCATAGTCTGTGAGCAATCGGGGTTAGAATATTAGACCCCTCTGTAGATGGCAGTGGTTGGCCTCCTTTTGGGAGCTGGATAGCACCTGTAATGGACATTAGTAGTTGATGCTTGCCTTCTGGAGAAGAGACTGTGCACTCCTTGGGGTATGGGATATTTGGTCTAGGTGAGGTCTTCTTGGGATTCTTGACCACTTGCAAAAGTTCTTTTATGCTGGTATTGAGATCAGAAAAATAACTTGGTGGTTCAGTTCCAATGAGGCATTGCTGAACTTGTTCTTGAGCTGTTGTGATTGTTTTTGGTTTTATAGAGGCTGGTTGGATGTCCTCTTGAGTTAGAGAAGGCTCTGTAGAAACATTTTTTATTTCCATGTCCAAAGGGCCAGCGGTAGTGGTTGGCAGTAAATGGATTATAGCTGCAGGCAGTTAATTGCTTTTGGACAGAGGGGAATGTAGAAATATCCTATTCTTCTTGGGCTTTCCAGTCTTTTGAGGCATATTTAGCTTGTGCCTAAATGGGGAATGCCTGCTTCAATAAGTAGGGAAAAAAAGCTCAAAGGAAGGAGAAGAAAAGAAAAATTCTCTCTGTTGGCTGTTGCTCCAACCCCCTACCAGGCATAAGTTATTATCGGAACAAGATATTACACAATCGTCTCTGACACTCCAAAAGGCACCCCCGACCAAATAAACAGACCGATACAGTAAGGACGCGGTAGAAAAAGTGCGGCAGTGCCAGGCACCCGCTCATTTGCCGCGCGCACAGTTCGGATCACATACCGCTCGATACAGTATTTAAATGGCATGCAAATGCAAGCCGCGTCCAAAGCGCATCCAAGAAGTGTCCATGAAGCGCAATCCATTTTACTGTATAGAGCGCTATACAGCGCCTATACAGTAGGATCCCAACTTTAAGCAAAAGAAAAGGATCAGAGAAGTATCAGCCGGCCATTAACAGCAAGGGTCATGATTTAGCAAGACAATTCCCCTAGGGGAAAAAAAAATACAATCAAATCAAACCAAAAGAAAAACGAATTAGGAAGGACCTGTTGTTTCCAAGCATAACCTAAACTCTTGCCTGCCCAACCTAAAATCCAACGCACCGGGAAAGCCACTCTTCAGATCGCGACTAATCCCATTACTGGATGGACGAAAGATTTTTTTAAGCGTCCCAGTTCCTCTCTCCGCAATGTCAATGCATTCTCCTTTCCACTGCAATGCGAACAGTATTCTGAAAAATAACTTTCAAACCCAGGGTGGTGGAGCATTGTTGTGCTTGATAAAACCTGCACTCAACAGGATTGGGCAAACTTTCCCCCAGCCCCCGCTCACCTGCCCTGGCCGCATCCATGGGTGCCGGTCTCCGGAGCAGCCCCAGTCCTCTCTCCCCTCCTCCCGGGGGCAGCCGGCAGCGAGAGCAGCTTCAGCATCCCGGGGCAGATTGGGCGCTCCCCATTCTCTCGCCGGCGATGGTGAATGAGCGCATGCCGTGACCTCCGACGTCCAGCCGGGCGCTCAGGTCACGGCGTGCGTTCATGCACCTTCGCTGCCATGAGCGCACGCCGTGACCTCAGATGTCCAGCCAGGCGCTCAGGTCATGGCGTGCGTTCATGCACCCTCGCCGGCGGGGGCTGCAGGAAGCCGCCTCGCATGGGGAGCGCCAGATCCGCCCCGGGCTGCTGAAGCCGCTCTCGTTCTCGCCGCTGGCTACCCCCGGGAGGAGGGGAGAGAGGTCTGGGGCTGCTCCGGAGACTGGCACCCATGGACGCAGCCAGGGCAGGTGAGCGGGGGCTGGGGGAAAGTTTCAGAATACTGTTCGCATTGCAGTGGAAAGGAGAATGCATTGATATAGTGGAGAGAGGAACTGGGATGCTTAAAAAAATCTTTTGTCCTTCCAGTGATGGGATTAGTCACGATCTGAAGAGTGGCTTTCCCGGTGAGTTGGATTTTAGTTTGGGCAGGCAAGAATTAGGAAGGCAAGAGTTTAGGTTATGCTTGGAAACAACAGGTCCTTCCTTCCTGCTCCGGAGCTGTCAGCGCGCCCGCACGGGAGACCGGCACCCATGGACGCGACCAGGGCAGGTGAGCGGGGACTGGGGGAAAGTTTGCCCGATCCTGGCTCCTCTAAAGGTCTTGTCCCGGGGGGTGAGGGGGTCATTTGCCTGTGAAATTCCGTCTCTCTGACCTGTCGCTCCACAGTAACGCAGGGGTAAGGGTAGGCGATAAATTAGCAGGTTAAACACGTGGCAAAACTGCAGGTTAAAAAGGCGATAATCAGGGTGCATGTTACTGTATGGGAGGGAATAGCTAATCCGATCGTTTACATATCATATACATGCCGCGGGCGGAAAGGGTTACCCGTTGATTTAAAGAAGTGGTAAGGATGGATTAAAAGGGATAGTGAATCACGGGTTGGACTTACGCGGCCAAATTGTGGGTACAAAACGGGTTAGAAGCAGGGTAACCGCGGCCGCGCTTTACTGTATCGGCCTGAAAGAGAGCGCCACCCTTCTAGAGCAGCAGGCTGCTGCTGATGTGTAGCCCAGGAGAAAGGCAACATCAAACAGGGGGAAGGGAGAAGCAGAAAAAGGAAGCCTTCTTTAGGGAAAAGCTAAGGGAAAAGGGGAGAAAAAGGAGGGGGGGGGGGGGGAGAAGCAGAAAGAATAATCTGCTTTCTTTAAGGAAAAAGAAAGTAAAAAGACAAAAAAAAAAAGTGGGAATAAGCTGCAGCAGAAGTGTGGGAGGCTGAGCAGTAGTTTCCTCTCTCAGGAGACAGCTCCTGCTGCTGCCTGCTGCCTCTAGCCCCACCCTGACCTATTTTGTAACAGACATGCCAGGGCAGAGCCACCATAGATGGCTCCTCTCTAGTTGGTATATCATCATCACACAATAGGAATCAAAAAATGCTTAATATCATACATGTACATAATGCTACAATACCTCCCTAGTTGGACAACCAGACAGAAAGACTGACTTAGGTCAGACCCCCAGTTTGACAAAATCCCAGGGCTGGATTGCCAAAGCAACCCTGCTCTGATTTCCAACAACATCTAGGAAATCTATTGTGACCTCACATCTAGTAGGGGACACACAAAAAAGGCTCTGTTACACATTAATGTCACACAGATTTTCTTGGACTTCAGGATACCACCATTAATATGGTTATCCATCTGGAGGTCAGAGGCAAGAGGACACTAAACAAACTAAAGGGAAGAAAGGGGAAAGAAGGATGGAGGGACAAAAAACCCCCTCTTCCATATAGGGGCAGACTTTAAAAGATTTGTTTGCGCAACCCAGCGCGAACCAATCTACGCCCGATTTTATAACATGCGTGCGCAGCCCTTTTAAAATCCGCCCCATATTGTGCAGCCTTGAAGCATGTGCAGTATATCTACATACATGCAGCCCCTATTAATGCATCATCCCTTCTAAGGTGTTCATAGCATAAATGATGTTTTATTTTCAAATATTCCTCCCACAGGGAGGGGAGAATACTTACTACATATTATCTAAGTCAAGCCTTGAACAGCTTGATCAAAACTCTAAAGGTTTTCCATTATAAATCTTTCCTCATAAGGAGGGGATTTGGTCACTATAATGTTGTGGCAGATGACTGGGGAGCCCCTTGTTTTCTTCCAGGAAAATAACTTCTAGTATTCTACTCTGGTCATCTTCTCTTGTTGTTTCCCATCTCCTAAGCTTTGGAGAAGGGGCAGGGGGGGGGGGGGGGATCTGCTAGGGAGACAGTGGGTCATGCATCTCATTTACAGCAATACAATGCGTAACCTCCTGGATCTTCCCCCTCCTTTTCTGGCTCTGAGTCTGATCTCACCAGAAGCTGGCAATTGGTCAGAGATGTGGAGGGAGAATTACCTGCTACCACATTCACAGGAGGTAGCAGTGACGATGATCCTGAGGGCTCTCGATGGTGTGAAGACTCTAAAATAGACCCCTGTCTAGCATGGGGGGGGGGGGTTCTCTTCCTCGGCCCTCCTTTTGCAACTGCCTTCATCCTCTGTGAATCATCCATTACTCTGCGACAGGAAATCAGTAGGGGAACCTTCCCATTCTGCATTGTTCCTCCATCCCCTTGAGGTTTCATTGTACTCCTGGGGGAGGATGCAGTCTTCTGAGGTTTCTTTCCCTTAACTGCTTTCACCTTTTTAATAGGAATTTTTCTATCTTCTTGTGTGCCTGTGGTGTTTTGAGGCTTCACTCTCAGGGAGAGGACAAAGGTGACACTTGGGGGCACCTCCTTACAGAACACTTCTCCTGAGAAGCTGAGCTGTTCCAGAACCCTCTTGGACTCAGTTGGCACTGAAGCCACCCTACCAAATTTCCTGGATTGTGGCGTCACAGCATGCTTTGGAGGTTCAGAGGCCCTGAGGCAGGAGAGAATAAGGAGGTGCTATTTCATCTTGGAATCACCATTTGGTGTGTCCTGGTTTGCCATAGTGGAAGCACCTCTGTTGTGTTGGAGGTGGACCCTTTGGCCAAGGTGGGGTTGATACAACCTGTAGGGAGGGATCTATGGATCCCCACCATCGGCAGGTGGAAGGGGCTGAAGATAGAGGTTGCTGGAGCTTCATCTATACCAACCCTCATTCCCCGCAGGTTGAGTCTTTGGATGCCGAGGTCGGCAGGACTTAGGTGGGCCTCAGGTTGGTTAGTGAAGAAAGGTGATTCAGCCCAGAGACAGCAGTCAATAGGTGGCATAGTCTTACCCTGGACTGGGTTTGGTACGAGAACTCAGGCACCAATGGATCAAGAGGTAACTGGAGGCACCTGAGCAAAGGAAGGCCGAAGCCTTGTAATTCCACATCCAGGAAGTAGGCTGGATGAGGCGTCACTGACAGGCTAGAGTCAAGGCTGGTGACAAGTGGAGGTCGTGGCAAATAATGAAGAACTCTGGACATGGAGTAATCTATAGCTTAGTCGATCAAGGCAAAGGTTAGGGCACGGAGAAGGCAGGCGTGGTCAATCAACGCAATGGTCAGGGCATGGAGAAGGCAGGCGTAGTCAGTCAAGGCAATGGTCAGGGCATGGAGTTAGAGAGAAGTCAAATGTAGCAGAGGTCTGGTGTTGGCGATAGGCTGAAAAGTAGTCAAACGAAGCAAAGGTCCGGGGTTGGAGATAGGCTGAAGAGTAGTCAAACAAAGTCAAGTCAAAATCCAGAAAGTCCAACACATAGACAGGGCAGGAACAAGGAAGACTGGAACTGGGAACCACAGGAGACAGGAACCCAATGTAGAGATGATTCTCTATCAACAACGAGTACTCAGAGTATGAGCAAGGCCTGAGCTTATATACACTGAAGAATTTGACGTCAGCATCCGGGACCGTGGCCAGGTTTCTGCTACGGACCCTCCAAAAGAATCAGCGATGCTTGGTACCGACGGCGGCATCTCTCCGTGGGTCACACGGAGAGGCACGAAGAACAGGGACATCTTGGCTGGCAACACTGGGGACCAAGGCAGAGTCGGAGGCACCAGAGGCGACCCGAGGTCGAGCTGGCAGCCCATGCCTCCAGTGAAGAGGAACCAGGAGCTGGAGTCCGTAGAAGAAGGTGAGAGGGCCACGTCACCGGTCTGCTGCGGGCGGTACTCGTAACAACCTCTCCTCATTGGTAGCATAATAAAAGGCCCAGAACTGTCCTCTTGCCTCCTGCTGGCCTTTAGGCAACTGGATAATAATCCGGTGCCTTAATGATTCCTTATGTCGTAACTCCAATTTCCATGTACCTCAGGGGAATTGCAGAGATGTTTGAGATAACCTCCCCTAGGTCACTTAAGTGTGGTCTCAAAACATCATCCAGGAGATAGGGTGGTACACTTCACAATACCACCCTTTTCTGGATTCCTACAGTAGTTCCTCTCTCAAAGCTGTATTAACTGTGGCTGTAGAAGCAAGGAGTACGATGGCCTCCCCACTTGCCTTAGTGGCCCATAGTATTCCTTTTGGGCCCAACACTTTAGCAATAGCAGAGTCGTAGTGATGGATATTAAAGCCCAGCTGCATATGGCATGAAAGCATATTCTTCTGGCTTACAACTCTGCTGCTATGTGGTATCTTCCTTGCCTGGGGCTGTGAAACCTGCTTGGTTTCTTCTAAGGATTTTTCTCCTACCAAACTTTTGATTTTCTGTGGTGCCTTATCATTCCCTTCTCTTTCTCTTCTCTCCTGAGAGGAATTCTTCCCCTCAGCATGCTTCTCTCTTCAGGCAAGATGTTACTTTTATGGGATGGGACTATTTGATGTATCTCTTCCCTTACCGGCCTGACGCTTTGGACATCCTCAATTCTGAAGCCTGCCCTAAATGAGAATATATCATCTGGGACTACAGACACACTAGGCAGTTGAATGGGAAGAGATGTTCCACTCAGGGGTCTTTCAATTTCAGGGACTATCACTACTGGCATGGTTCTCTGTATTTCTACTCCATCAGGTGTTTCTGTCTTACATGTGAAGGGGGAGATGAAAAATTCTCTTCTCCGCTCTGCGTAACCTCGGTTGTCTCAGTCAAGAGAAAACTGGAGGATAAAAGGTTCAATGTATTTGGCATGACCCTGGAGCACCCTTTCCCTGTCTTCCCCCAACTCGCTCATGTTTCCTTCTTGGGGGTCTAAGACCCCAAGGCTCCTGAGTAGATGCCAGTTCTGCTGTAATCTGTCTCACCCTATCAGTGTGCTCCTCTTCCCCAGGGAGAGGATCCCCTAAGATGATGAGTACTGGAAGTGACCAAACAGCAGCTTGCATATTTTCAGGAGCTTCCAAGTGTCCCTTCTGACACTCTGCATCCTCTCCCACTTCCAGAGCAAGAGAAACTTGTCCAGTGTTTTTAGGGAGGGGAGCTTCTGGCCATTCTTCACACTCTGCCAAAGCAACTATCACCTGGACATCCAGGGAGACTCTATCAGTGAAGGAAGAAACCTCTATGGGGGCACTGATGTATTTTTCCTGGGGGTCCAAGTAGCTGCGGGTGGCATGGATTGGGAATTGGAGTTAGAAACAGCCAAAGTGTTTCTTTCTTGTGAGTTTGATATAGGTAAACTTTCCCACTCTGCTGATTAGGAGGAGCTGAGTTCCCCTTTTCTAAGTGATAAAGTTTTTCTCCACTCAAAGAGTCAGAGGTAGCATAGATTCTTACTACCAATGATTCAGGTATGGATGGAATTTGATGACTCATGGTAGTTGTAGCCTACTGAGTGTGGTCTGATAGGGGAGGGATAAGTCCCTTCACCCAGGCTCTCAGCTTATGGGGTCTTTTTCTGTGACCAATAATTCCCCCAATTTGGGTTATGTTTAAATGTTGTTCCCTCTGACCCTGATTGGGCTCATTCCTAGGTTAGCTATGGGTGAGAAGTGGAACTAAAAGTCTGAAAAGATGGTGATTTTCCCTCTTCCTCTGTGTGATGTCCCTCCTGGGTTAACCAAGAGGAAGGAGGAGGAAAACTATAGGTCATGGCCGGTGATGTTTGTCTCCCCTCAAATTACATCCTTCCTAATGGGCCGATACAGTACAGTGCACTCTGACGGAGCGCACTGTTAGCCGGCATTTGGATGCGCGTTTTGGACTCACTAGCTTTACCCCTTATTCAGTAAGGTGTAATAGCACGTCCAAAACGCGCGTCCAACCCCCCCGAACCTAATAGCGCTCACAATATGCAAATGCATGTTGATGGCCCTATTAGGTATTCCCGTGCGATTCAGTAAGCAAAATGTGCAGCCAAGCCACACATTTTGCTTTCTGAAATTAGCGCCTACCCAAAGGTAGGCGCTAATTTCTCTGGGCACCGGGAAAGTGCACAGAAAAGCAGTAAAAACTGCTTTTCTGTGCACCCTCCGACTTAATATCATGGCGATATTAAGTCGGAGGTCCCGAATGTTTAAAAAAGTAAAAAATTAAAAAAAAAAATTAAAATGGGCCCACGGCTGTCGGGTCAAAAACCGGATGCTGAATTTTGCCGGCGTCCGGTTTCCGAGCCCATGGCTGTCAGCGAGCTCGAGAACCAACGCCGGCAAAATTGAGCGTCGGCTGTCAAACCCGCTGACAGCCGCCGATTCTGTCAAAAAAGAGGCGCTAGGGACGCGCTAGTCTCCCTAGCACCTCTGTTTACCGCCGGGCCTAATTTAAATAAAGATACTGAATCGCGCGCACAGGAGAGTGGCCTTTGCGCACGCTGGGAGAGCGGGCGTTCACCCGCTCTCCCACGTTTTTACTGTATTGGCCCGAAAGTTAGCCAATAGGGAGGGGAGGGGCTCTCAGGAGCTTTAAACAGTTTAACTATCCCATCTTCAATCTTGAAGGGGATAGAAAGCTGATTTACCTCTTCCTGTTTTGGCTTCGGGGCTAGACTTTGAGAGCGCCTGCGAGGGCAGGGGAAGGGGGAGGGAACCTGGAAGTTCTCTCATCAGAGTCCTTAGCCAGCAGAGATGGTGTATTTGAAAGAAGTTCAAGCCCCTGGGCTGTCTCTTTGCCATTTTGAAGGTGGAGGGTTAGGAGTTTACTTCTTTACCCCTTTTTGTTCCTTCTTTGGCATGTTTCAGTATAGAGTTTTAAACCAGGAAAACAAAACTCTAAAAGAAAGAAGAACCCTCTAAAAAAAAAAAATCATTTCCTTCCTACTTGGGAAATAGCCTCTGCAGTAGGGGTGTGCATTCGGATTGACCGCATTAGTAAAACGCAACTCATATTTTTTTTTTACTTAAAAAATTGATTCGACATAAACGATCGGATTTCCCACATATCGAACATAGATATGTTCGATATGTGGGAAATCGCGATTGTTGAGCCAAAATAAAAATATAAACCCCCTCACCCTCCTTAATCCCCCCCCCCGACTTACCACAACTCCCTGGTGATGGAGCGAGGAGTGAGGACGCCATTTCTGCAATCCTTGGCGAGAAGCATGTGACGTCGGCGGCACGTCGAGTGACGCTGGCGTCACGTGATTCCCGGCTCGTTCGCGCCGGACGGCTCGTTCGGCCCAAAAAGAACTTTTGGCCAGCTTGGGGGGGCCTCCTGACCCCCCCAAGCTGGCCAAAAGTTCTTTTTGGGCCGAACGAGCCGTCCGGCTCGAACGAGCCGGGAATCACGTGGCGCCGCGTCACTCAGACGCGACGTCACGTGATTCCCGGCTCGTTCGCGCCGGACGGCTCGTTCGGCCCAAAAAGAACTTTTGGCCAGCTTGGGGGGGCCTCCTGACCCCCTCAAGCTGGCCAAAAATTCATTTTGGGCCGAACGAGCCGTCCGGCGCGAACTCGCCGGGAATCACGTGACGTCGCGTCTGAGTGACGCGGCGCCACGTGATTCCCGGCGAGTTCGTGCCGGACGGCTCGTTCGGCCCAAAAATAACTTTTGGCCAGCTTGGGGGGGTCAGGAGGCCCCCCCAAGCTGGCCAAAGTTCTTTTTGGGCCGAACGAGCCGTCCGGCGCGAACGAGCCGGGAATCACGTGACGCCGCGTCACTCGACGTGCCACCGACGTCACATGCTTCTCGCCAAGGATTGCAGAAATGACGTCCTCACTCCTCGCTCGATCACCAGGGAGTTGTGGTAAGTCTGGGGGGGGGATTAAGGAGGGTGAGGGGGTTTAAATTTTTTTTTTGCACATATGTACATATACCCAACTCATTGGATTTTTTTTATGTCCATATTGGCCGCAAGTGGGACCCCCTTTCGGACATAAAAAATATGAACATAAAATTTTGCTCTGCACATCCCTACTCTGCAGCCCTAAGGCTAGCAGGGGCACAGGGGGAATCTAGGAGTTAAAAAAAAAAACCCTGCAATGGCAGAAATATGCGGAAATCAGACCCTTGTTTCCCTCAGAAAAGCACAGTTCAGTCTGGGTGGAAAAAGTTGAGGAGCTTCTGCTACAGCTGCTAGAGTTGCAAGGGAGAGCCTCACCCAAGCCCCACTGGGGCAGGGAGCAGCTACTGGGCCTAAAACAAACTTTCCTTTTGGTTGCTACCCTGCTCCTTCCCCAGGCACAAGTTATTACTCGGCACTGAAAAATAACAGTCCTTGCTACCCCAGAATGAGCCCCTACAAAGATGGAAAAAGAGGGCCTTACTTTTCTGGAGCAGCAACAGGACTCTGGCTGGCGAGTAGCCTAGGGAGAAAAGACAGCAGCAAGCATCCAGAAAGGGAGGGGTGGGGGAAGGAGATAGAAAAAAAAGTCTGCTTCCTTTAGGTAAAGGGGAAAAAAACAGCAAAAATAGGGGTAAGCTGCGGCAGAAATGAGGGAACCTGAATAGTAGTTTGCTCTCTCAGGAGAGCACTCCTGCTGCTACCAGCCCTGACAAGGCTCTGACAAATCTGTGAGGTCACACAGGCAAGAGCTGGCTGTTATAGTTACCCCTAAGGAAGCTCTGACAAATCTGTGAGGTCACACAGGCAAGAGTTGGTTGTTATAGTTACCAGTTGTTTATTTCTCAGCAGTACACAACCAGAGACTTCAATGGACCTTAAAAGTGACTGGGAAACATAAATGAATGTCTCATTCATGGGACCTCTTCATTCATTTTGGAGGTCAACGAATGAAACAAACATACACTCTTTGGTTGTCTTTTACTCATTTGTTTGAAACAAATGCACATCCCTACTCTTTGATTAGGAAAGTACAGACTGTGTTGTATCTGCAGTGTTTGCTTCTTAGGAAGCTTCACGTTTTGGGGATCGATGCAGAAAATAAAGGGATTTACTGGCACAAAGCACCAGTGGCTATATACTGTTGTGCTTTGTATTTCATACTGACATTACATTTGGAACCTCTCCTGTCGTATTTTCAGAAGAGTTGGCAAACCAAGGTAATTTTTTCAAAGCTAATTCTATTCAAAGCAGCATTTTAACCTTGAGGATACAAAAACCAACCAAGCTGAGATACTGTCTTCACCATGTAGAACACTAAAACAAATCTTTGAAGGAAATAACACACTTTGATAGTTAGCTATGCCCTCCCCAGTGCCTCCCTTCAATGTTGTTGTGCCCAGTGGGTATAACTTTTCCGGACATCATAGGAAAATATATACCAATTGTACATGCAAATGAGACCAAGAAAATATAATTACAATTAATTGTGATATGTGACAAGGAATGACCTTTAATTGAAAAAGGCATGGCACAAACATTGCAAGTATGTTCACTATGATTCTATGCAACTGCATTTTAAATCATTTGAAAAATCCATGTGTTAGGGAGTGTTAGAAAGCTAAAGGATATTGAACTATATCCCGGAGCACAAAGCACGTAATCAAATTCTCTCAGAAACTGAAAATTCAAAGTAGAATCTATTGCAGTCCATAGATATACTAAAAAAAAGGTACAAGAACAAGCCATTAGATATGCAGAGTTTATGAGTTATATTGAATCTAACTCAGAATACTTATATAATTTGCCTAGATTTATATCTTTTTATTTTTCTGTATTTAGGGACCTCAAGGGCCTCAGGGTCCTGTTGGATTCCCAGGACCAAAAGGACCCCCTGTAAGTATATTTTGTTTTATTGGCTGTTCTAAATTGTATCTAATTATATTTTGAACAACTCTATTAAAGGCCAATGTTTTATAGAAGGTTAGTAATATGAATGATGAAATACCCTTCAGCTTACAGAGTTTAATATCTTCATTTGCAAGATTATAATTATCAATAAGGAAAAGTAAATCTGGTTCAAAACAATCTGAACAAAATAAATGTGGAATGCAAATAAAGCATATCCCAGAGTGCTAATTGGGATTCAAAGAAAAAGTGGCATTCTTATATACCAGGCAGATTGTAATGAATTAAAAAAAAATCAATTATAACTTGCTGCAATTATAATCATCATGCCAAAGGTATCCATTTTTTACATTTTTGAGATATGCAATTAAAATTGTATCTTGTTAGTGAATCCTTGCTTCACAGAGAAAGTCCCGGAAAATGAAAGATGATCTGTCAAATATAAAAACCATCCAATGACTACATAAAGCAAGAGGTACTTAGTTTTTGTGGGTTAAGAGAATCCCTAGACCCAACTCGGACGTCGACATAAGGAGGATAATTTCCAAACAGCTCACATAGGGCTAAAGTACTCACAGACTTTAACACAAATTTTCAAAACAGACTTATGTGCGTAAGTCCACTTTGAAAATTAGTGGATTGTTCAGGTGCAAACACAGACATATGTATACTTGAAAAATTGAAAGTAAGCGCCTAAATTGAGCTCACATTTTGATTCCACCCACACTGCCTCCCCGGAATGCCTCATGCAAGGGCAGGTAAAAATGCCCATGAAATTGGGTTTTATGCGTACTTTTAATGGCACAACCCCCTGGATGATTTTCAAAACAGGATTTATGCACATAAAGCAGGGTTTTAACCAAACAAAATGCTTTGAAAATCAAGCCCTCAATAACGGTTCGGGGGATGACTGTGGATCGCTCACATGTAGTAAAGTGTTCAGTCTATCCTCTTCTCACATAAGATCCAACAATTGAAAAATAGCGTCTTGCTGCTTCAGGAGTGATGACCCACATTCTGTCTTCTTCATTCCCGCATGAATGAAAACCTGACTTAGGGATCCTTGTGCCGATTGTTCCAATGTAAGGCCACAATAATAGGCGGGTCCCGTGCTGCATGGCCGGAGCCCACCCTTGACACCAGCATGCCCGGGGACTGAGGACTGAGGGGGGCAAAGGAACGGCGGGTGACCTTAAAGCCCCCCCCTTTTTTTTTTGGAACTTCCTACCTGTTTTTCCAGCGGGCCAGAGAGGGGGAGACGAAGCAACGTCATGACCCCGCCCCGGGGAAATGATGTCGTAAGGGGGGCGCTGGTGGTGCCCTCGGATGACGCTTGCGGCCCCTTAAAGGGCCACGACATGCTCTGAGTGATCCTTTTTGGATCGCTCAATCAAGGAGGAAACCCACCCACCTGACCCAATTGCAAGGATAAGGTTATAATACTATGAAAATGCATAAAGTTTTAGAATATGAAATCAGTGAGACTATCTATGTTAGTAAGCACATTTTAATGTTTTCACTACGTTTGGGGTTATGTCGCAGCTGAAAGGGGGGGTGCGGGTACCCGGGCTGGTTGGGCCGGATTACAAGTGGTGCTGGTGACATCACATGACGGCGGTGCAGTGGGCAGTGATAAAAACATACTACCGGCTCGGGGATCCCAAAAAGCTGCAGCCATTTTTATACCAAAGATAGTGTAAGTGTGATTACTATTATAGCGTAAAAATGACCAAAAAGGGTTGTTAAGGTATCGGTAAGGCAAATTCAAATGGACAACAGACAAAGGAGTAAGTGGCAGCTGCTGGCGTTAAGGATTTCAGCACCTGATGTGACACTCAAGGTTGGATGGGAGAGGTCTTCCTCTAAGATTGAAAAGCAGGGGAAGGGAGGCTTGTTCTATATAAATGTATCCTTGTGCAGTGCCAATGATGGTATGCTGACACCACCCTGAAAACAAGTGCCAATGTATACTGCAAGCATTTCCTCTTTTCCTGATGATCTCCTTTCAGGCCTCAGCGGCCTTCCTGTCTCCATGGCCTTCTGATGGGAGCCATGACAAAATCACATGAGGGGAAGCAAAAGGAATATAACTCCCAGATTTTATATGTTTCATGTATGTCTCTCTCTCTCATAAAATGTGTCTATACAGTAAAGCAACCTTTATCTTTATTGTCCATAAAATGGATCTCTGACGAGGTTATTCTCTTACTTGCTCTTCCTGCTGCTGCTCCTCTCCCGTTTGCATGGTCCACAGTCACATCAACTCCTTGACTTTATAGAGTACCCTGTGGTTCAAACAGCTGATCTGAGCTGTGAACCATGTGAGAGGGAGGGCCGCTGGTGGCAGAAGAATTGGGGAAGAGGTCTAGCAGGGCCATAGGGAAGTAAGGGTGTGTGTATGTGTGTGTGTGTGTGTGTATAGATACAGTAGATAGATACACACCCACACCCCTCACATTAGTATCCTGCAAGGAAATATATAACAAATCCATGATAAACATAATGCTTCATTATGCATTCAATAAAACCATTGTATACTGCAAGCATTTCCTCTTTTCCTGATGATCTCCAACAGTTTTTTCCCTAAGAACATTATTTGCATTTTCAAACAAATTGTCATAATGCTGAATATATCTAAGTAGATATACAAAATTGTGTATGGTTTTATTTGGAATTGTTTTAACAGCTATCATACTCTGCATAGGAAGCTAAACATATGCATACACTCTGAACTGTGCTTAAGTGTGACACAAGATTTTTCAGTTTAAGCCTTGCCTTAAATGATTTGTGAAGTCAGCTTGGGTTTTCCAGTCTTCCTACAGAATCATATCATAATTTAATTTTTTGAGTCCCAGCATGTACACTGTTGCTCCCTTAGGCAGTGGTTCTGTTAGAATCCTGAACTGCATATAGGTCTCAGTATCTGCAGAGATATTTCTCTTGTGGCAGAAAAGATATTTTAGATATTGTTGGGTTATTCATTTCATGAACATCTACTTCCTTTCATAATTTTTGTAACACACTGCAAATTTCCAGAATAGAGTTCTGAATGAAATGCAGTATTATAAGAGAAAACTCAGATACTTAGCACATTCCCTGGGCAATACAATCAAATTTACGCATACTTTCCTATTCCTCATGCATGAGCTTCTTGGCTGTGTTCACTTTTCTACCAACCTACTTTCCTATCATGTTCAATTTCTTACTTATGAAAGCCTCTATTTTGCAAAATTCAGAAGTGTTCATGATGTTATGTGCAGGACTAAATACATCTGGGAAAGAGTCAAATATTCCTGGAGGCATCCAAATATCTCTTTTACAACATAGGAGTTCCTGTACATATCCAGATCAGTCCAGACAAGCGGATTATGCATCCCTATCAGCAGATGGAGGCAGAGAACAAAAACTTGAAGCACTGCTACATAACCGAGAGTGCCACCTGCAGTCCCGCAGTATTTCTCTGTCTCCAGCAGAAGGTAGAGGTGCTAACCTGCAGTCTGATTGATTTCAAGTTGAGAGACAGATTGGAAGGCTCTCTGAGGTGTTAGGCTCCTTCGTGGACCATCCCTCAGGTGTAGCAGGGCGACTTGGGGGTTGGAAACCCCTGGCTGGTGTTCACTCTTGTCCAGCCGGAGGTCCTGATAGCTCGGGGACTGGCTCCCTCAGGACCACTGATGCCCCCTCCTGAGGCCTGCACCAGCCTGTCAGGGAAGTACCCTGCTCTTCTAAATTAAGCTGCTGTTCTTGTTTAGAAAAAAAAAACGAAAACAGTGAGAGGAGTGTTTCTCTGTGCAGCGGCTTCCAGGAACAGTCAGTGGTGAGTTCCTTTATAGCAGCGGGAGCTGCTGGCACACCAGGAGGGGAAGGTAGGGGGGTACTTCTTTCCCCTCTCCCTCACTCCAGGGGCCCCAGGATTGGTGAGGAAAGTCGCAGTGGGTATTTTAGGACCACGGGTGTGGTTTCCTTTCAGGTCCACCATCTTTCAGGGTGTCTGGCTGACCCTGCCGCGCACATTTCTTTGGCGGGACTCTTTGAATTTTGTTCGGGTTTCCCACACGCTGCTCTGACTGCATTTTGAAGAGCAGATGATGCACACTGTGATTGCCACGTGTGCAGCTCGTGAGGCCTGCTGGGCGCACATAATTTGCTATGGCCGCATGTGGGGCCTGGCTTCCTGCGGATATGGCACCAAAACTATGAGTAGTGGCTTTCAGGGTCTGTGGAACCTGATCTGCTCAGCTGAGCAGCAAATTCTTGTGCACCGGCTGCCAGGCGGGTGGTGAAGAGACCCCAGGAGGTTCCCTGGAGAAGACAGCCCTCCACTCAGTGGGCTCCCCATCTGTGACCCTGGGGGGATCCTGGGGGGTGCCAGTGCCAGGTGGAGATCACATTCAGGACTCAGTGTACAGCAGTAATCAACAGGATGGGCCTTCTCCTCTGTCACCTCTGGTTCAGGAGGACTTTGAGGGGGGTCAAGATTTGGGGGCCAGTCTCTCTGATCAGGGGGACCCAGAGGATTTTTCTCTGGAGTTTATTCTCCTCCTCCATAAGGCCTTTCTTACAAAGAAGGGAGTGGCTGTCAAACGTCCGAAGAGGGCTCCTGGATGGGTATCTAAGATCCCTAGGGTGGTTCCTTCAGGGTGATCTGGTAACTCATTCATCAACTAGGTTTGGGTCGGGCAGGTCTAGAGCCTGACCCCAGAGAAGCGGAGAACTCGTATGGTGTTCTGGAGGAGCCTCTCGAGTTACAGGATGCAGACCTAGATGAGGACGTGGATGTAGCCCCGGACATGGATCCGGACCCGAATAAGGTTGACCTGGACCCAGATGAATTACCGGTGTCAGAGGGTGATGACCTCCACATAGTCTGCTTATTTAAAAAGGATGAGTTATGTCCTTTCATTCCTCAGTTTTTACAGGAATTGGGGCTGAAGGTAACTCAGAAGGAGTCGGATAATGAGGGTGTGGACCCAGTCCTGTATGGTCTGTGGGGGCTCCCTAGTGCTTTTCCTTTGCTGAAGAAGATTTGCCAACTGGTGAACAGGGAAGTGGGCCTGAAAGTTGGAAGGGCCATGTCTAAGCTCTGTCCCCTGATGGAGGAGACCTTGGAGCTTCTGCAACTCCTGAAGATGGATGCGGCGGTTTCAGCGGTCATCAAGAAGACGACCTCCCAGTGAAGGGGTGGCCACCTTAAGTGATGGGAAATACAAAGAGAATAGATGCCTCAGTCTTTTTCGAATCCTTTATTGAAGTGGAGACGTAAAAGAATAATACAGCCTGACTCTGGCCGAGTTTCTCCGTTCTCACAACGGCTGCCTCAGGGGCTTAAATATACATTCATGGACTCATGATGGTGGAATAAGTTGTGTGCTTGTTTATCAATTGTATTTGTGTCTATCTGATCTGCAAAAGTGTTAGATCTTGTCAATTGTACAGTCAATCATATTCTTGTGAATACGTTGTATCTAATAGCTCTTGGATTCAAAAGATGTCCTGGTCATTTAATGCAGCAAAAGTGATTAATGCTCCTTACAGTCCACATCTGGATACGGGTCTCCACTTGTTTCAGCAGTAAGTGGAGACCCGTATCTGGATGTGGACTATAAGGCGCATTAATCGCTTTTGCTGCATTAAAAGACCAGGGCATCTTTTGAATCCAAGAGCTATTAGATACAACGTATTCACAAGAATATGATTGACTGTACAAGTGACAAGATCTAATACTTTTGCGGATCAGATAGACACAAATACAATTGATAAACAAGCACATGACTTGTTCCACCATCATGAGTCCATGAATATATATTTAAGCCTCTGAGGCAGCCATTGTGAGAACGGCGAAACTCGGCCAGAGTCGGGCTGTATTATTCTTTTACGTTTCTACTTCAATAAAGGATTCAAAAAAGACTGAGGCATCTATTCTCTTTGTATTTCCTAACAGCTTTCATAGATCGCCTACCTTTGTGCTTCTTGGGATCACCGCCTTGAGTGATGTGCAGGATTGCAAGTTGGAGATTCAGTTGAAGCAGCTGTTTGAGGTGTCTGCGTTGAGTCTCCGGGCCGCAGTTTGTGATAGCATGATGCAGAGAGCATGTCTCTGCTGGGTTCAGAAGCTTCAAGAGCCAGCTTCTTCCAGGGAGGGGGATTTCCTGCGAGCTGCGTGCTTGGAGGCTCATGTGGTATATGTCACGGATGAGCTTTACAACCTGGTCTCCACCTCGGCTAGGAGCATGGTCTCGTCAGTAGCGACTTACAGGGAATTGTGGCGCTGGAATTG
Source organism: Rhinatrema bivittatum (assembly GCF_901001135.1). Classification (NCBI taxonomy): domain Eukaryota; kingdom Metazoa; phylum Chordata; class Amphibia; order Gymnophiona; family Rhinatrematidae; genus Rhinatrema; species Rhinatrema bivittatum. Next base: position 47,359,943 of record NC_042624.1, on the reverse strand, counting down.
GTCCATGGACATGTCATCCAAGGCTCAATTGCGTAATCTCCCTTTTAAGTAGAAGCTCCTGTTTGGGGAAGATTTGGATCAGCTCATGAAGACTTTGGGAGAGTCCAAGGGAAATAAGCTCACAGAGGACAAAGTCTGGCAAGAAGGTTTTTCTGCCTTGGGCCTGGTTTCAGGATTTGTGTTGGTTCTGTTCTGGCAAGCCCAGCCCCGAGACAGGGGTTAAACAGTCACTTGGATGTCAGCAGTCATTTTGAGAAACCCGCAGACTGGCCAAAGATGGTGCTGGTCAAGGCCCCAGTGGGAGCAAGTCTTCATAATGAGGCCAGCCTCACCTAATCTTCTGTAGAAGTGGTAGGGGGCAGATTATCCAGCTTTTACGAGGAATGGGCCAGGATTACCTTGGACCTCTGGTGTTAGAAGTGATTCGCAATGGTTACGCACTAGAATTTTCTGTCAGGGAAGCCTTTCTGGAGTCCCACATCATTTCCTAGAAAAAGTGGGAGGGTGTGCAGGGAACTTTGCAGAGGCTGTTGTGATTCAACGCTATCATGCCGGTTCCAACAGAGGAACACTGTTGAGGATGGTAGACCATTTACTTTGTGAGGCTGTGCAGGGGACTCTGCAGAGGCTGTTGTGCTTCAACACTATCATGCCGGTTCCAACAGAGGAACACTGTTGAGGACGGTAGACCATTTACTTTGTGTTACCAAAGAAGGAAGGAATGAAATAGCCCATCCTCGACTTGCAGAAGGTCAACAGAGCTCTAAGAGTGCGCGTTTTCGGATGGAAATGCTAAGAACAGTAATGGCGGCAGTCCGCAAAGGAGAGTTCTTGGCATTGTTGGACCTGGTGGAGGCTTACCTTCATATCCCCATTTGGCAAGATCATCAAAGTTTCATGCATTTCAAGATGTTGGGCCAGCATTTTCAATTTCAGACCCTACCTTTCAGATTGGCCATGGTGCCTCGAATGATGGTAGTGGTGGAAGCAGCTCTTCGAAGAGAAGGAGTGTTGGTCTATCTGTATTTGGATGACTGTCTGATTTGGGCAAAGACGGAGGAAGAGTGTCAGAGGTCGATCCAGACAGTTATAGTCATCTTGCGGTCGCTAGGTTGGGTGGTAAATGTTGTGAAGAGGCACTTGGTTCCTTCTCAGTCCCTGGAGTATCTGGGGGCATTTTTTGATACCCACCAGGGCAGAGTTTTTTTGTCCTCTAAAAGGATAACCAAGTTGCAGGTGCAGGTGATGTCGCTGCTTCGTCTTTTAGTGCCAATGGCCTGGGACTATTTGCAGGTCCTGGGATCCATGGCCTCCACTATGGATCTGGTACTATGGGCATTCGCGCACATGAGGCCTTTACAAAGTGCCCTTATATTCAGGTAGAATCCTGTGTCAGAGGAGTATCATCTGCCCTTGCCTCTCCTACAAGAGTCCAGATCCAGTCTGTTGTGGTGGCTATCGCATCCCAAACTGGAGAAGGGTGTGGATCTGGAGACTCCGGACTGGATGGTAGTGACCATGGACACCAGTCTTCAAGGTTGGGGGTGCAACGTGCCTGGGACATTTGGCCCAGGGACTGTGGTCGGTGGAGGAGAGGACCTGGTCCATCAATCGTCTAGAAACAAGGGCAGTTCACCAGGCATTGGAAGCATTTATCCCCTAGATCAAAGGCAGAAAGGCCTGAGTTTTTTTGGACAATGAAACAAGAGTGGCATACATCAACTACCAAGTGGGGACAAGGAGCCATGCGGTGGCTATGGAAGCTCATCAGTTGTTTGCCTGAATGGAGCTCCATCTGTAAGGGATAGTAGTGTCTCATGTCACAGGTGTGGACAATGTACAGGCTGATTTCCTCAGCCGACAGCAGTTGGACCCGGGGGAATGGAAACTATCTCCGGAAGCCTGGAATCACAACTGAGCCAGATGGTGCAAGCCTCAGCTGGATCTCAAGGCGATGCATGCCAACGCGAAAATGATATGATTTATCAGTCACAGAAGAAAGCCCAGCATGATGGGCTTGGATGCCTTGGTGTGCCCTTGGCCAACAGGGATCCTGCTGTATATGTTTCTCCTGTGGCCTCTCATTGGTTGCATTCTTCAGCGCATATAGTCTCATCCAGAGTCAGTGGTGCTGGTGGCGCCAGAGTGGCCACGTCACCCTTGGTTTGTGGATCTTGTGGATCTCGCAGTCGAGAGACCCCTCAGATTGACTCACTTGCCTCACTTGCTGTGACAGGGATCCATATTTTCGGATTGGGAGGATCATTTTGTCTTGCGGCTTGGCTTTTGAGAGGCGGTACTTACGTCTGAAGAGTTATTTGGAGCAGATGATTTCTACCCTCCTCCCGGTGTGGAGACCCTCCATTGGCATATGCCAGAGTCTGGAGGGTTTTTCATTCCTGGTGTCTGCAGCGCCACCTAGATCCACTTTTCGTGGACTTTCCCCAGATTTTATCCTTTTTACAGGAGGGCTTGTCCAAGGGGTTGGTTACAAATCACTTCGTGTATAGGTGTCCGCTTTGGGTTCCCTTTGGGGCAAGGTACATGGGAGGTGGTTAGCCTCCCATCCAGATGTGGTATGTTTTCTGAAAGTAGTGAAACATATGCGCCCGCCAATGTGGAAATTGTGTCCCTCCTGGAGCCTCAATTTGTTCTTCGGATGCTTTGTGGGACGCCTTTTGAACCCTTGCAAAGGGCAACTTTGATGGATCTGATGTTTTTTCTGGTGGCGATTTGTTCGGCCAGGTGTATTTCAGAGTCGCAGGCTCTGTCATGCAGAGACCCCCTTTTGCTGTGTATTTCCAGTGATGGGGTTACATTGCAAACAGTTCCCTCCTTTTTTCTGAAGGTGGTGTCTTCGTTCCATGTCAATAAAATGGTAGATCTTCCGGCCTTTCCAGAGTGGTCCCGGAACTCCCCTCAGGAGAGGGAACTGCATCTGTTGGATGAACACCAGGTTATTTTGCATTATCTGGAGGTCACGAATTCCTTTTGGTGCTCAGATAACCTTTTTGTATTGTTTGGTGGAATAAAAAAAGGTCATAAGGGCTTGAAGGCCACAATTAGACAATGGCTTAAGGAGGATATTTGCTCTACTTATATTTGTAAAGGTCGTAGGATTCCAGAGGGGCTGAAAACCCATTCTACCAGGGCACAGACAGCTTCCTGGGCCTTCAGGAAATTTGCAGAGTGGCGATGTGGTCTTCGCTACACACTTTCACCAGACATAACCGTTTGGACGTGCGTACCCAGCAAGAGGTGCCATTTAGTGGGGGTTTCTTGCGCATGGGTCTTTCAGGTTCCCTCCAAGTCTAGGGGTGCTTGGGTGCGTCCCGCTTATCTGGACTGATCTGGGTATGTACAGGAAAGAAAAATTGGTTCATACCTGCTAATTTTCATTCTTGTATTAGCACAGTTCAGTCCAGAGTCCCTCCCCGTCATTGCCAAAAGACTTTTCTGATAGCCGTTGTAAGATAGCTGCACCTTTCTGATTAAGTTTGTATAGTTTTATGGAGATCAGAAGGGCTCCAGGGCAGTGGATTTTCAGCCCTGCCTTACCTGTTTGCCTTAGAGGTATTTTAGGTAGTTTCTATTTACTTAGCTTGGGTACAGTTCAATACTGAGGAACTGCAGGTGGCACTTTCGGTTATGTAGTGGTGCCTCAAGGTTTTGTTCTCTGCCTCCATCTCCTGGTAGGGATGCATAACCCGCTTGTCTGGACTGCTCTGTGGTATTACAGGAATGAAAATTATCAGGTAAAAACCAATTTTCCTATAATGCTACATGCCAAGCATATCTAGATATTAGACCTTTCCACAGCTTATTGATTCTGCAAAAGAGAGACCAACATTAATTTAGAATATCCTGAAATCTAATGGGGATTTAGTAGGTAGGCTGTCTTTGATGCACTGAAAATTACTTCCTCAGTAATACATGTGGCAGTACTACATAAAGGTGGTTTGTTTCCTCATTTTTTTTTATAATTTGTGGCTTTAAACATAAGCATTGATCACCACTAGAGGTCCCTCTTTAACCTTAATTGGTAGGCTAACCAACTATATTTAATTTTGTTCAGAAACTGGCATGGTCACAATGTTCCCTTCAAAGGATAAAGTTGGAGTTCAATGCATTAGACTCAATAGAGTATTATTTTCCTAGTGTCCATGAGATGGAATAAGATTGTTCTTTTCCAATTTTAGGGACCACCTGGAAAAGATGGATTGCCTGGTCATCCCGGTCAGCGAGGAGAAACTGTAAGTGCATTTGTTCACATGAGAGCTTTAAAGCAAACATTTCTTGCCAAATAGCAGAAAATAGTTCAAAGCATTACATCTAAATATGATTTTCTTTTATTCATTTTTTTCTGGGGACTGGGTGTAATTGGTTTAAATAAACTGTTTTAAAAAAAAACACCACAAAGCAGCAGGTGTCTGTTTAATATTTTTCCCTCCACACTGGGAGATGAAAATATCAACAGTGTACCACAATTAATAGCAATAAATGAAGCAGATGATGACAGTACATGATGATAATGAAGAATAATACAACAGTATTTCCTTTGGAAAAGATGCATCAACAATAGCATAATTCTTGCCTTTCTCAATTAGTGCCATATCACAGCAATTCAATCCACAGGGTAGCATTTATTGCCAACTATGGAAGCTAAGAATTTAAAGGCACAATCAAAAATAATTCAGAAAGAAGTCAGAGCATGTGCATGGAATGAGTTCAAGGGCACACAATGAGGGTAATATTATTCAGTAAAGTGGCCAGTGGACAAGTTATCCGGCTAAAGTTAGCCGGATAACTTGTCCCGGATATTCAGTAGGATAAGTGTTCTGCTGAATATCCCTGATTAAAGTTATCCGGTTAACTTTAACTGGATAACTTTAAACTTGCCAGCTTTTTAATATAGGTGGTTTAATAAGTTGTCTGGCCTTCCATGGCTGGATAACCTGCCTCTTAACTGGATATCCAGTTAAATGTTGCTGATATGCTGTAATAAAAATCTCCTGACCTGATTCCTACCCTCTATAAACTGTAAGGGTCCCTGCTGGCTGAGTCCACTCCCACCCTCCTAAAACCCTCTGACGTAAAATGAAAAAAATGAAAGTGCCTTCCTCCTGAGCAAATGATGCCCTTTTGATATAAGATAATTGAAAGGTATAGCTGTATGTCAATATGGAACCATCTGCTCAGGAGGAAGCCGCCACAGTGGCGTCAATGTAGCGTATCCTTGTAGCAGACAGCATCATTTTTTGTCATTGGGCCTGGACTTAGGCCTAGGCCTCAGGCTGGGCCCTGGCATCAGTCTAAGCCTTAGCAAAGGCACCCGGACCCCAGTGCTGGATCAAGCCTTGGCCTGGTCCCAACAGAAGCCAGTTTTTTTTGTTTTTTTTTAATGTACAAATAGAGGCTATTTTCCGTTCATTTAATTTGGAATGAGCCAAAAATACCCTCATTTTTAGCTTTTTTTCACATTTGTTTCAAATGAATGTACATCCCTAAAATGTATATGGCTCTGCCAGTTACCTTCAGGGCCATTGCCATGGGTACGATTTCACTCTGCTCATAGACTTCATTGGCACTTCCAGGAGAAATGTCTACGGCCATCTCCTGCACACTTTTCTTTCATGGATCAGTGCTTAATTGTCAAATGGGCTTGGAGAGTCGGACAATTTGAAAGCTGCATTTTTCCCCTATTACCTAAAATGCACTGTGCATTATGGAAGGGGTGCATAGGTGGCACACATCGTGTCATTGCTATTACTGCTTTGTTTGAGAGACTGAAATGGAAGTTCTGCTTTAAGCTTCAGAAACCAGCAAAGCTGGCACCAATTTTCCTAAGTGCGGAAGGATGATTTCTGGAGGCAAACCTGTGCAAATGAGAGACAAATGAAGGAGGAACTACTGTTAGCTGAGGAGGAGAATTATGTGACCTGACATTTATTTTTTGTCTTTATTGGGAAATCAAGGGTCATCTACTGTGACAAATTATTGGTGCAGATTAATGTAAAACTATTCTTCTGTTTTTATATCATTCAATGAGAGGGCAGAGGTTGGAAAGAACATAAGCATGATAGATGGATGAATATGTTAATTTCTAACAGTTTCATGAAATCTGTAGCGTCTCCTAGATGCCTCTAGTTTAAATTATTGCAAAATCTAATGAGAAAAAGTATAGCTAGAATGGTATGAAATATATTTATTTAGCATCTGATTGTACATCAAATAGCAATCAAAGGATACATTTTTAAATGCATAGTCAAGAAGGAAGCTGCAATCCTTTGATTTACATAATCCCAAAAGTCACCGCTAACACCTCCTCAAGCAAATTATTGAACAAATAAGGGTTTATTCAGGTAGAATGCCTGAATCTACCTAAGTGAATTTTCAACGAGTTGTGAATACCTTTAGGTGTAGTAAAATGAGGCATTTATGGCTCATAACTTGGTCCGGAGAGAAAACTATGGGGCAGCTAGATATACTTATGCGGCTAACCTGTCTGGGATATTCACTAGAATAAAAAGGTTGCACTGCTATACCCGGCTATCAAAACGTTAGCCATATAAGTTTATCCAGATAACTTTAGGACTGCTGTCTGGCAGCCTTAAACGTATCCAGCTATGTCAGGGGTAGACAAACTGGTAACATATTTAAATCCTATGGTTTGTTACGCTAAGTCCAAGCTTAGCTGGACAAACCGCTTTAAATGTTGACCCCTATATGTTTAAAGAATGTTGGTGTCTACCAGATTTGTGTATTTTACACCATTGTTTTAGGTCATTTAAGTGTATGCATGTACTTTTAGTTGCACAACAAGCCAATATTCAAACACAAATTATGTGGTTACCTTCAATTTGAATATTGTTGAATGTGTGTGGGTGTGTAGAGTATCAGATGCCCTACTGAAAATTTATCCTCAAATGGTTATTTTAAGCGAAAGTATAAGAAAAACAGGAAAGCATGGAATGTAGCTTATATAATATCAAGGTACCAATTTATCAAGAACTGCTAATGCATATTATTTGTAAATAGGCCCTATTGAGATGAATGGAGCCAATTTGTAATCAATGTGTTTTGATAAATAGGCCTCTAAACCATGAAAACCATGGTGAGTACCATGCTTGTTACAGTGATTACGGCATTCTTGGCAGGATAATGCAGTGTTTTTACATTGCTTCTCTAACTCACTACACTTGATCTTCACTGTTGGTCTCCTATCCAAATACCAGCCAGGTCTGGCCCTACGTATTTTCAATGATCTGACAAGCTCAGGCTTGCCCAGGTCAATGCTGCTGCAGGCAGAGGGAGGTTTAGTAATACACAATTTTTTTTACATTACATATTTCTATATTTAAACCAAACAAGTTTGGATATGGTATTATTTCCTCAAACCATTTGTTATCCAACTAATTGAGAAGCATGCATTTTTCTTATTGTGTGCTTAAACTGAACTATATTTGAATAGCTTATTATAAAGCTAATTTGAATATTCACATCATTCGGATTGAAACAGTCTAATAATATCTATATACTGCAAATAATATTTTGAAGTGTCAGTGCTTTAAAATTCAGTTTCCAAACTAAAGTTTATCCTGTATTTTTATTAATATAAAAGACATTGATTTAAATTCTTATGAATGATACCATCCTTTTAAAGTTCAAGAATCTGCAATTCAATTTATATACAAATATTACACATTAAACGTTTGGGATACATAGTGAAAATATGACCCAGTGATACTGTATCATAGGCTGTATAGGTAGCTATAGGCTGCTACTCCCCAGAGATCAGCCTGGTGAGCGCAATGGGTTTGTAGTAGAGGGGGTATTGCCTGAGAGAGGAAGGCTAAACCCAAGCAGCACAATACGTGCCAGTGGAATGTTAGTTTGGACCTGCAGCCACTCTGTATTATAGGCCAAGATGCAAGCTGTGCAGAGAAATGGGTGAGAACATTTAGGATTAGTACCCTAAGGGGTACAAATGCACTGGTTGGGACCACACAGACTGCAATGGGATTAATTGTTACTAATTTTAATGTAGAGGGGAGAATTGCACTCTCTCTGTATTTCATTCTGAATCACTTAGAAGGTGACAATATTGTGGTGAAGAGCTCAAAGTAAGAATTAGGAAAGACTTGGACAATAGTCTTTATTCAATCAAGCTAGAATTGTCTGGTCAGATCTGAAAAACTAAAATGGGCTTGTGGGATAGACGAGTAACTTTTAGGCTGGAGACACAATCCACACTGACTCCAGCCTTCTTTCTTAAAACATTTCACTTTATTAATCACACCAGCATTCATTCACAGTTTGTAGACTGCTTACCTCCAGCAGTGTACTCACAGCTTTACCATAGGACAGAGATGTGTCAGGAGCTGCCTTCTCTTGAAGATTCAGGGCCTGTTTGTTCCCAGCTGAGCTCACATTTGTATTCCTCCTCCCAGGGGACCTGCCCACAGAGTCTCTCTATGGCTTTTAAGGTGGACCAGCCTAGATGACTGGTTCCACATAGATTAAGGAGGGATTGTAGGACCATTCCTTTACAAGGCACGATAGAGATGGTGTCAATAAGAAAAAGGGTAAATTGAAAGGTATCAAAACTTGTTTAGAGAAATATGCAGATGGCATGGACATAAGCTGCAGTTATAAAATTATAAAAATAGTACAGGTGTATCAGTCAACTAATTGAGTTTATAAACTGGAAAATAGATGGAGTATATCTTTGTGTACTAGACTGTGGGACAGTATATTGGCTTTCCTTCTCTGAACTCAATGTTGCACCATTGATTCAAATCAACAAACTGTTGCCAAGAGTTTGACAAAGTTACCAAGATGTAATGTGGTATGTAATTGGCTTCAGGCAATCTTTGCAATCCCAAAAGAGTATAGTAATATTTCTACTTCAGAAAGAAAATCTATTTCATATAAAAATTGACAAGTACAGACCATTTATTTATTTATTGCTGTGCCTAAATAGCTAAAGACAACATTTTGTTGTGTTGGACTTTCTTTTCTACTTCTTTGTATGTTTCTACTTCTCCTATAATATGTATTATGTAAATATTTCGATATTCAGACTATCCAAATATGTATGTAATACTTACTATTGGATGTTGATATTACAGATATTTTGAGAGTTACTGAAATTGTATAGTACAATTGTGAGTTCGTACAAAGAAGAACTTGAAGCACAGCAGCAGCATTTGTGCTTTTCAATGCATCATCTTTATACAGTTTCTTTCTAATTCCATGATTGATGTTTTCATTATAATCTTGAGATGCAGCTAATTCATGGATTTTTAACTTTTTACCAGAGTTGGCATACTATCATTTTGAATAGTCTTGAATTTTATATTGACAGAATATTAAAAAGGAAGTTATATTGTATTTGTTTTTTTGTATTACATCAAACTTAATTATTATATGTTATCGCTCTTCAGGGTTTTCAAGGCAAAACTGGTCCTCCAGGTCCAGGAGGTGTCGTAGGTCCACAGGTAGCATACTTCACATTTTATCTTTGTATTTGCTATTGCATGTAGTTAAATTATTGCTTGTGATCAGATGAATTGTGGGGCTTTTGAGATATATAACTATAAGGATTGTTAACATAGACATAAATGATGTCCCCCAACACTTCTATTCACCTTTTCTCAAAAGCTGCTATCTTACTATGACAAAAGCAAACTCAGCAATCAGCTTAGTAGAATAAACAGTGACAACTGGTTTATTTAAGCAATTTTCAAGGCAAACACCAGCTGAGCAAACCCGAGTCAAAATATTCAATCTTGCTTCACAGATGCCTTTGTCACCCACCATGGAACCAGCTGGACTATCTCTTTCCAGCAGCATATAACCCACCATTGCACAAGCTAGTCTGTGTCATAATCTTTCCTACCATTAACTGGCTGCTTGTCCTCTACAGGCATTGCTAAAATATCAACCTGCATAGGGCTGCATCCTGGGAGTCACCTGAACCATACCAACTGCCAATTAGGCTAGTTAGCAACAAGGTGATGCCAGTCACAGTCCTACCTCCCTCTTCCAGTTAGTAGTCCCATGGAGCAAGACCCTGCTTAATCCAGGTTCTACTCTCTATATCACACTACATCAGCCCCTGTGACATTGTGAGGGCAAAGGCTATCGGCGCCATTTTGAATACTGGCAGCCGACTGCCCGAGTGCAGGAGATCACTCCCGGACCCCCGCTAGACCACCAGGGACTTTTGGCAAGTCTTGTGTGGGTCAGGAGGGTCCCCCAAGACTTGCCAAAAGTCCCTGGTGGTCCAGCGGGGGGTCCGGGAGCCATCTCCTCCACTCACACCCTTGACTGCCGGTATTCAAAATGGCGCTGATAGCCTTTGACTTTACTATGTCACAGGGGCTACCGGTGCCATTGGTCAGCCCCTGTCACATGGTAGGAGCACAAGATGGCACCAGCCATCCATTGCTCCTACCATGTGACAGGGCCAACCAATGGCACCGGTAGCCCCTGTGACATAGTAAAGTCAAAGGCTATCAGCGCCATTTTGAATACCGGCAGTCAAGGGTGTGAGTGCAGGAGATGGCTCCCGGACCCCCCGCTGGACCACCAGGGAGTTTTGGTAAGTCTTGGGGGGGTCAGGAGGGTGGGGGGATGTAGTTAATTCAATTTTAGCCAGGAAATGAATAAGAATTAACGCATGAACGTATCAGGGGCCCCCCTTGCCGAATGCAACATATCTGCCCCCCGACGAATACGAATCCCGAATGCAACGTATGGTGTCCCTCTGCACATCCCTATTAAATAGTACCAGGCAATAAACTCTCACAATCCACTCCATGCTTTGATGTAGCGATCAGCTCACTGCCCTGAAAAATACCAGAAGAAAATCAGTAGGAGCAGCAGCTTACTATAGGTAACATTATGTCATAACTTCACCAGATTACTGTGTGTAACTGTCTATCTACAATCTAAAACCAAGCCATTTCTACTTGCCATGAAACTCCTGATTGGATCACCCCACTTGGCAATACTAACAAAGAAATCATTGCTTGTGGGATGTTATAGTACACCTATCCATCCTTGATTCCTTAGCATATAAGACATAATTATTTATATTCCACTTTTTGACACTTCAAAGCCGATTACATTCAAGTACTGTGGAGGGTATTTACCTATCTCCAGAGGATTTACAATCTAACAGGATTATTATCAGTTCACTTTAGGTCCTTAACGCATGCGATAAGGCCCTTACGAATGAGATAAATATCGCAACACACATTAGTATGCAAATGTTTCACTTAGTATGCAAGTGAGAGGAGTTAGTGGAAATGAAGGTCTGCTAGTGCAGAATGTGGTACAGAAACACACATTGGGGCGGGTTTGGGGGGGTTTATATACACAGTCCGAGGAATTAACTGCAAATTTGATATGACTGATGAATTTGAATCAATGAAAGGTACCAACAAGAGCAACAAGCTAGCTAGAGACTGCTTTGTACAAATCAGCTACTCTTGTTGGTACCTTAAATTGTTTCAAATGATAGAAATTCAATCATATCAAATTTGCAGTTAATTCCTCTGCTTCTCTTCAACTCTGAAGCTCTCAGGGCTATCTCAAGGCACTATAAGAAGGAACACCAACCTAGTTGGAGTTACCTGCACCATCTTCCATGGCTTATGTTCTTAAGTTCTTATGCTTGTGCAGTTCCCCCCTTTTTACCAGAAGATTTTGCAGTTTGGGGGTTTTTGAGAGCTTCTATTTCCCACAGCAAAGGGTTTGGAGCATGTGTTTCATCAGCCACACTCCTCAGATTATGCCACACACATCTGCATCCCAGAAATACAACTTAGATCAGTAAGAGAGGCCTTGCAGAGGACTGAATACATGCCAAGGAAACAGATGCCCAGTTGGTCAGAAGAAAGGCAAAGAGTATGAATCATCTCTTCTCTACTCTTTTATCCCCAACTGGGAAGCCTGCTTCCAATTGTTCACTTATCCCTGGTATCCAAATCCACCACCTATGGTTTTTTTACTGGCTGCTCAGGCAACAAGAAAAGGCAGTGATGGGTTGGAAAGAGGGGTACCAAGATGGCTAGTATCATGTTACCACTGGCTTCACCAGCACTCTAGCATAGAATCTCTCCTTTTCATCAGTAAACGTAGGAGATTCCCTTATCAAACAAAAGTATTACATATACTGGAGCCTTCATAATAGTTTAAGGCCTAAAATTATATTCAGTTCTCTTGTGACCTTGCAAGTTATGGGTTTGTTTTTCAAAGCCACCTATTCACATTAAACACTGTTTTATGCACATACAATAAGTGACATTTTGAAAATAAGTTACAGGGTTGTACATAGAAAAGTATGTGCAAAATATCATTTTTTGCGTACTTTTATCTGCACTAAGATGAGAGGTTTGAGGAGGATGGAGTCAGGGTGGGGAAAACATGTATGCCAATACTTTTGATTGTCAAAATTATGCACATACATGCAGACAGCTATACCTGCTTAGGAGCAGGTGTGAATTTCTGCGCATATGTGCACCCTCATATCGGAACAACCCGCAAATTTTCAAAACGGTCCCTTAAGCACATGTCCTCTTTGCAGATTTGAGCTAAGGTCTTCAAGTGCCATATACACTTTAGCTCTATATGGGTTGTTATAAAATTATCCTCTGTGAAAATATACTTCCTTATAATATTCTCCAATGTCCTGTAGGTCCAATAATGGGCCCTAGCAGCAAATAATTAAATGTGATTTACATGTGTAAGTTAATTAATGTATGAATATTTTTATAGTGTGAGTACTACTGTAGTTTTCCCATTATTTGCATAAGTTCTGTTGGCACTTTATGTACCTAATAAAATGCCATTTCCCCATGATGTAGAAACAGTAATATAATAAGTGTGCAAAATGCAGGATTGAATTTTTCAAGCATGAGTTTTTTTTCTTTTATTTATATTCAGCTTAACATATTTGCATATATGTTGAGAATTGTACATAGACTATACAATAGGCTTCTCCTTAAATTGTAATTGTCTTCAGTCAATTACTTGATTAGTTCTTCTCTAGCTTCTGTGAATGCCTTGATTATGTCAGTAATCAAGCCAAGTCATCCAATTCCCACTGACCAAATTTTATATCAAGAAATGTAGTCACGATTTTATGCACATATTATTCTGCATGTTTCCCCTTTTCAGTCACGTTCCAAATTGATACCTCAACACATATAAAGGCATAATGCAAAATTATGCTACTTTATACCCGTACATGTTATTTACATGCGTCCACTATCATGAAACAAGTTAAGCCACGATAATATGTGACATTATGCAATTGTAAATATTATTGAATAGGCAGTCTGACATTCCTTCAACTGGTGCATCATTGTTAGGACTACCAGCTCTGAAGGTAAACCCCACCACATGCACGTGGCCATTTTTCCCCTATCCTTCTTGCCAGACATACACTTCCTGTTCCAGAATGTATCCCCTCCTTGCCGCTCATCCATCATTTGCTCCTTTTTGTGACTGATCATCCCCCTGTATTCATTCTGTCCTCATCATTCATCCGCCCATAACATTCACCCCTTCCTCCTCATCCTATTATCCCAGCGTTCACCCCCTGTTCACCCTCCCCCAGTTTTCACTCCCTCCTCTCGTCACCCCCTTTTCGGCATGCATTTATTTATTTGTTTAACGGTTTTTGTTTCCTGACCTTGCCACGGCATCTTGTGCATTCACTTTTGTATTTAGGGTCCTACTGGTGAGACTGGCCCAATTGGTGAAAGAGGGCATCCTGGACCCCCTGGCCCACCTGGTGAACAAGGCCTTCCAGGTACAGCAGGAAAAGAAGGAGCAAAGGTATTTTTATTCTACTGGATAAAAGTAACAAAGGATCATACAGTGAGCATTTAGTAGATAAGATAAGACAGAGTCCCTCTGCTAAGTGCATGGAGAACTACTGCTGAAATGACATCAATGCACTAATAGCAACATTTCTGCTTTTATGCGGACATGATGTTAGACCACATCCCATTTGGTAAAATGAGAAGTTAATTTCTAAAGTAAAAGAGCCCAACCTTGAGGAAAACATCATCAAAAACATTTGATATATGTTCTGCAAGTTAATCCATGGCAAGGATGTGAAAGCGGCCTGTCAAGTCCATGCTATTTAGGTCCCATAAATACAAAGGGGACAATTTTCACGAATCCGCTTAAGTGCAAAGTTCATGGGATAGTTTTGAATCTGTGACACAGGTAGTTTTCCTTTTAAAAGTGTGCCTACGCAGGTACCTAGTGACCGATATTCCCGCAAATTTTGCAGCACCCTTTTCTGAAATCTGAGGAAAGAGGAGGGGATAGTGCACATGAGAGGAGAACATTTCGTTCTGCTCATGTTCTTTATTCCCCTGGCCTAAGTATGTCACACATGAGAATGCTCCTAATGAGACCAAAAGTTCCCATATTTTAAACTTCACATGCACATTTTAGCCTTTCTGAGAAGGGCAAGTTTCAGATAGGACAATTTACCCAGGTTAATTGTTATTTACCCGGAGAAATGGATTTAAAAAGTGATCTAAAAAAATGGAAGAAACCATTTAATGCACAAGGTCCCGTAAATCACTCATGCTCCACTCCTATGTCAAAAGAAATCCATGGCTTATGCTTCACAACTCTCTAAAACCAATCCCGTCAATACTTTGTCTCTGATCATTCAATCTCCACAAGAACTTGACTCATGGCTGATTCATTTCTCAAACAATCATCAAAAGCTAGGAGCATGGAGAAGCTAATGGGGGTGACTGCCTCCTGCCGCATACCAAAAGGGAAAGGTAAGAATCTGGGCTGTGGTCTCTTGACCTGTACAGCAAGACAGATGGAGAAAAGATTGACTGCAGGATCTTTCAGATGCACAGCTGGAATGAAGGAAAGAACCACAGCAGCTGACGCTGGCAAACTATCCAGATTTCGCACCTATGTTGACTGCTTGAAAATTGCTTCCTTGATTCCCTTTTACTTGAGAATCATGGAAGCCTGATTCACGATAAGGAACAATAGAACCACTTTCTGATAGGTATCTCTCACGCATTTTCTATATAACAAACATAGCTTTAAATTGCTTTACAACTGTTTATTTTATTTATTTATTTATTTATTGAATTAAACATATTTATTGCCCGCCCTTCCTAAAAGTTTTGGGTGGGGTACAATGAAACACACATAATTATTAAAACAAAATAACATAAACCAATGCAAAACTACTGCTATATGAGATGGCATAATATAGACACACTGTCTGATCCCACATTCTGGTTACAGGAGCAGCTGTAATACGGACGTACATAATGTAGAAGGTATGCAATGATGCGCTTTATAGAGGCAAGTTATCAGGAAATACATATTTCAATGTGTGTGAAATAAATGTGATTGACAGTAACTTTTCATTGCACTTCTGTGCTGAAGTTAATCTTTTTGTCAGGTGGTAATAAGAACATAAGAACATAAGAAAATGCCATACTGGGTCAGACCAAGGGTCCATCAGTATATAAGACTTCAGTATATTCTGGGCAATGTCTGGCTACTGTTGGCAGGTGTGAAACATCAATGGTGATCACAGTTTATCTCATTTTAACAGGGAGACCCTGGTTCTCAAGGTGTTGGTGGAAAAAGTGGACCCCCAGGACTCCGTGGATTCCCAGGAGAGAGAGGTCTTGCCGGAGCTCAGGTGTGAAATAAAACGTTTGTGGTACAGAATTTTTTTTTTGTTTTAAAGATAGCATACAAAGGAGAATTGGAAATGGGTAGGAAGGATTTGCTTTTTATAGGTTAGATTTTTTCAGATTTTCTCATTTAAAGAGATGAGACATTTGAAGTCACCACTTTAACAGGATGCTAAATTATGTTTTTATTACCACAGAACTCTAAATGTCAGATTTATTAAGATTTTTTTTTCCCATAATCACCCAATAGGAGAAAATGCTTATTGAATCAGGCCCTAAGCTGTTATAAGTTGATTGCCTGTTTTTCTTATCATTTAAAAAATATATTGCAAATAGTTTTCTTATTTTCAAACTATAACATAATACATCATTTATGCCTTTCACTTTTTTTTTTTCAACTTTCCAGGATAATTGTCCAGATCCTGGTCATACTTACTGATCAAGAACATAAAGGGTAGCCTCTAATGAGGCAAAACACTTTAAACCACAATCCCCAATTTCCTGCAGCAAATTTTTCTGCCATTAGCAAATTTTGTGAAAAGTTTTTCAAAATTTGGCAGCAATTATGTATCAAATTTACATAATTTTACATAGTTTCATATATCTCCCTATGCAAAAAAATGTGAGTTTTTATTAAAATTATTTTCATGTTTTTAAACAATATTTATATAAAAATACAAAATGTATGATGTAAAAAAATCAACACTCAAGTAAAGACATAAGGGTAGATTTTAAAAGGCCCCTGCGCGTAGATACCGGGGTTTACATGTGTGGCCGGGCCTTGCACGTGCCAGGTGAATTTTCAAAGGGGCCCGGCCACATGCATAAATCCTGGTACGTGCATAAGTGCCGGGCCTTTTCGAAGGAGCGAGCTGGGTGTGTGAGGAGGGGCGGGGTGGGCCAGCTAGCACGTGCAACTTACTTCAGCTGAGGAGCTGAAGTAAGTTATGAAACAAAATAAAAAGGAAGGATAAGGTAGGGTTTAAGGGGTAGGGAGCAGAGGAGAAGAGAAGAGGGCGAGATTATAGGTAGTGGGGGTATGGAAGTTCTCTCCCAGTCCGCTCCTTAATTGGAGTGGAATGGGAGGGAACTGTGAAAAAGTGCAAAAAACAGAATATAAAAATCTAAATAAATAAATAAAGAAACTGTGGAAGACAGGAATGCGTTGTCGTGCGGAAATTGTGAAAGTCCCCCTCCTTGCGCGCACCACCCGCACAAATGATCGTGGATTATAAAATCTGGTGTGCATGTGCGTACGGCCCACGGGTTTTATAACATGCATGCGCCGCCACAAACATGATATAAAATTGGCACGTCCATTATAAAATCTACCCCGTAATGTCTTCTGCAGAAAGGTGAACTTTTCTTTTTAAAAAGTTTTACAATTTCGCTCACAAAGGCATTGAACAGAACTCGCCCTAGGACAGATCCCTGAGGCACTGATCTTACTTCTCAGATGGTGAATTGCACTTACCAATACCCTCTGTTTATCACTTATCCAGTTTCTATCACCTTGGGATCCACCCATAATCTGCTCAGTTTATTTATGAACCTCCTATGTGGGACAATATCAAAATTTTTGCTGAATCTAAGTACCACCTCATCCATCAGTTGCTTCGAATCCTAATCTCTGGTTACCCAAACAAATTGATCAGATTTGTCTGACATGTCATCTCTTTGGTAAAGGAATACTCAAGAAGATGTGGCAATAGATTACAATTTTCAAACAATTATAAGCTGCTCAGAGGTTTAATGGCATCATCAAGACATCAGTGACATTTACAACTGAATTCATGGACCCTTGACATGGACTGTGTTTTGTAAAATGCAATGGGATGGACCAAAACTTGGTAGCACTAGTAAGCGGGTACATAGAACAGATTAACCACTTATTGGTCCCTCCCGATGCAGTTTACAAAACACAGTCCGTGTCAGGGGACCATGAATTCATAGAAACATAGAAACATAGAAATGACGGCAGAAGACGACAAAACGGCCCACCCAGTCTGCCCAGCAAGCTTTCACACTTTTTTTTTCTTTATACTTATCTGTTACTCTTGGCCCTTTGTAACCTTTTGGTTCTATTTCCCTTCCAACCCTGCCATTAATGTAGAGAGCAGTGCTGGAACTGCATCTAAGTGAAGTATCTAGATTAATTGGTTAGGGGTAGTAACCGCCGCAATAAGCAAGCTACTCCCACGCTTATCTATTTACCCAGCCTGTGCAATTCAGTCCTTGTTGGTTGTTGACTGAATATAAATCTACTTTTCTTCATTCCCCCTGCCATTGAAGCAGAGAGCTATGCTGGATATGCATTGAAAGTGAAGTATCAGGCTTAATTGATTCAGGGTAGTAACTGCCGTAACAAGCAAGCTACACCCATGCTTATTTGTTTACCAAGACTATGTAATTCAGTCCTTGTTGGTGTTGTCAGAATATAAATCATATTTTCTTCATTCCCCCCTGCCGTTGAAGTTGTAAACATATCACTGATATCTTGATGAAGCCATTAATCCTTTGAATAACTGGAAATTTCTTGGACATTGTAATCTGTCGTCACATCTCCTTGTGTATTCCTATCTGGATTGGTGATTTGGGCTTCCTCCTCCATATCTACATCTCTTTGGTAAAACCATGCTGCCTCAGATTCTGAATCCACTGAGCTGAGGCTTATTCTACAATTTCTTTCCTATTACCTCCAGTTTTATGTAGATAAACAATATCCATCCATCTCCAGTCTCACAGAACCAGTCCTATCTCCAAAGATAAACTGAACGCATATTCAGTATCAGCAGACCCACCAGAATTTCTTGAGCTTACTTAATATCCTAAAATCTATCCCATCTAGTCCCGTAGCTTTGTCTACTTTTAGTTTTGTGAGTTCTAGTGAACACTGAACATGTGATTAGAGGATGTCAAAAGACTTTATATAGTTAAAATTGACTTTTAACCACATTTATTTATTTATTTATTTATTTAAATAATTATTATTCGCCTATAGCAAAGTAGTGCACATAAATCTAATTTCTTTAAAGTCATCCCTCTTTTCCACAGTTGTCCAGCTAAATTATGTATGCACAAAATTGCAGTGCACACAGATTTAACCAGAGAAAAAAAGATTTAGGTTGAGGTATGCCTGGGCCAAGGTTTTTTTAATTTAGCCAATTTGCATGATATTCAAGGCTAATGAGTTAAATTTGTCCACTTATGTGCAGCTGCACAAATAGCTAACCAAAATCTAACCACAGATGTTTTGTGTGTTTGGATTTAGCCAACTAGTCACACAGCCACACATTTATCCAGATGAATAATCCAGATACAGATGACTAAGTCATTTTATTCGGTTACCTTTGGCTGCTCTACAGTCATTGAATAACACCACCTTATTGTCCCTGCTTTGTCCTTATTTTTTCACAAATTCCTCTTTTTTGCCTCTCACCTTTAAAATCCACCCTCTGCAGTTTCTCCTTTCACTGACATACCTGAAAAAAGAATTGTCACCCTGCTCTACAGCTATAGCTATCTTTTCTTCTGTTCATACTGTTGCCATCCTGACTACCTTCTGTGCTTTTCTCAGCCTTTCCAACTATTCTTTCCTACCCTTCTCTTTCTGTAATCTCTTCTGTTAATCCATTTGACTGTACTTTATCAACCATCTTCTTTTAAAACCATGCTGGTCTCCTTTCCCTCTTACTTGTATTTACTTTCCTGACATACATGTTTACAGCCCTTACAATAGCTTCTTTTAGATTAGTCTACTGTTCTACTACACAAAAATCTTTCCATCCTGCCAGTACTTCCTTAAGGTGTTTCCCCATTTTAATTAAATCCATACTCTTTGTTTAGGACCTTGTCCTTTATGCAAGCCCCCTCTGCCTCATTCATAAAACTATACTGTCTGATGGTTATTGGGACTCAGATGGCCATCTATGTGGATATTAGAATCACTTTCCCCATTCATAAGTTTTACCTATTATCCCTTCCCTTATATATTATGTTACCATTTGCCTGAGGAGAGCCACACAGGGAATTCAGGATCTCTCTATTTCTGATTCTATAGATGGGATGTTCCAATCCATACCTCATAGATTAAAACCCCTCCACTAGAAATTCTTCCCTCTGTATTACAATGTTGAGTATATCATTGATTGTATTTCTATCCAGCTTTTCCACCTGTGCCAGAAATCTGTAGCTTTCTCCCCCATTTCCAAGATGACCCATAGCACCTCCTCTTTTCTCCATCACCCCTACAGTCCATGATGACTCTACAATGAATCTAGATGAATTTTGCCCCAGATTTACAAAAATTTGAAAAAGTTGAAAATCCACGTAGTTCAGTTCTGATCTATAATGATTCACACATCTATTTCCTTGGTATGACAATGTTTCTCTTTCATTCCCTCAACCTAACAGCATTACCTTCATAACACACAAAAAAATCCCATGCACAGTAGGAAGCTCAGACATAGGGATCCCTGTGTTGCAGTGCTGTGCTACTGACAGCCCATGGGGCCAGACTGATGAGGTTGTCAATGTAAAAACATGACCTCTACTCCTTTTGTTTTAATCAGATCATTAATATTTGTTGTTTCTTTGTTAGGGTCCTGGAGGTCTAAAAGGAGGAGAAGGCCCACAAGGTCCACCCGGACCAATTGTGAGTAACAAAAATATTCTGTTTAAATAAGCCATTTACCAGCACATTGTGATGTTTTTGACAGTGATTTCTATACTATAATGAAAAACCTATAGCATCAGGTCAAGAAATAATGGAATTTTGAAGCTTATAAACTAAAGATTTTTTTCCTTTTGGAATACATGGGGAAAATGTCTTGTTCGTAAAAAATTAAATAAAATATGAGAATGGCTCGGTTATTAGAACTTTAACTGCTGGACCACAAGGTCAAAATTTGAAATTCAGCACTGGGACTTTTCTGACTTCTATACTTAATGCAGACATTGGAATAAAAATAAGAAAGAAATTCATGGCTGGAAGGTCATAGTATTTGAAAAAGATATTAGACTGTGGGTAGTTTATTTCATGCATAAGTCTAGGGCCAGATTTTTTATGCTTTACTTATTTACATTCATATATTTATTTATTAATCATATCTGCCACTGGCTTGAAATATGGTACATAAACATAATTATAACATTAAATCGTCACTTGTATGTCGCGCAGAGACATAACAATTTGCTCAAAGTAAGACTCATGTAGACACATGGAAATTTAGTAAACTTCTTCTCCCCCCCCCACAGACAACAAATGAGAAAAACCTTTTAGTATATCTGGCCCCAAATATATCATACAATTTTCTAATAAATGACATATCGACCATAAAATTGCTATATATCACTCCTAAAGTCCTGACCGTTTTCAAAAACATGTCTGTAGGAAGTTGAAGTTAAGTGATGCAAACCAAAATCTACTTATGATGATGATGCAGGAATGTTTGATTTTATTTTCAAGCAAATATATCATAAAATGTTTACACAGAGACACTATGGACACTGTGGTTGAGTCCTGTTGTTTATATATAGCAGTGGTTCTCAACCCAAACCTCTCATGCAACCAAGCCAGTCTGATTTTTAGGATATCCACAATGAATACATTTGAGATAAACTTGCATGGTATATGCAGACATCTCACATTCTAATTCATTACGGATGATCCGAAAATGTAACACATTCGTCATTGAGAACCACATCTGTATAGGTTTGACAATGTATGTATTGCTGATTGAATACAACTGATTCCCTAGATCAATGAATGTTTAACAAATCATACAATAGGTAAGGCAGTAATCAGGCAGCTGGGACAGCCCTTCCCCTGAGGATGAATGGTGAGGTACCCAACTTGAAATGTCAACATTACTCCAAAATAAGAAACAACATGCCTGACTGCTGGAGCAATTAAAGGCTGCCAAGGTATCCAAGCCTTTAACTGTATTTACCAAGAAGCATGGGTAGCACAGTGCCAGGAGCAAGCCCTTCCACCCCATCATTCTTACTTGGCCCACTGTGGGCAAGCAAATCTAAGTTCAATTGATGGGTGTAATGACTGGGTATCTGCAGGCAGCCCTTCCCAAGCAAGCAAGGCTGCCAGCCCTCCAGGCCCTCATAGGACCTCGTCTGAAGTCTGCTGCAGACCATGTCTCTTCACCAATATGACATCCATACCATAGGTTGTGTCCTGAATTCCTTAGCATTTGTATTCATTTCTTCCCCTCAAAGATATTCCATCCTGACTTCCCTGGTTCGGGTACACTGCTTCTCTAAGATATGACAATTTGTTATGTTCAGTGGATCGCCAGTCCACCCTGTGGCCCGCCATCCCTAGCTGCCAGTTGTGCCCAGCCACATGGCTTCCTGACGCCGCGCCTCCCCTGCTTCTGGTTGGCTTGGCTTGGCGTTCTCTTCTGAGTACGGCAGGATGCCGCGCCACTCCAGTCTCTCTCTCCTTGGAATTGCAGAATGCCATTGGGGCATCAGGATCGGGACCGCCAGCCAGCCATCTCTTCCACCTCCCTAGGTGCGCACACAGCCATCTCCCCCACTTTTAAAGGGCCAGTGGTGGGAATGGCCAGGCTGCGCCCTCTGAAGATGTCACAGGCTGTTTTCAACAGTGGCCTGGATTGGCCACTGTTGAAAACAGGATGCTGGGCTTGATGGACCCTTGGTCTGACCCAGTATGGCATTTTCTTATGTTCTTTTCTTATGACTATATAAGGCCACTCTACACATTCCTCCATGCCTTGGCAATAGGTTGTCTCTTCTAGAGAAGTGCATTGCCCTGATTCTCATTCCCGAGTATGTTCCTGTCTTTGCTCCTGGTTCGCTGCACTCTAGTTCCTGTCTTCCTGGTCAGTCCTTCCTTCATCTGTCTTCAGCATCTTCTCCACCCCTCCTCGTTCCTCGCCTCTTGGATTGGACTTCTGGCTTTTGACCTCAGACCGGCTCCTAGCTTCTTCTCAGATTTAACTTCTGGCTTGACCTTGGCCCGAACCTTGATGCTACCGGACTTTCGCTTGCTCTGACCACTGTCTGAACCACGACTCCGCCTGATCGCTGCCTGCCTAGACCTCCACTTGAACTTGACTCTGCTTTCTCTTCCTATACTGGCCTGTCACATTCGCATCTCATCGAAACTCCACCATCCCAGAGGTCTGCGCCTAAGTTCAGCCGGCCCCGGCACCAGAGGGCTCAACCTAAGAGAAACGAGGTCTGGTATGGTGAAGTTCCTGCTGGCCCCTGCTCTAGTCATCTCCACCTACCAATGATGGGGGCCTGCAGGGCTCCTCCCTGCAGGTTACGCCAACTCCCCTCTGTCTAAGGGTCGACACTCCCAACACAATTGCAATTCAAAATGAGTAACAACATGTTAATTAAAGCATTGATCACTTATATCAAATACTAATGCAACAGTCCTGTCTAGAACTGGACATAAGATTTCTGTGAAAGGAAAAGAGGATGTGTGGTGGGACAATGTGGCCAGCAGCACTGCCTTCTTAAACCCAGAGCTCCCTCCTATTCCCACCTCCCTCTCACTACATTCAAATGACCCAATCAGAGCCGCAGATATAAGGTGGCCAGATCCTTCCTCCCATACCTCTAAAGTCCCCAAGGTGCTGGGACTGCTGGGATGAGCAGCCCGATCTGATGTGGCATGTCTCAGCCCCCCACCCCCCACCCCCACCACCACCATTCATCCACATGGCCATCAAACCAGAAGTGACACTCTGGTCGCACAGTTCCAGCATTGTCATGTTGGAACATGCCTCAGTGCATCAAGGACTTGCATCAACCCCCAGTTGAGCCCCCTCTCTCTCTCGCTTCCTTGTTGAGGTTGACCTCAGGATGCCTGATTACTGCCAGGCTGTTTAGGCACAGCCCCAGGCCCTTCTTTGTTCCAATCTCAGTGGAAAACATTTGAGATATTCTAGCAATATTAGGGTGTGAACCAGGGATGACTGTTACATGAAGGCTTTAGTGGGCATCCAATTATTTTTTTGTAGATGGTGGGTGGAGGACTCTCTCATATTCCACTTCTATGATCTTCTTTCTCTGCTCCATGCATGATTGTCTTCATGCCTTTGCAATACTCTTAAAAAATCTTCTCTCTTCCTGTGATCCCTTCTCCTGCTGTGGGCTTTGCTTCCCTGCAATAACTGGCCCTTTAACTGTGGAGTGGTTAGCAGGGGATTGCATAGCCTGATGGATACAGGGAATGGACATTCTAAAATGACCATGCTCACATCGGTATGACTGCATTCAGCATTTCATTAGCTTTGTTAATATGGTGTTAAATTACAATTAAATATACACCATAAACAGACACTTTTAATTCAGGACTGTATATAGGCCCCTTTATTAAGTGACAGATTTGTTATAAAAAAACAAACAAAAAAAAAGACAATTATGTGCTTCCCTATTTTAGGAATAACACATAGGGGCAGATTTTCAAAGGGGTATGTACGTAAGATACGCGCGTAACCCCCGAAAAGCTGCCCCTTCCACCCCCTGTGCACGTGCGCAATCCCCGGGACGTGTGTAAGTCCCGGGGCTTTCCTGGGGGGCGTGTTGGGGGGCGTGTCACAGCCAGCATGACATCTGGGGGCGTTTCGGGGGCGGGGCCACGGACATGGTTCCGGCCCAGGGGCATTCTGGGGGCATGGACGCGGCCTCCGGACCAGCCCCCGGACTGGAACATGGTGCTCTGGCGCACGCAAGTTATGCCTGCCTCGGGCAGGCATAACTTTTGAAATAAAGGTAGTGGGGGGGAATTAGTTAGGGCCGGGGGGCGGGTTAGTTAGGGGAAGGAAAGGGAAGGTGGGGGGCACCGGAAAGAAAGTTCCCTCCGAGGCCGCTCCGATTTCGGAGCGGCCTCGGAGGGAACGGAGGCAGGCTGCGTGGCTCGGCGCGTGCAGGCTGCCGATTTTGCGCAGCCTTGCACGCGCCAATCCCTTTGTTTGCACCGGTTGCACGAACAAAGGTACGCGGGCGCGTACTTTTTTAAAATCTCCCCATAAGGTGCTCAGTTGTTTTCTCCTTTAGTTCCATGAGTATCATTTGTCTCCAGTAGGCCCAGTAACATACAGTGTATGAAATACAGAACCAAAGTATTTGTATCTTTGTCTATATATATATTTATATCTATACTTATAAATATACATCTGTCTATTAATATAATCTATCTTGGCCTTTCAATATAATTGAAATGTATGATCAGAATACAATTTCACAATGCATCCATGGGTAGCACTGCATCTTTTTGAATTGCTTATGCTGAAGTGCTAATTTTAAACTTCTTGTGCTTAAGCTTAAGCTGGACTGGACACTTTTGAAGCAGGAACCTTGTATCATGTTTTGTTTTTTTTTACAGCAAAAATATAACAACATTGCCAACACAGTGTTAAGTAAGGATAACAATACTGTGCTATTTCCTTGCACCATTAGAAAAATGTCAAAATAAGACCTTGTTTGTTGCTGAAAAAATAATTGTGGCATCAGTATTATTGTATTATTACACTTACTGATTCCCTTTTAACAAGTTATGTGATGTACATCATGATGCACTAAATCCTACTTGATGAGAAACATATCCTTGATGAGGTTTAAGATTTAAAAGGTTCCTTTTAAATTGAAACATCTATTTTGGGGGGATATTTTCATACTTCATCAAGCAATCTTTACAAGACCTAAAGAATGGTTGCTTACACAAACAAGTTACATTTCTGGAAGATTCATAGCGTTGAAATGATAGATGACATATGTTTGTATGACACAGCTCCTGAGAAAAATGATTTACAAGATTGTGACAGAATCAGAAATTACTGATGCTGAAATAGCACAGAAAGCTAGGGCCTTTATAATTCTTGTAAAGCTGCAGCTGCCAGAGGCAATGGAAGGGCCCCGCTTCCAGTGAGGGAACGGCGTAAACCCTGTCTTCAAGAATGAGATTTGTAATCTCATTTGGCATTAACATTTCTATCAAACTGGACAAATTGCTCAATGGATAAATTACATTTATGTTTAAAAAAAAATTACATAATTACAAAAATTACATAAATTACATAAGTACATTTATGTTTATAGATTATATTTATGTTTCAGTGCACGGTTAATAGCATTTTCTTGAATCTAGGAGGCTTAAGTACTACTTTTCTATGGGAAATGTAATTTTAAAAGGCATTTATATGGATAAAATAGTGCTTTATTAGCATAAATGGCCTCTTTTAATGTATACTTTTACTCATGTTTAAAAAAGGCATTCTGGGGAAGCAGTATGCATTTGCACACATACTATTCAATTTTAAAAAGCATGCATGCAAATTTATAAAGTATGCAATCACATATTAATCACATTTTCACATTAATTTTAAAAATTACCTGCAGATTTTATAATCATATGAAAATTAACCACCCAGAGGATAACATTAAAAGAACCCCGGCTCCATATATTATGTGCATATATGGTCATGTGGAGATCTATTATAGTATTTTATAAAATGCACATATCAGGTAGGTGCAGATTATAAAATATGTGCGTTTCTAACCCCCAACATATATAAGCATGTTTGGTTAGGAGCAAATACCTGCAATGCATTGAAACTGCATACCTTTCCTTCCTATTGTATAAATATACATACGTATATTTTATGCGGAAAAAAAAATATAACTTACTCATGTAAAACCCTGATTTATATGCAGTAGGTATATTTTAAAACATACATGCATAATTGAAGTCACCAGTTTGCAGACACCACCACCAGTTCACCCAGTCCTCCAGGTCATCGAGACCCTCTTAGTGCTTTGCCCTGAACTCCCTCCAGTTCAACCAGACCTCGCCCACCCCAACCAATAACAGACAAAAGGTGAGTCTGATATCAACTGCACTACATAATAGCAGATGTAAAATTGCATGCATACATTGCCTAGTGTTTTCATGTAAATTTCTTATAAAATAGTAACTTCTGCACATACCTCTTTGCACACCCCAGAACGCCCCAGACTACCCCAGTTTTGCACAGGTAAATGCATCCTTTTATTGTTTATTAAATAAAATATATGCAAGTATAAGATACATATGTACATGTTAATTTTACATGTGTAACTCCTTTGAAAATTTACCCTGCAGGATCTAATTCATCAAGATTTATTTTTCATAGTTGGAGAATGGTAGATAAGCTTTAATAAGACAGGCCCATAGTGCTATTTTGCATAGGCTCGGCGGCGCATGCAAGCCCCGGGATGTGCGTAAGTCCCGGGGCTTTCCTGGGGGGGGCGTGTCGGGGGTGTGTCGCGGCTGGTGCGTCATCCGGGGCGTTCCGGGGGCGGGGTCACGGGCGTGGTTCCAGCCCAGGGGCATTCTGGGGGCATGGCCATGGCCTCCGGACCTGTCCCCAGACCGGAACATGGTGCGTCGGCAACCGGCCAGCGCGCACAAGTTACGCCTGCCTCGGGTAGGCGTAACTTGTAAAATAAAGATAGGGGGGGGAATTAGTTAGGGCTGGGGGGTGGATAGATAAGGGAGGGGAAGTTGGGGGGGCCGGAAGGAAAGTTCCCTCCGAGGCCACTCTGATTTCAGAGCGGCCTCGGAGGGAACGGAGGATGGCTGCGCGGCTCGGCGTGCGCAGGCTGCCAATTTTGCGCAGCCTTGCGCACACCAACCCTGTATTTTATAACATGCGCACGGCAGCGCGCACATGTTATAAAATCGGGAATAGATTTGTTCTTGCCGGGTTGCGCGAACAAATCTACTCCCGCGCGCACCTTTTAAAATCTACCCCAAACTGTTCATTTTATTTTCTACCAAAACAAAATGATGAGTGTGAATTATATCTAGATATCTATATCTATATATAGATAGATATAATTCGTACTCATCATTTTTTTTGGTACATTTGTGGCGCAGGGTTGCGCGCAGAAATGTACACCTGCGCGTTCATCTTAAAATCCAGCCCAATATGCACAAAATTTCAAGAAATTTGAAGGTAAATTTCATGAAAAAATAGCTATACCTCTATCAAACATGCACTATTTTTCCTGGTGCTTATCTGCATGTGTAGAAAAATAGTGTGTGAAAAACACAGTAGAGCATTCAAAGATGCATCTTTAGTACTTAAGCCACATACACCGCATTGTAAAGCCCTAACTTCTGAGTTTATATATATATGCCAAAAAACATTCTGAACTACAAATATTACTAGTAAACAATAACAGATCATTCATTGCAAAAAGAACATTTTTACCCCATATTCTGCCTATGTGGATTTCAAGTTCTCTGCTTTCCCAAAAGCATTGACTCTGGGAGCTGTGACTGCCTCTCTGCCTCCCTTCGGCATCCCACCCCTTTTCCCATCCCCCAAATAATTTCACGTTAGACTGTAATATTGGTATTAAAGGCCACAGCTTTTATTAACATAACAGTTAATATGAACTCAACATTATAACAACTTCACCCACCCGGGCCAATCTTTTGGTTCCACCACTACTGGAACCACGCCCCTTTTCGCCACCCGCCACGATTCTAGGAAGGCGACATCACTTCCGACCCCCCCGCCGCATTTACCAGCAAGGGGGCCATGCCTCTGGACATGGTCCCCACCCCTCCGACAACCTGCCTTTTGTCAGCCCCGCGGCTGACCCATGTCCAATAAGTCTCTATTGGCCCGGGTACCCGCCCTCCAAGCTGTGTCCCCACACCGATCCTCGGCACCTTCAATCCTTCCCTGGGGTGGGTGGGTGGGAAAGTAAGTCCTCGGAAAGAGGCCAGCTGTGGCGCGGCCCTTTCCTTAAATACTCAGGCTGACGTCATCAGGACCGGTCGCGGCCGACCCCCGGGAATGCCCCCCAAGTACGAGGTGACGCCGCCGACGTCACCATGGTGCGCCGGGGTGCCAGCGCGCCCCAATGACGTTGGCACACGCCACCATCAGAGCGATGGAGCGCCCCGATGCCGTCGGCCAGCGCTGCCCGCGGACAAAGGATCATCGCCCTTCTTCAGCCCATGGCCCCAGGTAAGCCGTGGGCCCTTGCATCCGCCTTGGGCCCACCCATTGACTCTGGGAGCTGTGACTGCCTCTCTGGCTCCCTTCAGCATCCCACCCTTTTTTCCCATCCCTCAAATAATTTCACATTAGACTGTAATCTTGGTATTAAAGGCCGCAGCTTTTATTAACATAACAGTTAATATGAACTCAACATTATAACAACTTCACCCACCCGGGCCAATCTTTCGGTTCCACCACTACCGGAACCACACCCCTTTTCACTGCCCACCACGATTCTAGCAAGGTGACATCACTTCTGACCCCCCGCTGCATTTACCAGCAAGGGGGCCATGCCTCCGGGCATGGTCCCCACCCTTCCGACAACCTGCCTTTCATCAGCCCCGTGGCTGACCCATGTCCAATAAGTCTCTTTTGGCCCGGGTACCCACCACCAGCACCAGGTAGGGTTTACACTTGCCTGGTGCCCCCCAAACCATCCCTAGCTGCACAAGCACCAGGAAGTGTTTACACTTGTCTGGTGCCCCCAAACCATGCCCTAGCTGCGGCCCTTTTACAGCCATGTGTAGTTCCTTTCAAATGCTGCGGCCCTTTTACACCTTTCAAATGCTGCGGCCCTTTTACACCCATGTGTAGTTCCTTTCGAATGCCTCCCTAACACCCAAGCACAAGCCAAAGCTGACGAGCTGGCTCTTTTCTTCCAAAACAAAATCGCTAATCTCCTCACACAGCTCCCCGACAGTACCACCTCTCCTACTAGTGCTTATCATCTCCCTAACAAAGACATCTTTCTTGAATAATTTGAACCCATCACCGCTTCAGAGATCCAATCGGTTCTTAAGAAAATGAAACCTTCCTCCCATCCATTCGACCAAACCCCCTCTAGACTTCTTCTAATTCCCGACACCATCTCCAAAACACTGGCTAACATCATAAACTGTTCACTCTCTCAGGGAATCTTTCCTGATGACCTGAAACAGGCCTCCCTCAAACCTCTTCTAAAGAAGCCAAATCTGGATACTAAAGATCCTAACAACTTCCCCCCGATTTCCAACCTTCCTTTCAGAGCCAAGATCATGGAGAAATTAGTCAATGTACAACTATCTGCGTACATCGAAGATCACAAAATTCTGTTCCCTACCCAATACGGGTTCTGTAAAGCATTAAGCACAGAATCCCTACTCATATCCCTGACTGACCACCTCATCATGGGCCTTGATAAAGGTCAATCCTTCTTACTGATTCTCCTTGATCTTTCGGCAGCATTTGACACCGTCAACCACTCCATCCTCCTAAACCAGCTGTCAAACATCGGAATAACTGGAACGGCACTTGCATGGTTCAAAACATTCCTTAGCAACAGAGGCTACAAAGTTAGAATTCACAACAAAGAATCACCCCGTTATAACTCCTCCCTAGGAGTGCCCCAGGGTTCCTCCCTATCCCCCACTCTTTTTAACATCTACCTTCTCCCACTGTGCCAGTTGTTAACCAAATTGAAGCTAAAACACTTTCTTTACACCAACGATGTCCAGATCTTGATCCCCCTTAAAGAAACTATGACTAAAACAATGGAATATTGGGAAAACTGCCTTCATGAAATCAACGGCGTCCTTGCTAGCTTAAACCTAATACTAAATTCATCTAAGAGTGAACTATTCTTCATTGCCCCGGAAAACAATAAGATCACGTCGAGTCTACCGGCCAACCTACTCATCGCATAAGCAAGAGACTTAGGAGTAATAATCAACAATCGTCTGAATTTAAAATCATTCATTAACCAAACAACTAAGGACTGCTTTCATAAGCTACAGGTACTGAAAAGAATAAAACCTCTACTTCACTTCCAAGATTTCAGAATGGTTCTTCAAGCAATAATCTTCTCCAAGATAGATTATTGTAATTCTATCTTACTAGGTCTCCCTTCATCTTCCACCAAAACTCTTCAGATGATCCAAAACACGGCAGCCAGAAAACTGACAAACACGAGGAGAAGAGACCACATCACTCCCATTCTCAAAAATTTACACTGGCTGCCAGTACACTTCAGAATTCTTCATAAGTCCATCACTATTATCTATAAAGCCATCCATCACCATACTCCACTCAACATACAAATCCCACTCAGATGACATTCCTTCTCCAGACCCATTACAGAGGCATACAGAGGATCACTACATGTACCTTATACCAAAACCACACAGCATCTAACACTTAGAAACCGGGCTTTCTCCACAGCAGGACCATCAATATGGAATTCCATTCCACTGGATCTTTGACAGGAGCCTTGCCTTCCAACATTCAGAAAAAGACTTAAGACTTGGCTGTTTAAACAAGCCTTTCCAGACCATAACTAAATCTCAGTTCAACAATAACTACAGGCAAACACTTCAAATCATTGTATATAATTGCTCCTCGTTCAGTTACATTTCTCTAACTATTTCTCTAGCTTCCTCTTCTTCCACCAGTTGGAACTACCTTGTTTTATTGTAATTTCATGATTTTCTCTGCACTAGTTCAAGGTTCAAGTTCTTTTACACCCCCTGTTAATTGTAAACCAGTATGATGTGATTTTATCATGAATACCGGTATAGAAAAAACCTAAATAAAATAAATAAATTTCGTTTTTGCACAGGTCGTACCCGATATCCAATAGGTGTACCCTGTCCTGCCGGTAAAAAACCTTTGCACTGTTCAGCCGCCCATTCGTGCCGTATCTGACACCCCCCATGCACACTAACCATCCTCCAACCTGTCCATTTAACTTCTTCCAGGCTCTCCCCCATAACTTCTGTTTTTGCAAATTAATGCATGATATGATGTCGGACCAGCAATTAAGCGCTCCTGGGAGCCATGATTGTATTTCCCGTAGGTCCCTCTTTACCTGCCATACTGGCTGTCTTGCCCAGGTGTATTATTATGATGTCCGGTCTTGGCAACGATTCACTCTTGACCCATAGTATGGGAAGTAACTGCCCCCAGGGCATTCCACACTTCCCCATCCAAGTGATGCGCACCCCCCGGCGTGGCAGGCCCAGATGCAGGCCGTATCTGCACAGCTGTGCCCTCTCTTCCGCCCAATGCCACCCAATGCATGAAGGAGTGCCCCACGATCCACACCTGTACCAGCCTAGGATATGAATCTGCAATTAACAATACTCAAATTAATCGACATGTTATACTGCACTGGCTTGATTCCGCCTGATATGAGAATTTACCGCAGAGGAACTCCATCCCCTATCTGTTGTATGGTCTCAGTTGTCAATCCTGCCTGCGCCACGCTAGTGGCTGCTCCTATTTTGAAGGAGTGTGTCCCAAAGTTATCTGCATTCTCTCCCACCTCGCTTAAGGGTCGCTTGAGTAACACTGAAAACTGTTATCGTGTTAAGAGCGGCCCGTATGACATAGTGAGGGCAAAGGTAGCGCCGGCGCCATTTTGAAGATTGGAAATACGGCCCGCGTGCAGGAGGTCGCTCCCGGACCCCCGCTGGACTTTTGGCAAGTCTTGTGGGGGTCAGGAGGCCCCCCAAGCTGGCCAAAAGTCCCTGGGGTCCAACGGGGGTTCGGGGGCGATCTCCTGGACGCGTGACGTCGGGAACCAGGAACCAAAATGGTGCCGGTGCTACCTTTGCCCTGTCACATGATAAGGGCAAAAGGCAACCGGCGCCATTTCTCTCAACGCAGTCATGGCCAGAGAGAGGGAGATCGCGTCGGGACACCCCCCCCCCCCCCACTGGACCCCAGGTGATTTAAAACATTTTGGGGGGGTTCGGGAGGGTGGGAGATTTGTTTTAAAGGTTCGGGGTGGGTTTTAGGGTTTTTTTGGTTGTGCCGGTTTTTCCCGCGCCCTATTTAACGATACAATACAAATGCCCCTGACGATAAATCAGGGGCATTTGTATTGTATCGTGCACTCTAACGATTTTGGACGATTTTAAAATTATCTGATGATAATTTTAATCGTTCAAAAACGATTCACATCCCTAATAAAGATTCAATTGTGCATTTAGTCTCATGCAGGATGTTTATCCTGCTGGACTCTATGCTATCCCGGACATAAAGCACCACACCACCTCCCGGGTGCTCCTCTCTGTCATTGAGATATAATTTGTACCCCGGAATAGCACTGTACCGTTGGTTATTCTCCTTCCACCATGTCTCTGAGATACCAATTAAGTCTATATCATCATTCACTGCTATACATTCTAATTCTCCCATCTTACTTCTTAGACTTCTGGCATTAGCATACAAACATTTCAAAGTTTGTTTTTTGTTTGTATTTTCATTCTGCTTTTTAATTGATAGGGATAAGTTAGAATTTTGTAGCTCAGCTGAGTTTTTAGTTACAGGCACTTGGACTACTTTTCTTGTAATTGAAACCTCACTTTCAGGGTGCCCTAATTCTAATGCATCATTAGTATCCTTTGAAGATACCTCTCTCCGAACCATGCACTGCTGAGCGACTGTCGGCTTTCCCCTTTGTTCTAGTTTAAAAGCTATCTCCTTTTTAAAAGTTAGCACCAGCAGTTTGGTTCCACCCTGGTTAAGGTGGAGCCTATTCCTTCAGAAGAGACTCCCCCTTCCCCAAAAGATTCCCCAGTTCCTAACAAAACTGAATCCCTCTTCTTTGCACCATCGTCTCATCCACGCATTGAGACTCCGGAGCACTGCCTGCCTCTGGTGACGTGCGCGTGGAACAGGGAGCATTTCAGAGAATGCTACCCTGGAGGTTCTGGATTTAAGTTTTCTACCTAAGAGTCTAAATTTGGCTTCCAGAACCTCCCTCCCACATTTTCCTATGTCGTTGGTGCCCACATGTACTACAACAGCCGGCTTCTCCCCAGCACTGTCTAAAATCCTATCTAGGTGACGCGTGAGGTCCGCCACCTTCGCACCAGGTAGGCATGTTACCAGGCAATCCTCATGCCCATCAGCTACCCAGCTGTCTACATTCCTAATAATCGAATCACCAACTATGACGGCCAACCTAACCCTTTCCTCCTTGGCAATAGGTCTTGGGGAGATATCCTTGGTGCGAAAGGACAATGCATCACCTGGAGAGCAGGTCCTTGCTACAGGATCCCTTCCTGCTGCATCAGGTTGAGGCTCTCCAAACATGAGACCTTCTTCCTCCAATGCAGCACCAGGGCTGCCAGTCTGAAGTTGGGAGTTGGCTACTATGTCCCTGAAGGTCTCATCTATATACCTCTCTGTCTGCCTCAGCTCCTCCAGGTCTGCCACTCTAGCCTCCAGAGATCGGACTCATTCTCTGAGAGCCAGGAGCTCTTTGCGTCGCATGCACATGTACAATTTCTCACCAGCGGGTAAAAAATCATACATGTGACACCGATGTAAAAGGCTGGGATGTCCCCCTCTTGCTGCTGGACGACGGCCTTCATCTCAAATTTGTTCAGTTCCTACTTAACATTTAGCTTGCTATGGGAGTAGGAATGTGTCTAATGTCCTTTAAATGTATTAGTGAATTCACTATATGTCTGGTAGTGGCCTACATGGGAATGATCAAACTCTCAATAAGGTGGTTTTTTTTAAGTGGCACCTGCCTATAAATTAAAGGAAGAGCTAGGGGTGGGTGGCCCCGTCCCCCTCTCCTCGGGTTGCCGCGATTCCTGGTGGCGTTCAGAATCCCCCCCCCCCCCCCCCCGCGCTCCGAGGCCATACCTGCGGCCAAAATAAGTCTTCGGAAAGAGGCCTGCTGTGGCATGGTCCTTTCCTTAAATACTCGGGCTGACATAATCAGGACCGGCCGCGGCCATCCCTGACAACGCCGGCCCCCAGGAACGCTCCCCCCCCCCCAGTGTGTGGTGACGCCGCCAACGTCATTAGGGCACGCCAGGGTGCCAGCGTGCCCTGATGACATTGGCATGCACCGCCATCAGAGCGCCGTGGACACTGGATCATCGCCCTTCTTCGGCCCACGGACCCAGGTAAGCCATGGGCCCTTGTATTCGCCTCGGTCCCACCCATTCTTTGGGTTGCTTTGCATTGCAGATTGTATTTGGGAAAATCACTAAAGCTGATGAAAGTTTGATGATAGTGTGGCAGCCACATTAAACCAAATGTTTGCCTCAGCTGTGGCTATCTTTTAAAGAACTCCTTCTTGCATGTGAAATACATGGAATTATTCTTTTTCTCTTTTACTAATTAGGGATGTTTTAACACCCTTGGAGCAATGCTGAAGATTTATTATTAACAGAGGGACTAGGTATTTTTAAATTAAACAATCCAATTACTTTTTGTAGTAGTGCATCTCTTCATACTGCAAATTAAACCTTCTAGATAGCACCAGCATGCTTGGCTTGAATTTTCTTACAGGGAGATCTAACAAGATATATTAACCACTCTAAATGTTGCATTATTTATATTAATGGGGAAAAGTGCTGGAAAATTGTTCCTCCACCAACTTGAAACTACTGTAGGTTAAAAATAATATAGCCTTTAGCAATGCACTCCCTTGTTTATCTTTATAATTTTGGGGATGCAAGCATAATATTGAGGTCTGTGTTATATATAAATTAATTTAATTAAAGTATGATGTAGGCTGTTTTCAAAGGTGTACAATGTAATAGGTCCTTCAGGGATTCCATTATACAGCAGATTTTGCTATTATGCAAGAGAACCAGTACAATAGTTTTAATGAACTGGCTCAATTAAATCAGTGCTCTTGTATTTTATATGCTATATTCTTTACAATGAATATTTGTCCTGAACGTATTTTGCTTTATTTGTAAATATTATGAAGATATCTAGAGCTGACAGATGGTGTGCTTTAGGAGTTGAACTTGAGACTGAATTCCATCCCTCGGTCACTTTTCTAGAACAGAGAAGGATGCCGTTGTGGTCAAAGGTCTTAGATGAACTTTAAAATGAACTCCTTTTATCTTAAGTTCACTTATGACCTTTGGCCACAATGGCATTCCTATCTGCTCCACCACAGTGCTTGCTGATGTTAACTCCCCTGAAGCAGGTAGTGCCGAAGCACTGGCCAGCAGTGCTGCTGAGAATAAGGTTACGTTTTCTCATAATTAGATAGCATGCCATGAATTGTCATTTTGGAGTGCTGATGTTTTACAAGTAAGCTTTGATCAACAATTCATCATCATGCCAAGATACAATTGCTCCATATCTCCAGCTACCAGGATCAGTGACTTATGTGATTGTGTACTGTTTGATTAAGAATTTCAAATTTTGATGGTACAAATAAATAACATTAAGAAAATCTTTACAATATTTATGTACATTGGATTATTACCAAGGAGTAAATGATTGAGATTGTATGGCACAACCTTTATGCCATGCTGAACATATATTTCTATATTTATTTATTTGCAAGTTTTTATATAATGCTTTCCTGATATACAAATCATTTTCTGGCACTCTAAGAGCAAAGGTATCTGTAGATCTTGTACCTAATTTTTAAAGTGAAGGTGCACATCTGTTTTGAACTCTGTCTAAGTGTGCAAAGGACCTACGCACCTGGCACCTGCATTTTATTGAAATAGCATTCATGGATTTAGAAATCCCATTTATGAGTGCTGCTTTTCAATTTCATACCCAGGAACATCTCCCCTCAATTAGGTTAAAAGTAAGCATCTGTGGAACCCCATGAATATTATTAAGCCAGACTGGAAAAACTGTTATTTACATGAGAAAATAGCTTTGGAAAATTGTCCTTCCCAGGTATATGGAAAAAGGTATTTGCGTATATGGCCCTAAATCCTTTTACAAAATATAATAAATGACTTAAGGCTTTTTGCTCAAATCATATCAGAAATCAGAAATCTGATCTATTATAACATAGTCTGTGCAGTTTGTACTTTAACTTCTCAAATAAGTTTGAATATATTCCTGTTGAGTTTCAAATGCATTTCTCCTTTATGTATGAAGAGGCGGATTTTCAAAGGGTTACACGTGTAACCCCGAAAACCCGCTCCTGTGCGTGCCGAGCCTATTTTGCATAGGCTTGGCAACGTGTGCAAGCCCCGGGACGCGTGTGTCCCGGGGCTTGAAAAAAATGGGCGGGGAGTGGGCGGGGTGGGGGCGGGGCGAAGCGGGACCGAGGCCTCCAGCACAGTGGTCATGCCGGCACGCGCAACTTTGCGATTTCGGAGCAGTCTCGGAGGGAATAGGGAAAGCCATCGGGGCTCCCCTAGGGCTCAGCACGCACAAGGTGCACCCCCTTGGTGCGCCGACCCCAGATTTCATAACATGCGTGCATGTTATAAAATCAGGTGTAGATTTGTGCACGCCGGGTTGCGCGCACAAATCTACACGTACGTTTTAAAATCTGGCCCAAAGGCTAAACAGATAAGGTCTCTTTAGCTTGGAAAAGAGAGATGACTGATAGGGGATATGATTGAGATTTATAAAATAATGAGTGGCGTGGAATAAGTAAATAGGGAATGGTTATTTACCCTTTCAAATAACACTGGGAAGAGGGGACACTCCATGAAACTAGTAAACAGCAAATTTAAAACAAATCATAGAAGATATTTTTTCACTCGGCACACAATGAAGCTATGGAATCTGTTGCTGGAGGACATGCTCAAGGCAACTAATATAATGGGGTTCAAAGGAGGCTTGGACAAGTTCCTGAAGGAAAAGTCCATAAACAATTATTTGCCAGGTAGACTTGGGAAAGCCAGCGCTTATCCCTGGGAACGAGATACAAGAAATAGATCACCAATTGGGGATCTGCTGGGTACTTGTGACCTGGACTGGCCACTATTGGAGGCAGAATGCTGGACTTGATGGACCTTGGTCAGACCCAGCATGACATTTTTTATGCCCTTATGTTCATAAGTAAACAATGTGCACACAAATGTTTTGTGTGCAAATGTGCACACAAAACATTTTTTGTTTTGTTCATTATTTCAGTTCATTTGCATTCATAATTAATTGTGTTTATTTCAAATTCATTTTTTTTGTTTGCATCATCATTCATTTGTTTCTCATTAAAGTCAATGGGAGAGGCAATGCATCCTATTTTGGGTTTCAAAACTGGGGTTTACTATTCAGGTTTAATGAAATGTGCAAGCAGACACCAGCAATAGAGAGAGGAGCATGCCAAACACCAAGAGTGGGGGTCCACTTGTGACAGAGCAAAGTAGCCGAAGGCACTGTGAGAAGAGCAAAGCTGCACTAAGAGTGGCAAGAAAATCCCAAGGTTCCAAAAGAGAGGAAAAGGTCACCAACAAAGGTGACAAAAGACCAATGCAGCAAAACAGGAAAAAAATCAGCACTAACAGTGGCATAAAACCCCTAATGGACCATGAGAGGTGCGGCAACTTTGTAAAGCATCAAATAAGCATGGCAAGATCAAAAGTCAGTAAATACCATAAGAGAATGTCAAAAGAACTTTGAAGCAAGCAGGAGCAGAGGAATAAATACCTATCCTCAAAGGCAGCAAGAGAGGCTCGAAGCAGCAGAAACCCTGGTGTTTACAACCAGAAACCATAGATACAAAGTAACACAGCAAGAAGAGTAGCATCGATTAGAGATGTGAATCGGAACCGGAATCGGTTCCGATTCACATCGTGAATTTTTTTTCGTGAGGCCCGATAGTTTTTATTTAATTGGCTGCGCCCGACCCGATAAACAAAAAACCCACCTGACCCTTTAAAACAGCTCCCTTAGCTTCCCCCAGCCTCCCGACCCCCCCCCCCCCCCAAAAAAAAACATTTTAAAATTACCTGGTGGTCCAGCGGGGGTCCCTGGAGTGATCTCCAGCTCTCGGGCCATCGGCTGCGACTAATTAAAATGGCGCCAATGGCCCTTTGCCCTTACCATGTGAGAGGGTATCGGTGCCATTGGCCGGCCCTGTCACATGGTAGGAGCACTGGATGGCCCGTGCCATTTTTAAAGATGGCGCCGGCCGTCTATTACTCCTACCATGTAACAGGGGCTGGCCAAAGGCACAGATACGATATCGTACGTTATCGTACGATATTTTCAATCGTCAAAAATACGATTCACATCCCTAGCATCGATATCCCAAGGCTCACAGTGAGGAATAAAGTAGCCAGCTAGAGGTTTTTAGCCCTATAATTATATACTATCACCTAGTAGTGTTCAAACACACTCATTCAGAATAGACATTCAAGTCTAATAGAAAAAAAACATGCAGTGGTAAGATCAGTATCCCCAAATATGGAGAAAGGGCTAAGACAGGAAGAAGAATGGCATCACAAACCCAAGGCACCAAAAGAGAAGCAAGGCAGTACTAGTAATAGCATGAGTACCACCTCAAGGCACAATCAGATGTGGAAATATGGGTAAAGCATTGGATTAGCATGGGAAGCCCAATAGGTCGTAAGTACTGTAAGAGAATTTGAAAGAAACTTTGCAGACAGCCAACCCAGAGGCAGAAACACCCAATATGACCCAAAGGCATCAAGAGAGGCTCAAAGCAGTAGGAGTACTGGTGTTCAAAACCACAGACCATAGGTGCAGAGCAAGGCAGCAAGAAGAGTAGAATCAATGCCCCAGGAGTCTCTGAAGGGAGCAGTGGAGCCCAAACAGAGACATGAATACTCCAAGCCACCATCAGAAGAGCAAATGGCACCAACAGTGGCAATGAACAGCCAAAGGCAGAAAAAGAGGGGCAAAGAGCCATAAGAATAGTGACATGAATACCACAAGGCACCTAAAGAGTGGCAAAGGGCACTCACAACTGTGGCATTAAGATAGCAAGGCACCAAAAGAGTTAGAAAGCGGCACAAAAAATGGTATTGCTGTTTTACAACTTCTTCTTTAGTTCAGAAATCTTAGAAAGACACAATTGCTCTTTGTAGTTTCCAGCACAGAAATGAACTAAAGTAGCACCTTGCCAAAATTTCTTTTAGGTTGGGAAAAAAAAAAGGGAAGCCATTCTCAGTCCTTGTAGATACCAGCTAGAATAAGCTGGTTAAAAATATATATATATATTTCACTTGATTGATCCTGCTCCTTCCTTCCTTCCTTATCCCTTCCCACCCCAGCCCCAGCCCCAGCCAGTTTAGGTTCACTGGCTCATCAATGGCTTGAGTAGAAAAAAATAGTGCAGTTTTGCTTGCCTCTTAGATTTTAATGTGAGTCAAAAACTAGCCATTTGTTTTGGATTTCATTTTCTAGCCATTAGTTTTGGATTTCCACAATTAAAAATACCCTCATACAGTTTAGGTTCCTTATTCATTGAAAACAAATCCACGTCCCTGTAATATGTATATAGTAAAACATGAAAATTAGTCTCCTTTTGAATTGTGTAGTTTTTCATTGATCAGTTATATAGATCTCCTGCTTTGTTCTGCTCAGCCTGACTAATGTTGAAAACTTAGTCATATCTATTTTAAGGTTTTATGATGACATTATTTTGAACCTAATCAAAATAACAACAATAAACGTGTCATTCTAGGGTTCACCAGGTGAACGGGGAGCTGCCGGTACTGCTGGTCCAATTGGTTTACCTGGACGACCAGGTCCTCAAGGTCCTCCTGGTCCAGCAGGAGAGAAAGGTGCTCCAGTAAGTAATTCTGGAAAGCCAGCATGCTGCCTTGCTATGCTTAACAAATGATTTTTCATTCAGGAATGTTAGCTTTTCACTTCCCTACTTCTCTGTATGTGCTCAACATAAGCATTGTACTCCCTTTATATTTACACTATAAAAAATCTTTTGAATTTAATTAAAAGTGAGTCTTAATTTCATCATATTTTATGAAACAATTACACTTAAGGGTTTTAAACACTATTGATAATTTCTAGTGTAAAACCAGATTTTTATTTTTTTGCAAATTTATTTAATTGAAAATATGTGCATGATAATAACTGCATTGCTGCACTGTAATTCTCAAAGGATTTTTTTTTGCACTATTACATTTTCATTATTGATGCCTTCAGTAAAATTTCTATTTACATAAGCTGATGTATATTTCTGATTAACTTTATTGCATTCTGATATTTTATGAGTAGGAAACCTGTTTATCACCAGGATTTTTATTTTCCTTATATGATTCAATTTTCTTTTGGTCTGACTTCTTGTTCAGCTTGAATACAGCACAAGTCTAGTTTCATAAAAATGTTAAAATGTTGCATGTTAAGGGCCTATGATGATGTGTAGTGGCCCTTCATCACTATTATATGGTAATGGTGAAGCACCACTGGATGGCATCATTTACTGGTGTACAGGATTCTCACATCTCTCCTGCTAGTGAAAACTGGGACCCTTTGGAATGATAAGAACACATTCTGGAGAGGTCCTGGGGGATTGGGCTGTTCTGGATCAGGCGTGTTGCAGGAGATCTAGACGTTTCAAGGGAACCTTAATAGAGGGCTTGATATTTTTTTTTTGATGTTAAGGCTTTCCCCTATGTACAGTCACAGCCATACCTTATGGGGTACATCCCTTTCAACCTAGCAGACCCCTTCACATAAGAACATCATCCCCCTCCCCTCTGTTCATGGTATGATACTTGGTGAAGCACTGGTATTCACAGTTGTAGTGGTAGAGGTGCTCAGAATATTCTATAGTGGTTGAGATTCCCTTTAGAAGATCGGGACTGCTGGAGGGGCAGCTCCCTAGATTGTATTGGGCTCTTGAAGGGGGGCTGCCTGGACTGTATTGGTCTTGGGGGGTGCCACATTGGCTTGGAAGGAGTGCCAATCTATGCATGTATGTGTGGAAGGGTACTCGGGATGCCATGATATATGTGTGGGGGGCACACTATGTTGGTGAGGGATGCTTTTAATTCGGGGAGCTGGAGGATAAAATCCATTCTGCTACCTGACCTTTTCACTTTGGGCTGGTTTGCCCAGAGAGATTTTAATAAGCAGCATGCATGTGCCCTTTTAGACTTGACATGAACATTATTTTCACATTCATGTTGAAGATTGATTTTTAGCAGGGATACAAAAATGATTAGTGCATCCTAAATTAACCGGGGGTTTTGTATGCGGGATAAAGTTTTGACAAACTGTGCACTTAAAACTTTTTAGTATAATATTTTAGTACAAAGGTCCCAGCTCTATCAATTTGTATATTGTTCTCATAAAACTTATTTTAGTGCTGTCAGAAGATATTTTAAAGACAGTGGGCTTTAAATAATTGGTTAAAAATTGTGTGTAATGGCATTTGTGCATATGGGGATGCAATTGTGCAGTAATGCCTCACACAATGAACTGATAAAATAAACACAGTTTTTATGTCCAGTATTGCTTTTAAAATTGTTGAAAGATGACCTTTGCATTAAATCCATACAGAGTATAAAAAAAATTAAATCAAAAGGAAAGAAAACTAAGATACCGTCTGTCATAGAAAACAATAGCCTTTCATAAACAAATTAAAAAAATAAAAAAATGACACAATTTTTATGGTGATTATCATCTTTCTGTCATCTTCAAGTCATACTAGTAGAAATATCAGTTTACTTATGCAAATTTGCTGGCAATGACATACTGTCAGCTGAGCAATTACATATGTTTCTTATGAAGTGTCATAGTTGAATATCTTTATATTTATTTTGTTGCTGTGGATGTTTTTACTGTACCCCACCCTGAACTCTGGAAAGTGGCCAAAACATCTTTTAAATAAATAAATACATACATACATTTTGCCAATGTTATATAAAATAACAGCATTTTCTAGTATATAACACATATTCTTAGCTTCTTGACCTATATTTTTGTGATTTCTTATATGACTTGAGAGTGCTATGGAAAATAATGGTAGATATTTAGTTTTATTATGTGAGTAGATATGGATACCCATTGTCAACCCAAGTCTCATAATGCTATCACTGACACACTGGTGAAGCAATAGCATTATAAAGTGGAAGGTGCTACTGCTCACAAGTTTCAAACTTATGCTAATTCAACCCTAATATGTGCACACTTATTTTTCTAGAGAATGCAAAAGAGAAATTGACATTTTGTATCCCATAGCATTGAATTTTGAATGTTTATATAAATCTCTAGTACTACACTCTGTCCATTAATTTATTTCAAATCTAGTAGCAGAAAAGAGAATCTCAGCTAAGTCAGGACTGATTTATATCAAAAGAAGACTCTTGTCTTAGTAAAACTAAAATCTGAAGAATGAGGCAATAAAGAACCCTACCATACAAAATGTTATATATGCCCTTTGATCTTTTGGTTTATGATGCTATCAATACAATTAAGCTGACCTGTATCATTTCAGCAGTTGGTTGTTTGTTATTTTTTTATATTCAATAAATTATATGCATTAAATTTCTAAATTAAAACAATTGCTAAATAACTATTATAATATTAAAAGTTTCTATACTTAAAAATAGGGTGAGAAAGGTCCTCAAGGTCCAGCTGGACGTGATGGCATTCAAGGACCAGTGGGTCTTCCTGGTCCTGCTGGTGCACAGGGTTCTCCAGGTGAAGATGGTGATAAGGTAAATAATTTACATTTCTCATCATCCGATTGTGATTATAAATTTCACTGTACTTCTACTCATTGTTTGCCGGTAGAACATCATAAAAGTGTAGTTGACCATGCAAAATTTAATTAAACTAGAAAGATGGTGAAAAAAAGAAAAAAATCACCATACAGCAAGTGTTTTCATTTGTTAATTACAGATTCATGAAAGATCAGCACTATTAAATACAGTAATTTTCAGTAGGTAGTTAAAAAAGACCATAGATAATGAATGAAGTGATATTAAATCGATGATTGTACATCATTATAGATCATTTGGTAATGATCCCTCTGGTCCAAAGAATTTGCAGTATCAATTTCACAGCCAGACTTAGAATCAAATCTGTTTCTGACTTGTAGTATAATGAAAACAGATGTGTTACTATTAACGATACTTTGCTGCCATTTAACTAAGATGTTAAATCAAAGCCTGGTCTAATCAAGTGGGTCCTAAATATCCAATGACATTGAAAAGAATAAGAGCATTAATGCTGATAAATGCATCTTTGCTTACATTGCATTTTGTTTTCCACATTTTGAAAAAAATTGAATATGAACTCTTTGAAAAAACATCTATCACAAGGCTAAACCTTCACCAAAGCTCTTTTAGATGAAAATACTGTTAAAAGCACATCACTGGGGAATTTCAGAATCATGAATATAGTGAGACTTTGATTATTGTTTTAATAAAAAATGCACAATTTAAAAAAAAATATTCATTGCTTTCCTGATTTCTTAAAATTTAGTCTAGGAATATTTGGTTATCTAATAAAAAAAATCCATGGCATTTTAAAAAGCTGAAATGTGCTGATTTCGAATGATATATTAATTGTCTTCAGAAATACTGCACAAATTATGATAATGACTACTAACTAGCTATTTTCATGTTTGTGATCATTTCAAATTTTTATTCTGTTATATCATCTTTGCTGTTTTGGAATCCTACTGC
This sequence comes from Rhinatrema bivittatum, assembly GCF_901001135.1. Taxonomy (NCBI): domain Eukaryota; kingdom Metazoa; phylum Chordata; class Amphibia; order Gymnophiona; family Rhinatrematidae; genus Rhinatrema; species Rhinatrema bivittatum. Next base: position 47,315,843 of record NC_042624.1, on the reverse strand, counting down.
TGTATTTTGATTAACAGCACCCACAATTTATCTATTTATAATTCTTTTTTTTTTATTATTGTTGCTGCATAATGAGAATCCCAGATTTACTACTCTATTAACTTGAATTGACTGGTCAACTTTGATCTTCAAAGATTTGCAAATAGGTTACATCAGGGATTGGAAACTTTATTATTATTGTTTTTTGGAAAGTGCTCAAAAACCTGAAATATTTTCTAAGGGATGTTGCCATGTCACTTCCTGCAAGTAGAGGGTGGGTAGGGAGCAAAGGAAAGGAAGAGTCTTTCACAGGAAATAATTATTTTAGGACATTGGAGGTTCCCATAGTGACAAAATCACTATATGTGTGTGTGTGGGGGGGGGGGAGGGGGGTATTTTGAGGGCTAGCAGTAGAGCTGTTACTTGGGCCTAGATTTATCAAAATGCACTTGCCCTTCTACATCCATGGGAGGGGGGGGGGAAGAGAGAGAGAGTGAGAGAGACTGAAACTAGTCATAATGTCTTCATACTAGGTAGGTATTTATATCACTATAGGAGGCCCACCTAGTAACTCGAGGTGAGGTTTAGGTATTAGTGTAGGGGTTAGGGGCCACTTTGACATTCAAAGTGAGACGTACGAACAGAACAGTGCTCTCTTGTGAAGATTTGATGACCTTCAATGTTCTCCTAATCTAGCTTGATTTTACCCAGGTAGAGAGTCCATCAAGCTAAGTTGAGAGAACATTGCACAAATCTCAAGTTTGGGTGAGTTTCCTCACTCTGAAGGCCACAAATCCCGCCCCAAACTCCTCCTATTTTTCTCATTTGCATCGCACCATGCATTATGGTGCTTTCGCATGCGTTAAAGGCATTTTCACATGGGTTAAGATGTTTTAGCATGTGTTAAAGGTGCTTAACGCATGCAAAAATGCTTTAACGCATGTAAAAACGTCATATAGCACCTTGATAAATGACCCCCTTGGGGAGGTCCCAGCAGTGACAGCAGTCAAGCACTACTCAGTTAAACTAACCTCAACCACCAATAACAAGAAGCTGCGGCCTGCCACGTGTCCACCCTCCTACTCAGCCACTGCTCCTGGACCTATACTGGCACCACAAGCATTTTCAAATCTCATGGGCCAGCTCCATCATGAGCTGGCCTGTGAAGTTTGTTGTAGTGCCAGAATATCAGCTGGAGCAGCTTCAGGTGCCACCATTTGGTGTGCATGCTAAGAGTTGTTGAAGCATGGCTTAGGTTATCAAAAGCTTACAATGAATTATCATAACACTTAGTTGCAAAAATTAGGAAAATAACCAGCTTTGCAAATTTAGGCTATCCTGATATCCAGACCTGTTTGAGATCTTTAAGGTGAATTTGAAAAGCCTGGCATGAGCATAAATTAGGGGATATTTGCTCAAGTCAGGCTTATGTATGTTGACTGAATTTTAAAAGCTGCCCAGATATGCATACATCTCCCACTAAGTGTGCATCTCATAGGCGTGGGCATGGGCATTTCAGGGCATTGCCAAGAGATATGCATTTAAATAATTATGTGCCCTAGCACGCACCCACGTCCACAGCCATGGAGGAGGTGTAACTTAAAATAAATTAGCCATTTCTGCCTGGTTTAAAGGGTCTGGGAGAAATGGGAGGAGTGCAGGCTATCTAACCAGGGGGATTTTGGAGGACCTAGCTCTTAAATGGGTAAACTGGTGGACAAACTAGTGAAACTTGCAATGGCGTGGACGTGCACTCATTATAAAATACCCTGACTTACGTGCCCACTTAAAATTAGGCGCACATGTGTGCTAGGCCAGGCTATTTTATAACGTGTACACAAATTATAAAATGGCAGTATATCTGGGTCCATGCTGGCACCGGGAAGGTGCACAGAAAAGCAGTAAAAACTGCTTTTCTGTTCACTCTCCGACTTAATATTATGGCGATATTAAGTCGGAGGTCCCGAATGTTAAAAAAAAGTAAAAACAAAATTTGGAAATAGGCCCGTGGCTCGCAGGTTGAAAACCGGACGCTCAATTTTGCCGGCGTCCAGTTTCCGAACCCGTGGCTGTCAGCGGGCTTGAGAACCGACGCCGGCAAAATTGAGCATTGGCTGTCAAACCCACTGACAGCCGCCGCTCCTGTCCGAAAAGAGGCGCTAGGGACGCGCTAGTGTCCCTAGCACCTCTTTTTACCGCCGGCCCTAATTTAAATACATTAAATTACTGTATCGCGCATAGGAGAGTGGCCTGTGCGCGTGCTGTCCCGCGATTTTTACTGTATCGGCCCATCAGATTGTAAGCTCTCTAGGGATAGGGAAATGCTTACAGTACCTGAATGTAATCCACTTTGAAGTGCGAAAAGCGGAATATAAATCTAATAATAAATAAAGCTTGAGCATGCCCAAAAGCATAAGTCAGGCTTGAGCCATGTTAAGTGAAGGAATTTTATAACAGGCACACTCCACGCCATCACCAGTTCACCCAGTCTAGAGCTAGGGACTAAAGAACCCCCCTGGTTCTTTAGCCTGCCTTCCCTCCAGTTGCCCCAGACCCCTTAAACCCTTCACAGATGCCTGGAAATACTTTATGAAGACTTACACCTCCTCCATGGTAGAAGTAAACTTAACACGGCACTGGACCCAGATGCGTAGGTACTTGTGCACACATCTCTTGGCCCTGCCCAGTGCCCACACCACGCCCCTTTTTGGGTCGATATGAGATGTGCGCGCAATGGCACTTGCACGCGCATGTAGGCATCTTATACAATTGGTGGAGAAGATACAGAAAGGGCAGAGAAGGGCAACCAAAATGATAAAGGGGATGGAACAGCTCCCCTATGAGGAAAGGCTGAAGAGGTTAGGGCTGTTCAGCTTGGAGAAGAGACAGCTGAGGGGGATATGATAGAGGTCTTTAAGATCATGAGATCTTAAAGACCTCATAACCGATTCACATCTACTCTTGAACGAGTAGATGTGAATCGGTTATTTACACTTTCGAATAATAGAAGGACTAGGGGGCATTCCATGAAGTTAGCAAGTAGCACATTTAAGACTAATTGGAGAAAATTCTTTTTCACTCAACGCACAATAAAGCTCTGGAATTTGTTGCCAGAGGATGTGGTTAGTGCAGTTAGTGTAGCTGGGTTCAAAAAAGGTTTGGATAAGTTCTTGGAGGAGAAGTCCATTAAGGGCTATTAATCAAGTTTACTTAGGAAATAGCCACCGCTTTTAACTGCATCAGTAGCATGGGATCTTCTTAGTGTTTGGGTAATTTCCAGGTTCTTGTGGCCTGGTTTGGCCTCTGTTGGAAACAGGATGCTGGGCTTGATGGACCCTTGGTCTGACCCAGCATAGCAATTTCTTATGTTCTTATGTTCTTATGGGTGCTATGCACAAGTGCCAAGTGCACACCCATCGCCCTATTTGGGCACTTGTCTGGCTTTTAAAATTCACCTTTATGTGTATCAATACTGGCATCAGATGAGATGTTCATATTATAGTTACATAAAATGTTTCTACTCTTCTGGAATAGTTACGCAGTAATTTGTGTTAAGCTGTGTTTTTCAAGACTTTCCAATCAACCTTAAAAAACAGTTATGTAGTTGTATATATTTCAATTAGTATATATCTCTGGATAATGTTATTATTAATGTGCAGCACAGTAATTGGAAAAAGTACCATTTTATTTTATGTTAAAGACAATGGTAATACACTTCAAAGCCAGGCCTTGTCATGCTTTGCAGTGTACCAGTCAATACAAAGATTAGTCTGTCAGAGCAATTTGACTGATCAATGCAAAAATATCCCTTAGGGCTTCACACTTGAAACTGAAGAATAAAAGAGAGACACCATAATCATGGTAAAGGTGACATTTAAAGATACCGGGATACTGAGTGCTGTCAAATGATAGGTCAATCTGAAGAAGAAACTTAACAGCTGTCTTTCAATTACAGGGTGAAATTGGTGAACCCGGTCAGAAAGGTGGTAAAGGTGACAAGGGAGAAAGTGTAAGCTTCTAATTGATTTATTTCAGTGAATTAATGTGTTTTTTACTGTGAAAATTGCATCCCCACACATGGATCATTATTTTTAGATTTTATTCCCAAGTAGCATTTTGCTTCTTTTGGATGATGTACTTAGAGATTGCTGCTGTATTTTTTTCTACCCGACCAGACCCTATACTTTTCTTTAGTGCAAATATCTCTGGTTGTCTATAGATTTATGATACTGTTTGAATTATTAGGTAAATATTATTGTACTAACCATTTAAAATCCATTGGACTTATTTCAAAGCCCTGAATCTTTAGTCATCTGTACTTAATTCTTTTTTGTGCATTTTTATTTTAAAGATGCTCTCTTGCTCTATTAGACATTTCCCACTATGCATTCTTCAACCAGCAGTGGAAGAGAATGATGCAGTGACACGATAAACAACTCCTGGGGCAAGGGAGTGCCAGTCTTTATTAAATAGTGACATGTACTGACTCACTTAAGGGCACATTTATGGTGGATTGTTGAGGGATCTGCTGTTTGCAGTCTTCAGCTGGGAGGACTGCTGCTCTGATAACTGGGTTATCCATGAGGAAAAGTGGGATTAAAAAAGGGACAAACACCAGAGAGTGAATGAAGGACCAAAATGCCTAAGCCTCAGATACCTTACCCCTCCTATTACCATGCACCATATGTGGCAGAGAGAGAGTAAGAAGTAAGATCCAAATAGACTGGACCACTTGGACATTAGAAAAACTGCTTGCCCCCTCCCCCTCTCTCCCTGGCTAGTCCTGACTGCTCAGCATCACAGGGGTTCTCCTTTTTTTTTTTTTTTTTTTTTTAGTGTTTTTTGGTTCATTTACTGAATTTAAAAAATGTTAACCCCCCAAAAAAACAAACAAACAAACAAAAGACCTAAATTGGTCATCCTGCTCCCCTCCAATCCCCCTCTTGCCCACCACAAAAGAGGACAAGGGGCTCAGGCCTACCCAGAAGGACTTATCCAAAACATATGGGGCCTCTTCCAACCCCACCCCCTGCCCAGCCCTTGGATTAATTACCAGGCCAAAGACTTCCCGGCCCCCACATACCCCATCATGGTTGCTCCTGATGGTCTAAAGGCCAAGAACATTCCCCACTAGCTCCTGTCCTGGCTAGTGTTAGTTTTAAAAATGGCACAGGCCACATTTCAGACCAATGCCAATGTGAACAGAACAAGTGAACCGACAATGGCCTCGCTCAGAGAATATAACATCAGAAAAGACCAAATCACCCATCTAGAGTACCCTTCCATCTTACAATTGCCTCAGAAATCCCCTCTATTTATCCCGTGCTTTCTTATATTCAGACACCATTTTTGTCTCCACCATCACCTCCACTGGGAGGCCATTCCATGCATCCACTACTTTCTTTTTTTAATTAATGCACATCCCTAATATATACTGCTCTCATAGAGAATACCTAGTTAGCTGATGGTGGCCAGCTGAATCGTCTTATTGGATGGCCATGTATGTACTGTATGCACCATAGGTGTCAGAGCTCTGGGTAACTGAAATAAAATAACTTCATTTTGAAAATCACTTTTATTAAAATTAAGATTGTGCAATATATTTGACTAGGAGGAGTCAAATTTTAAATATTCATTATGAACTTAAAAGCATTTTAAATAAATATTAATACAAAATTGATTGCTGTCATGAAAGTCTAAAGCTTGAGTTAAATAATTGTTTACTGTTCTAAACTGGAGAGAGTTTGGGCTTCCTATTCCATACCGGTGGAATAATCTGTTTTAGAAATATTGTACTTTAGTGCAGAAATGCAAAATAATGTAATACATGCTTATCTCTTCTAATTCAGTTTCCTTTAGATTCCATTGACAATATGACTTTACTATCTTTTGTTATTTCAAGGGGCCTGCTGGTCCACCTGGTCTTCAAGGACCTGTTGGGGCACCTGGTGCAGCGGTGAGTAATGTTATATGTCTAGCACACCAAAACACTTCAGATGCCAAGCAAGACCCTCCTTTGCTTATGTCAGATCTTTGCCTTTTCTATGAAAATCTCATGTGGAAAAGCTTGACTTTTTTAGCTATTGAGGAATACAAGTGAGAACACTCTCATAAGCACATTCATTTTATTGATTACAGAGGTATATGGGCAGCACTGCTCTACCAGCACAGTTGTTGCTAGTAACAGAGATGCCTGTACACTAGCATCCCTCTTGGCTTACTGGCAGTAAAGGAGATAGGTGGTGACACCATACAAGCCTAATGAGAAAGCTCATAGCCATGATCCCTGTCACAAGTGTGGCCAGCCTACTTCTAGTTTGGGCTGCCAGACCTGGCAGCTCTTGTGCTGAGCAGCTATGGCCCCATTCTTAGCAGGGCATGGTAGGCAAGGAGGCCGTGAAGAAGACAAGAAGGACCCTGTTTTTTCCTTCTGTCTCTAATGCCATGACTGTTGCCTGTCCATCTGCTTGCCCTCTCTTGACTCCATATATAGGGTTTCAGTTCTAGATGAATTGGATTAGTTAGATGACAAAGATTTTTGGGCTAATTATTTTTTGAACCTGACAGCAATTGTTTAAGCATGCTTGTGCTTTTTCTGTAATCTTGCCTTTTGGGATGTCAATTGTTGATTCTGAGCAGGATACCTGAGCCTGGGGAGAAGGAGTTTCATAGAGTTGAACAATGTCAACTTCTGTAAAATTCCCACTAGCACTGCTGAATTCATCTATCATTTGGGTCAATAGGCTTTAGTATGGTGGCAAGCTGCTGTCTCTTGGTGCATCTATTTCATAACCCTGGAGGACTGGCAGTGCTGCTTGAATGGGATGGTCAGTCCAATAAAACTAGTGCCAAGTCCTTTCCTGCTAAGACAACAGGTTGGGGTTGATCCTCTTCTTGAGTACTTATTAGCTAAGAGGGTTCAGGTGCACAGGTTATATTTTCTTGTTCAGGATTCAATAAAGCTGTAGCCTTTATAAATTCTAGTTGAAACATTCATGTTCATGTATTTGTTGAGTTATATGTGTTGGTTAAATATAAGGGTTTGGATGAGTCACAGATTGCCTGGCCTTTAACATGTCCTGTAATCTGTTGGTTATACTATGTTCTTCCAAATTATTCTAGGCTTTCATATTTTTTCTTATGAAAAAAATGTTAGCATTGTCTCCTTGTGGACAATGCTATCTGTAATGAATTTTGCAAACTGTATTTGTGAGATGTAAAATTAGTTTTAAATCAGATGTGCAGGCATAATTTGAGTCACAGTTCAGGAAGAGACAATGTGCAGATACTATGCTGTACTTGAAATGCTGATTTGTTTGAATATATTTAATAGATATTTGCAAACTAAAATACCATAAAAAAACAAGAAAGTCTACTGAAGTCTCATGGTCACATGGCACACATAATAGCAGAACATTCAGAAGCAGATTTTCAAAGCCCTACACGCGTCGGGCCTATTTTCAAAAGGCCCGGCAGTGCGCGTAAAGACCCGGGATGCGTGTATTTCCCAGGGCTTTTCTGAATGGGTGGGCAGGGGGCAGGGCAGGATGGGGCAGATGGCCCGGGTGCATGGTGGGGCGGTCCAGGGGCAGGGCTGAGTGGTCCGGGAGACATGGCCGAGGACTCCGGCACAGCGGCCGGGGGATTGCACGCCAGCATGGCACTCGGCTGATGTGCGCAAGTTACGCCTCTGGCAGGCGTAACTTCTAAAACAAAGGTACAGGGTGTTTTTTTTTTCGGGCTGGGGGGCGGGACAGGTAGGGGAAGGGAGGGGAAGGTGGGGAGGGAATGGGGAAAGCCAGCTGGTCCCCCGAGGGCTCGGCACACGCAAGGTGCACTAGTGTGCACTCCCTTGCACGCACCGACCCCTGATTTTATAACATGACGCGGCTGCGTGCGCAAGTTATAAAATTGGGCGTACATTTGTGTGCACTGGGTAGCATGCCCAAATGTACCTCACACGCATACCTTTTAAAATCTGCCCCTCAATCTTTATTGTTTTATAGTAAGAGTTTATTGTCCATAAATCTGAGTAAAAATGAAAGATGCCATGCTGAGAAATAGTGTCTCTTATCTTTCTTTGATTAGACATTATGCAGATGCCATAATTCCTTCTGGATAATATAGTTTATCAGAAGAAGGTATATTTTCAAACTGTCCCAAAAATAGCAAACTTTTAATGAGAAGATATTCATATTATCTAAAAATTATTTGCATTGTTACTTTTTAGGGAACTGATGGGGAGCCAGGACCAAGAGGTCAGCAGGGAATGTTTGGACAAAAGGTGATGAAGGGTCACGTGGTTTTCCTGGTCCCCCTGGTCCCATCGGGCTACAGGTAAGCTAATTCAGTATTAGTGCGCCTATCCTTCCAGTCAAGAAATTCATTTTTGTTCACTGAAAAAGAAATATCAGTGGTCAACAAGGTTCCATTAATATTTTCTTTGTTTTCTATTTTCAGTAAAGAGAAAATTTCTAATTAGAGTGGGACTGTTTCTGCTTTAGGGCAGAAACTCAGAAATTGTAGCTCTGTGAGCTGCAAATCAATAGAAAGCCTTTGTCCAAGGGATTCCTATAGTATAAAGTTTGATTGCAACCAGACATATCAGATTTGTCAAAGACGCATTAAAATAATCCAAATTACTATGTCTGTTGCCATTTCTAATATAAGAATGAATCATGTGCTCTTGTTTAGCATATATTTTAAAAACTGCATGATTTTGATTGTGACAAGTTAAAGAATTCTGAAACTATCAGAAAAGGAAATACAACTGGCTCTAGACAAATATTTAAAATACTAGAATAACAAAATAATGTATGACTTTGTATCCCTTTGTTAAAGGATTTAACTGTATCCTGAGGATCCATAAAATAATTTATTTCTGGAGCTACTTCTTGCTACTTCCCCAAATCTCAGTGTCCCAAGCAGTAGGTTCTTTGCTTTTGGGGGACGGTGAACATTATAACTCTTTGATGGTGTTGGTGCTGCAGTAACAGACAGGATTCTTCAGAATTTATGTTTAAAATACAACAAATGCTTGATGTACAATGAGTTCTGATACATATCAAGACATGCATGGAACACAGTTAAGAATCACAAAGAACTTGTATATTTTATATTTTCAACCCCACCCCCACCCCCTTTTCCCGATTAGTTCCAGTCACGTGGATAACTGATCCCCTTCACATCTGTATTACAAGGTGGACTCTCCCACTTTCTTCTGTGTATGTGTCCCTGGTTTTGCTTTCTGGGAGGCTGCTTACCCCCTCCTGCTCTGAATGGACAAGTGCACCAGACTGACATAAAAATCCTAAGGGTGAGGATCCCCAAAACCTGAAAAATCATACCAACAGAGTCCCAGTCTTTCCCCAGCCTCTGTCCTGTGTTTCCAAGGGTAGAGATCTAACTGTAGGTCTCCAAAAAGATCCTATTTCTTCTACTCAGACTTCTCCAACCATGACCTCTCTTGAGGGGGAGTCTGATGTTGCACAGAAACTTGGCTCTTACCACCCATCTCCAGAACACGAGATGAGGAGGTTCTAAATCACCTCAGAACCAAAAAGGGGAAACAGAAATTTCACAGCACCAACTCTTCCTCTGATGGTGAAAGCAATCACTGCAACCCCTGCATTGGATTGGTGAAGAGCTATCAGATCATCTACTCCCCGGCCTCTGGATCATGTCCCTTACCAGGGTTGGGTCAGGGTCTCACCTCCAGCAAAATCCCAAACTAGCCAAATTCCAACAAAAATCTCTTTTCCACAGCTGGAGACAGATCCTCACAGGCAGGGGGGGGGGGGGTCACTGAAAAGAGACAGATCCTCACAGGCGGGGGGTGGGGTGGGGGTGTCACTGAAAAGAATCTCCTCTTTGTTAGAACACCTGGTTAGATAAGTAGGCCCTAACTAGGGCAAGGATAGCCAAAAGCAGCTCTTCACCCTCAGGAAGCAAAACCAAAAGACCATAGAGCTCACTAATCTGACCTTCCCATCTAGGCAGGGATCCAACCATCTCAGATAATCCTCAGGGGGAGGTACTGATGGGATGGTTTTTCTCCCTCACTGCTGTCTAAGAGATATAGAAGAGAAGTCCCACTTCCAATCTGGTAGCCCCTGTGCTGCCTTGAAGGAGAAAGGTCACCTAGAGGGAGAGCATCAGCTTGATGAGGCAGGAAGCAGTAGAGGGATGGTCCTGACAAGTTTGGGATTGCTTATCTCTAGGAACCATATGTTGTAGGGCAAGATGCCCAATGCCACAGTTAGAACTTTAATATTTATTATTTTACTTGATAGACTCCATTACATTACAAAATTATCATAGCAGTTGTCACGGATTTGTCTAAATTTGGGTTAGAAATTAGTTGAAGTCGAAGTCTATCCTGCATTTTGGGGTCGATTTTAAAAGCAGCGCACGCACGTCCATGTGCATGCCGTTCCTGGCATGAGCATGCATGCCGCATTTTAAAATCTGCACATGCATGTGTGGGCGGTCTGCTCCAATTAAGGAGCGGACTGGGAAGGAACTTCCCTGTAGTACTATCTAACCTTCCTACCTTTTCCTCTCTCCTCCCCAACCCCTACCCCCTACCTAACTCTTAGATGTTTTTACATTTTTTACCTTGCTGCTCCTTCAGAGCAGCAGTAGATTCCTGTGCAAGCCATGCAGAGCTAATGCAGCGTGGTATCTGAAGCAGTACAAGCTCCTTGATACTGTCCACAAAGAATGCCGAATCTTGCCAACAATTAGACTCCTTCATCACAGATGTCACTAAAGACCAGTGTGCTCAATGGGAAAACGAAGGCCTTTTTAGCTGGTGACAAAGATGAAGTGCAATTTCCCCACTCTTGATGAAATGATTGGCTCACCTGGCAAAGAAACAGGAAACAATCTTGACCCAATGCAAGTGGCTGCAAGTAGGCAGACAGGAAAGCTGCACTGCTGTCCTTGATGCAACACAAATCCCTCCCATCAGGGCATGTACCTTTTGCAAGCAACAGGAAACTGGGAAGACGTGAAGCCCTATTATGCCCAGGAGCTGGAAGAGTAATTGTGGCAGCACTAGTCTCAGCAAATTGGCATCAGTAAATACAATATTCTCCTCTTAAGAATATACAATATTAAATACCCTTGGCAAAGTATTTCAGCTTAGTCAGCTTTTGAGTAGAGTTCTGCTTTCTTTTAGTTGTTTCATTCCGTGTTGCTGTCAAAATGAAAGAAAAACTTTTTTTTTTTTTTTTTTACATTTTAGCACATGCTGAAATGAAAAAAAAAAAATCAATGACATAAAAAATTAAAATGAACATTTTTAGATTGTCCACCCCTAAATTTCAGTTAGCTAAGTTAAGGTGCTGCTTTGTTCTCCCTTACCCATCAAGTCTGTGGGACCATGTATTAAGGTCACTTGAATTAATTGCAATAAAGCTTTGCTGTAAGTCGGGAGCTTTTGTTTTTTTTTTCCTTCACTAGTATAATTTTCATGAGAATAGCAAAGCCTTTGAGAGCAACAGCATCAATGAAATATTGCCATTGACGCCTATGTTGAGCAAGAAACTGGGAAAAAGTGTTTGCATAAACCAAAAGAGCATCTGGAATTTGTGTACCTCACAATGATAATCTACAGTTTATTGATTGAAAAATGTGATATGGACGCATAGGCTGGTAAGAGAGAACTTTACACATGATTTGTTGGTCCAATCACCATCAGATAAAATGGCTGTCAAGATTATTGAACTGCTTACCATTTATGAGAGCAGAGCCAGAACCCACCCAGTAATTATTTATTTAATGTTCTTCATATGAGGAAAATGATATTGGTATTGACATTACCCTGGAGTGCTTGAAATTAATTTAACTTCAGATACCATTTGTTCACATATCTCAAAGTTATTCAAGGTGAAGACATTCATAAGACTGTAAAAGACAGGAGGCAACTTGATTCTGAGCCCTCCTCTAAGCACAGCTTACAGTTTATTAAAGATGATTTATGAAAATAAAAGTCAAACAAGTTGTATGTGATATCACTTAATATATTTGTAACTAGATTTTGAAGGAGAACAATTACCCTTTTTTCAGATCAGTACAAAATGAACTAGAGTTGATGTTGCCTGAATATATAAGTACAGTATAGGTTACATTATAACAGTGGTATTTGTTTCAAAATTGTAAAGAGTTATAAGGGGAGGATAGAGAGAGGGTTACAGGGGGTGAGGTGGCCAACAGAGAAAACGAGCAGAATGTATAACTATATGAAGATGGTACCTGGTAGGCATATGCATTCATTTTGAAATGGAATGGAAACTGCAACCAATCTGTTTTGTTACTTGTCAGAACGAAATGAAACCCCCAGTGAAATTCATTGGGTATTTTGTTTTGTTTCAAAAATAGCAGACACACACCCTAGCTCAGTCTCCTGCTGTAATCACAAAAATACTCAACATCATCAACATTTAAACATTGATCCATATGTCCTGTTGTGTAGGCAGCCTCAAAGGGCCTTGCATTCTGTTGTGTGCAGGTGTTTTAGTGTGCCCTTGGGCCTCAGCCCGACCCCAGATGGATCCAGGACTGAACCGAGGGTTGGCGAATTGTCCCAGGATGGCAGAGACACGGTCTTACCCTCTGCCAGGCCTGCAAGCTCCCAGCGCCAACAACAAGATGATGTTGGTAAGAGAACGGTCCTCTGACCGTTCCAAGCCCTTTCGGACCTGCTGCTTGGATCGGCATGGAGCAGCAGGCCGGCCTGAGGATGAGGGCAGACAGAGGCCTTGACACGAAGACATGACACCAAGGTTGATGCGACAGCATCACAGACAAGGGTTGAAGTGAAAACATGACACCAGGGCTGTTGAAGACATGACACCAAGGCTGTTGAAGACATGACACCAAGGCTGATGCAACAGCATCAGAGACGAAACGAGGAACTTGAAGTCCAGACGAGACAAGAAGCTGGGAAGATGGACATTGGCACTGTCTCTCAGAGCGCCCTACTCAGCCCACCTTCACAGGCGGACCCAATGGGCTGGTCGCGGACCAACCTGTCCCACTGTGCGTCCTACACAGACCGATGAGGCTGGTCACGGACCATGCGAAGAGCGGGACAAGCACAGGCAAGAATCCAGCCGAGGCAGAACTTCCATGACGGAGCCAGATGTTTTCCGGAGCTCCACAAGGGATGGCAGGACAAGACGGCTCAGGAGCACAGGACACCAGTCCACTGCCGGCATCTCCCATGACGGCTACCCGTCACCCGGAGATCCACGGCTGGCAGAACAGAAGGCTCCGGAGCAAGAATGAACACCAAGGAAGGCTAGAACAACAGGAAGCGAGACACCAGGACACCTGGACGGGGACCTCAGGCAATGAAGACATGGCATGACGAGACGACAATATGAAACGAGGAGCTCCACAAAGAAGACAGAAGACCTGACGGAGCTCTGGCAGGCAGGAGCCTCCAGGACTGAAGTAACTCCGATGCAAGGCAAAGAGCAATTGCAAGACCAGCCCTTTATAGGGCTGCAACAGGAAACAGTCACTAGGTGGGGCCCAGGGCATATCCGGCCATGGGCCCTTTAAATGTAGAAGAGAGGCACGGCTGCGCGCCTAGAGGAAGCAGGAAGTTGGCTGTGCAGGATCATGGACAGCGGTCCTGCACCGACGTCCACAATGCAAGAGCAGGGCTGGGCCTGGAGACAGGCTCCGATGATGGCAGCGGCTCCAGCCACTGCAGGAGGCCCCGGGGGCAGCTCCAGCTGCCAATCCAGTCCGGGGCTTGCGGCCTCCTGCACCGGGGATCCTGAGGATGTCAGCGGCTCCGTGCCGTGTGATGGGAGGCAGAAGTCCGCGGCTCCGGCCGTGGTGAAGAGCAGGGCTGGATGGGCGGCCTCCAGGCCGCGAAGGTAACTAAATTTGCGGCTCCAGCCACATGGGAAGGCCTGATTTCGGCGGGGTCCAGCTGCGTCGGGTACAGAAGGCAGCAACGTGGTAAGGAGCCTGCTCGCGGGGATTAGCTCCGTGGGCAGGGTACATAACATGTCCTGCCCCCACCCCCTGGACACCTCTTACCTCTTCTGTGGGATCTCCAAAATCCAAAAGCAGTTTCCAATCGTTACTGCCCCATTGATTTGAAAATAGCGTCTGATAGCTCGGAAGCCAGCACCGTGGTGTTGTATGGCCATTCAACATCATGGCGCTGAGCCCAGGGCCAGTTACCACCATTTTCAAATTGGGGCAGCGGCGGAGACTCCACGGAAGGGGTAAGAGGCATCCTGGAGAGGAGACATAGAGAAGCCATGGGGACGGGGGGGTTAAATGCTTTAATCTCAGTGGCATTAAGTTTTGTTTCAGTGTGGGAAAAGGGAACATGGCCCATTAGATTCATTTGCTTTCCTTTTTTTTTGTATTCCTTTTGATGTTTATTTCTTTTCAAATAAACAAAATGAACAGAAAACAAAACAAAAATAAAAAAGCCTAAGAAAAAACACAAATGTAAAACATTTTTTTAGTTCATGCCCTTACAGGCCGATGTAATATCGGTACGTGGAAAACGGGCGCTCGTGATTGAGAACCCACTCTCCTAACATGTGCAGATCGACCTCGCTGGGGTGACTGAAGTAATATGCAAATGAGCTACCACTGTAAAAAAGTTGTGCTAGTGGAAATTGTGCACCCCAGCACCTCCTCGGCAGCTGACGCCCAGGAGAGGTGTCTGTCAGCGGGTTAGAAAAACGGACGCTCAATTTTACGAGCGTTAGTTTTCCTAACCTGTGCACAGCCATACTCATTAATTGAGCATCTCTTTTCCTAACCTGATCCTCGGCACACTATTTTTTTTTATATACCGTATATGTTTTTGGATAGCTCTAACTTTTCAGTTTCTCTCACTTAATATCGCCACAATATTAAGTTGGTTGGAAGTACAGAAAAGCAGTATTTTCTGCTTTTCTATACACTTTTTGGGCTCCACAAAAATTGATACCTGCTCCTCCGGGGCAGGCATTAATTTTAGAGAGTAAAAATGTGCACATCGGGTGCACATTTTGTTTTTGCACACATATACATGAATTTTGCCACATATACATGAATTTACATGTGATGAGCGCTATTAACTATGTGAGTGATTTGATGCGTGATTTAGATGTGTCAGCCTCCATTTTGCATCAGTTGTTATGGATAAGCCTTCAAAACGTGCGTTCAATCGCGCATTGAGTTGTGCACTGCCTGCAGTGCATGGTATTGCATCGGCCTGCCTGTGTCTAGCACTGGGTGAAGAAATCATTGTTCTCTTTAAGTCCCTTTCTGCTTCATTCAAAATAGTCTATCATTTTCATTTTAATTGTCTTATATTCTTGCATAGTTTTTAAATTCCCTTGTAACATTCTGATTGTAAGGGAATTAATGCGGTCATGCAGCCTGCTTTGTTTTTTGTTCCAAATTAACTCATAAGCACACAGTGCAGAGGTGCCTCATTAGTTCTGGGTACAACTTTTTTACTACACTGCACAACATCTCAGGCGACATGCTAATGGGCTGCAAAAGACTCTTCTTGTATCCATATCACTGCAATTTAGAAAGCCCCAATGCCTATTGCTTAGCTCAGCGTTTTTAACAGGATGTAAATAGAATGCTCTCCCGCCACACTGATACCCATGGCTGGGTTAGGAAGAGGTTTTCTTTAGCATATGGGACTTCCAGAGGTGTAGCTATGTTAGTCTTAGTGGCAAAGATGGCACAGAGGTTGGTGGCACCTTATCCTCTAACAAATTATCCTGGGGGAACTCCCCCCAGCCAGTCAGGTTTTCAGGATATCCACAATGAAATGCATGGGATACATTTGCATGCACATTTTATCTCATGCATATTGATTATGGATATCCTGAAAACCTTGAATGCCTGGGGGTCCGGCAGGACAGGTTTGGGAGCCACTGCACTAACAGATTTCTTTTGGTATAAGCTTTCAAGGAGAAGTGTTCATTTCATCAGACGTTTACTCTACAAGATGCCACCAGCCCTCTGTGACATCTTTGGAAAATAGAGTATATTTACCTAGCAGACTTCACTCTTTTATTTGTGTTTTCCACACATCAGCACAGTTTCAGGAAATAGTCTGTATGACTCCAGTTTTCAAAGGGCCTGCTTTACTGGAGGGTCCCCCCCCCCCCCACCCCATAGACACAGAATGGGAAAAAATATCTATATCCCCCCTCCCCCCATGTTTTTATTTGCCTTTCACTGGATCACTCATAATGGGGGTTTTTAGTGGCTGCTTTTAGGGGAAAGAAAAGTTCTACTACTCTCTTTCACATAAAATGTTCTGTCTTTATTTCATTTTATAATATTTTCCAAAAGATGTTTGAGGAATTCTATTCAAATTTGCTGTTTTTATTTATTTTATCAGGGTCTACCTGGTCCCCCTGGGGAGAAAGGAGAAAATGGTGATGTTGGTCCAATGGTAGGTTCTTTAGGATAAATACAGTAAGTAAAAGCATATAACTTTCAAAGCTCTACAGGTAACCATTTTCATATAATACAGGCTTTGTGATATTTTCTCAATATTGTTTACATATACAATTTAATAATTTCTCAGCAATACTTTAATATGCAAATGCTATTGCTATTATCTCCTGATTTATCACTTTCTCTCTTAAACAGGGTCCACCTGGTCCTCCAGGGCCAAGAGGTCCTCAGGGTCCTAATGGAGCTGATGTGAGTGTCCCACATTGTTTTTTACATAAACTATACATTTTGTGGAAAAAAGACAATAGTGCTGTGTGCCTTTTCCAATTCTAAGCCAATGTATTCTTTTTATAGGGCCCACAAGGTCCTCCAGGTTCAGTTGGCTCTATTGGTCCAGTTGGTGACAAGGTAAGAAAGCAAATAGTATCAAAATGCAGAACAATTTTTTGTATTTTTACACATCACCATCTAGTACACACATTTTATCACAAAAGGTTTTACAATGAAAAGGGAAAAAATACAGGAAGTATCAAATGTCACAGAGGGTAAAAATGGAAATAAAGCTTGCTGCTTTTCTTATAATATATCTTATAGATTTCTGCAATTCTCAAGTGTCAAACATAAGTATTATAATTATTACCATTTATAGGAAAATGCATAAATATAATGTATCAAAACTATCAATCTAAATGAAAACATGTAAAATAGTCTCCTTTGTCTTTTAGAGCTTTGTATTAAGTACCTAAATATGTAAAATACAGATGGAATTGGTGTCACAGTATCTTGAGATGTAGAACACAATCTGAAAGTGTAGAAATACAATATTCATGAGCACTGGAAGGTACTGTAAAAGTTCATAACATTATCCAATCATAAACCAAGGATTAGTACAAGGGAGGCGCAGTTAATCCCCTATGATTCCATAATAAGCCACTGTGAGGTTACACCTTCTATATAATAATCCCTTCCTTTTGATTTGCTATGATTCAGAGCATTGAAATCATCTCCTAACAAGTACCATGGCTGTTACAATTTCCTGATTTCATTTCACATGGTTTAAAAGTAATCTGCATGAAGTTTTAAATTTAGTAATAAACCTCAGACATTTCTTTCCTGTTGCATTTCTTTCTACCAAGTGTTTCTTCCATTGTAGGCTCTATCATGAGGCAGTTGCCCACAACCCAAATGTTTTGAGCCATAGATAGATAATGCCTGCATCTAGCATTATCAAACAATTGCCAGAGCCTGTTTCCAAGGGACTGCTGCCATTAGAAAATTGCATTTTTCAAATATAGGAATGCAAATGTTTTCTTCCACTGTAAATTTGCAAGGATTATTGCATGAAATGGGAACCTTAAGGAAATCAGAAGCCAGTCACGGATATTTTTTTCCCTGACAAACTAGAGTGAAAAAAAAATCTGACAACTCATGTCGCCAATTACAATTTTCTTTCCCTGGAAGCCAGGTTAAGATAGAAATATCTGCAATGACACAAGGAGTAGTTATTGGAGCTGGAGAACACAGGAAACTTTGTAGATTTTTAATAGCTTTTACTGTTTTCCTTGGGGCAGTTTCTCTCAGACCTCCCACTCCGATTCCCTCCAAGGTGTCTCTGCTCTTGAACCCTAGGGGGTCCCAGATATTGTTCTCTCCTTTCACAGAAGTCACTCAAAACTGTACTCACACTTCTGAAACAGCTCAAAATCCAGACATCACACTTCAGGAGCAATTCTAGGGATGGTGAATCCCTGGACCATGGGGCTAGTGCTGGTCCTGAGGTTTATGATGAACTAACCTCTTCCCATAGGACCAGCTGGCCCCTTCACCACAGTTCCTTTGTACAACTTCCAAACTTCAAATGCCTTCACTTTCTTCACAGTGCAATACTTATCTCTCTCTTGAAAGCTGATGGAAGCTTTCTGATAGTTTTTATTTAATCCACAACCCATCGCTACCTCCTCCTCTGTACACCACACTTCACCAAGTAACTCCTTCCAGCAAAATGTTGCACCTCAATGTGAAGTCTCTGCTGTATCTCCAACCATTTCTCTGACTTGGCTCCTCCAGAGGCCTCTTCCCAGGACTTCCCCTTAAGCCCCTTCCAAAGGGCAAAGACTCCTTTTCATACCACACATACTTACACGGCCATTGGCCACTTACACCACTAACTTCACACCTACTGGGGCTGTCCTAGCTCCATACTCTGGAAGTTTCCCCCAGTTTAACCATAAGATAAACATTTGTACTCTTTAGAAAAATCCAAACCCCTATGGCAAGGGCTGCCTACTTGCATCCTCCTACTGGCCACCCCCCTTCTCGTGGCCTCAGGATGAACTCTTCTAACCAGAACCTTCCCTGTTTTACAACACAGCAAATGAACTTGTAACCTTTCAACATTAAACAAAAGTCCATTGAAAGAATAGCCCTTATAAAGTATAGGACAAGCAAGCCATCTAGTGGTACCCAGGCCACATAACCTATAACAGAATCCAGGTTATTGCTGCAAATGCTACCGATGTTCAGCGGGTCTGGCAATTGCACGTTACCTTTCTCTTTTTCACAAATCCAAAAACCATGACTGCTCACTCTAGTACTTTCCTTACCTACACATGACCAACCAATTACAGTTAAAATGACTAATATTTGCCTACTGTTATATTTACTGTATGGTACCAGGCATGTATTCCCTCATATAGCAGCCCCAGCAGGGTGACCATGACTTAGAATAGTGAGCTAGTGCCTTAGGAAATTCACTGTGGCAACTGTCATAGAACTTAATCGGCAAAAATGTGATTCCACAGTGCAGTGAAATATGCATTATTTTATTTCCAATACAATAGAGCAAAAGTTAAATACAACTACTGAATGCTGCATCTTTTACCAGCAAAAAGGATGCAGCTCATATCTTATGTGAGTCAAGGATTTAGAGTGGAGGTTTCAAAACCATTTACCGTATTTTTCGCTCCATAAGACGCACCTAGGATTCAGATGGGGAAAATAAAAAAAAAAAGATTGTGCTAAACCGGCTCTGCGTCTGGGCGTCTTATGGAGCAAATTAGGGGAGTGCATAGCTTTTTTTTTTCTCCCCATTTTGTTTTCGGGTATGGGGAGGGCCATTTCGGTCCACTCCCCAGATCAGAAAACTTTTCTTTCTCTGGGAACCCCTCCCCCCCAAAAAAACCCCCATCCCAACCCTTTAAATTAACAACCCCCACCCTCCTGACCCCCCAAGACCTGCCGACTTAATTTCCTACAACCCCCACCCTCCTGACCCCCCAAGACCTGCCGACTTAATTTCCTACAACCTCCCACCCTCCTGACCCCCCCCAAGACCTGCCGACTTAATTTCCTACAACCCCCCCCCCTCCTGACCCCCCCCAAGACCTGCCGACTTAATTTCCTACAACCCCCCCACCCTCCTGCCCCCCCCCCAAGACCTGCCGACTTAATTTCCTACAACCCCCCACCCTCCTGATCCCCCCAAGACCTGCCAAACGTCCCTGGTGGTCCAGCGGGGGTCCAGGAGCGGTGTCCTGGGCTTGGGCCGTCGGCTGCCAGTAATCAAAATGGCGCCAACAGCCCTTTGCCCTCACTATGTCACTGAGACCGACCAATAGCAGCGGTCGGTCCCAGTGACATAGTGAGGGCAAAAGGCCGTCGGCGCCATTTTGTTTACTGGCAGCCGACAGCTCACGCCCAGGAGATCGTTCCCGGACCGCTCCTGGACCCCCGCTGGACCACCAGGGACGTTTGGCAGGTCTTGGGGGGGTCAGGAGGGTGGGGGGTTGTAGGAAATTAAGTCGGCAGGTCTTGGGGGAGTCAGGAGGGTGGGGGGTTGTAGGAAATTAAGTCGGCAGGTCTTGGGGGAGTCGGGGGGGGGGGGGTTGTTAGATTTTGTTTGGTTTTTTTTTTTATATTCACTCCATAAGACGCACATACATTTTCCCCCCACTTTTTGGGGAAAAAAAGTGCGTCTTATGGAGCGAAAAATACTGTACATACATAAAACCTGTTTTTTATGCACGTAAATATTGATTACAAAATCGGTCAGTGTTCTGTTTGTGTACAATTATGTGCATGTACTTTTATGCAAACTGAGAAGAGGTGTCCCAGGGGACAGTCAGCCCATAAGTGCATGCACATAAGTTTTGACCCTCAGAGGAGATATAACATTATCCCTGCATGTTTCTGGCCACTTACTTGCAAATTTTCAAAGTGAGCTGGTGTGCCTACGTTTGCTTCGAAAAACCTTGGTAAAGTCTGCGCGTAAAATGAACAATCAGGTTATACCGCAATGTGAGGAATCATGAAGTTACCCTACCTAAGCATTCATGTGGACCAAAAGTTTACAGAGTTAAAAAAGATTCCTATTTAGTAATTAATTGTTTACAATTCTGAGATTATGTAGCTGTGCTCATGACATAAAAACGTATGGGTTTTTTTTTTTTTTTATACTGAGTGCTTTTTTCTATACAGCTTCAGTAATTCATCCTTGAAAATTTGTTCTCTAAGTGCTTGAGTGATCCAAAATAAATTTTACCGCTTGGGCTGAACAGAACCAGAAACCTGAAATAGTAACTGTTATAAAAGTTGATAGCTGGGACATACTTGACAATATAAAAACAACAACAACAACAACAAAAAAACTATTCAGAGTGGTGATACAAAGATGTTTGGAGTGTATAGTAGGGATGGGAAAAAGAAGAACATTTTCTTTCATTTTTTGTTTTGTTTTTCAGTGGATGGTTTCCCACAAATTTAGTTTTGTCTAATATTTATTTTGTTTAAAACTTAAATAAGCATTAAATCCTCTTCCTCCCAAAATACAAACAAAAAAAAAAGAAATGGGGCCTCCTGAGGCCTCCTATGCCACCCAGCCATCCCTCCCACCCAAAACAATGACAGGGCCAGTATCCTCCCTGGCCCCCACTTACCCTGTCCAGGGGGATTCTAGCCAAGGCTTAGGCCCAGGCCAAAGCCTTGGCCTTGCATAAGGGCATAGGCCAAAGTTGTGGAAACCTACCATGGCCTAGGCCTCACATGGCCAAGGCTTCAGACTGGGCGTAGATGTTAGGACCAGGTTTGGGGAGCCTAGACCCAATGCCTAGGCCCAGGCCAAAGTCTGGGCCTTACATAGACATAGGGCATTGTAGGTTGCTGCAACATGGGCCTAAGCCCTATGGAAGACTCAGGGATCAAGCCTTGGGCCCAACACCTAGGTCTCAGTCTAGGCCAGAGCAAAGGTCTAGGCCTGAGACCTGGTCCTTGGCCTAGAACAGAACCTGGGATGAGGCCTGACACTAGGGCCCAGTCTGGAGGCCAGGACTCAAACCCAGGACCTTGGCCCAGGGTCAGGCCCAGGCACTGAGGCTGGAACGCTGGCTGGGTAGGTTCTCTTCTTGTCTTCTTTCCTCTATAAATTAACTCGAGTGCATCCTCCTCAACATTGGATGCCATTTTGCAATACAGCACTGTAAGGCATTGCCCTACAGCACAATGGCACCCTTCACTGAGGAGGATGCACTGCAGTTAATTTACCTGGCGCGTTCCTAATGGATGCCATCATTTGCAGAAGAAAGAAGACAAGAAGAGGACATATATGCCAGTACTCCAGCCCCAGAGCCTGTTCCTGATCCTGGGTCGAGGTCCCAGTGCCACTTCCTGGCCTCTGGGCCGAGTCTCAGCATCGAGCTTGGGTTTATGCCCATGTGTTAGGACCCAGCCTGTGGGCTGAGATCCATAAATCAGGACCCAGCCTCTGGAATGGGCCCTGGTGTCAGGTTTGGGCCCAGGCTGCAGCCATGGCCAAAACATCAGGACACTACCTGTAGGCCAGGCCCTGGCCTAGGCCGACACCCAGGCTTTGGGACCCATTCGTTGGACCAGGCCCCAGTGTTGGGCCTCGAACTAGGCTCTGGCCTAGGCAGATGACCAGGCCTTGGATCCTGGCCTGGCTGCGGCATCGGATACCTGACAGTGTGGGTTGAGAAATTTCCTTACCCTGGCAAAACATTTTGGGGGGCCTTGGGCCTTTGCTTGGGTCTTGGATGTTGCCCTGGCATTGGCCTAGGCCTAGGTCTAGAACCTGGCATCGTACTCAGGCCTTCGCCCTTGCTTTGGCCCTCTGCCTATGTCCTAGGTGAAGCCCCTACCTTGGGTCTAGGCCTAGGCCCAACCTGGTTTTAGCCAAATTAAATGTATAAGATGTGTTTAATTTAGGGGCCTCTCAATTCATTTTGGGGCCTCCCAAATGAAATGAATTGGCCTTTATTTGTCATGTTTTACAAATTCAGTTAAAACAGTTGCATAGCTCTAATGTCCACTCCGTCACAGACATGGTCAGAAACACCCATTTACCCAAATATTTCTGCTCTTTTTACTCTTGTCCTAGAGCAGTGGTTCCCAACCCTGTCCAGGGACCCTCCCCCCCCTCCCCCCCAGCCAGTCGGGTTTTCAGGATATCCACAATGAATATACATGAGAGAAAATTAGCATGCACTGCCTCCATAACATGCACATTTTCTCTCATGCATATTCATTGTGGATATCGGGGTGATATGTATACTATACAGGAACCCCGGTATATAAATTCTTTAAATAAATAAATAAATAAAATATCCTGAAAACCCGACTGACTGGGAGGGGGGGTGTCCCCCTGGATGGGGTTGGGAACCACCTAGAGTCATCAGACCTGAACATATCAGGAGTAAGTTCAGATCAGATCACTTCCTATGGAAAGTTAGTGACACTAATAATTTGATTTGCTTGTTCAAAAATAGGAAAGCCAGCTCCAAAAAACCCTTTCCAAAATTGTAATAGTTGAAAGACCCTCCAGAATTTTTGCCAACCATTCTTTACCTTATTGAAATGGCTAAAGTTGAGCATGAATAAGTTGTTTCTCAAAATCTAGTTAGTTTTATTTCCCACTGGTGATAGTGATGCTGACTTTTTAAATATATTTTATACCTTAATGCCTACATGTAGCTTATGCTACATTCTCTCTCTCTCTCTCTTGTGCTAGGCTTTTATTTGTTTCATTCACCACTGTTCAGCACCCTCACATGCAGTCAGTAAGTTTATTACAATGTCACTTCTACATGCAGAACCACATTTGAAAGAATTCCTTCCATATATATCCTATCAAAGGGTAACATAAGGCACAGGTGCATTAGTCTGTCCTTTGTCAGCAGATGTCTCACTGCTTTACAGACAATATAGTTGTTGATAATTACTCAGCATGTCAAGTATATTTGTACTGCAAATGCAAGAGATAAGGTGTCGATGTACTTCCATGGCATGTCCATTCTTAATGAGTTGTGAGCAGAGAATGTTCTTGCTATCCTATTCAGGTAGCCACACTGTCCTCGTATCTCTATTCTATTCTCATATCTTTGCATAGTTTGCTTTATAATGTAGAATCAAGAGATGTCAGTGTATGCAAAGTGAGATGTATAGTACAGAATAAAGTCTCAGAGTTGTAGACAGCAATGATTGTTTGTAATAAGGGAGTGAGGGCAAGAAAACACATGCAAAATATATGAATGTTTTTCTTATTGTGTTGTGCATGCATTTTTTTTTTATGTAATTTGCCATGATTGCACCCTAATTGTCAGGATACCAAATGTGATAAAATAAATACAGGGGCCTCTACCTCTTGTTTATTTTTCTCTGTAAGCTTCTTATAAATATGTGTTTTTCCATCAAAAGGTATTTATATTTTCCTTCCTTTTTGTCATGCTTTCTATAGGGTTGGGCCAGTAAATGGTTTTCACCATCTTTAAATAAAGCAGTGTAACAAAGTGTTTTTAACAGAGTGTCATCACAACCCCAGCATTTCATACCCTCTGTGCAGTACAAGATGTTGGTGATGTTATGCGAACCAGGCTGAATTTCTGGAAAAGAATAATGAAAGCCATGCATAGTGCAAGATTGTTACTAATGTGTTATGAAGCTGTGAGTGAGTGGAGGCTGGCTTAAAACACCCAATAGGAGGGTCATTTTCAAAGCCATTTCCACAGGTAAAAGAGAGCTTTGCCTGCAGAAATGACTTTTTACAGGCATTCCTGGGGATGAGGGTTTGCATTTTCGCACGCACGCAAATAAATTCCCTGAAAGAACTGCGCACACATATTCGCAGGTGTAAATGCGCGTGGATAGTTTTGGTGGGATAATTGTTAAAGGAGAATTACGCGGCTGCCTCCTCTTTGGAAACTGATGTAAAGCACGTGGGCTGCTACAAAGTTACCCTCCCATTGCTTTTCTCAAGAGGCGTGAGACCTCTGAACCGCATAACAAAAAAAGAGGTTTTCGCTATCCTTGCTGGCCATACTCAGCAAATTACCATTGAGTGACTTGAGCCCTATTAAAATAGAGTACCTGCTATTTTTTTTTAAGTGAGCACTGTTATTCTTGGATTTTCAATTCATTTATTATCCTAATAACTAAGTGATGTTTCCTGGATATAAGCTCAGAAATCGCTAGAAATCAATAAATGGCAATCTTACGTTTTTGTACAGATGGACTCTTAGAAGCAGGCTTGGTTTCAGTCCCTATTCCAGGGCTTCCCCAACCTTTCCTGGTTAACCCCTCAGCTATTTGAGTTTTCAGGATATCCATAATATGCAGATTGATCTCATTGATCTCATTTTTAATACCTTGAAAATCTGACTGGCTGTGGGGTCACCAGAACAGGTTTGGAAAGCCCGTGTCCCTAATTCCCAGTCATTCATGGATTCAGCAGCTAGTGAGGATATAATGTCCCTTCAGACCTAATTTTTCTCAGCAGTTCTAATGCCATAGGATAATGTGTTGCCTCTCAGCATTACAAATACACACCACTTTTTTTTTTTTTCTTGAGGACAATACAAAATGTCTCCTGATAAACAAATCACCAGAAAGCACTGACAAGCCACAGGCAAATTAAGATTTATTCTAATTGCCTCACAACTGCATTACCTCGCATGAGAAATGCGACCATTTTTCTGTTTTCTTCATATAATGTAGCCATGAGGGTTATTGCTAGGAGAGAGCAGTGTAACTGCCTCCATTCTTAGTGAGGTTAGACAAACATAGATTATGAAATTAATCTTGCAGTTTTTATTTTTCCCCTTTCAGTACTCTAATCGTATTCTTATTACTGTTTAACATCCAGTGCATGCCAGCTGCCTGAGAACATGGTTTATGCATTAACATAGGCAGGCATGATCATTCCTGGCTGGCACTCCCTCCCATTCTCCTTCCTTTCAATAATATGCAAATGCAAACAGAAATGGATTTATAAAGGCTGCAGTTTATTTTAACATCAGTATCAAGCAATCCAAGCCCAACAAACAACAATGTTCTGCACTCCCAAAGTCCTACCCCAGTCTTGAGGAAGTCTGCTGTCACATTCCAGCAGTGCATCACCTACAGCCCACCAAGGCTGCCACAAGCCCTCCCTGCCACATCTCAACAGGAGAGGGCACCCTGGCAAGCCTGGCCAGTGACTGCACCGTCCCAATGCTGCCTTATACTATGACTCTCCCTCCTCCCCCACCTACTTTCTAAACATCAATTTCCTTCAGAGAAACAAGTGAATGTAACACTTTCATACATCTGGAATTACTTGGACTCAGGTTACCTACCACTGTGACAAAACTCCATGGAGCCACTGATTTTGATGCAAGAATGTCTTTGATTTTTCCATCTGCTGATCATGTCATCAGTTTTGTAATAAACTATTAAAAAGGCCAATAAGGCAGCCTCTACTGTACCATTATAAAATGGTAAGGGGAAATCCGTATTCATAGAGTTATCAAGGCTTGTGCAACCCATAAAACTGCATAGGTAGCCACATATGGTGGCAAATTGAAAGAAGTGGAAAAAATTCCTCCAACTTTTGCTGCTCCTTCTTCATGCAACTTTCTCTCTTAAGTGCTGTGCTGGACAGTTCAGAATCATTAAGCCTGCTTAAGGGGGAGCCGGGGAGGAGAGGTCATGGTATCATAGAGATTTACTGCATTGTCATAATGCCAGTCCCCAGAGTCAAACATTTATACAAATGAATCCAATGTTGCTTATCCTACCAAAGACTCAGAGCTGAGCTGATAAGGAGGGAAGCCAGCAAAAGAGACTGAGGCCTTCTTGTAGCACTAGGATCAGCAGAAGAGAATGTTGAGACCTATTGGAAGGAAGAAAAATGGTGGACAAGGCTTGGCAAAAGTAGGAGATCTAGTGAGAGGAAGGCTAATGGAAGATGAAGGAGGCCCAGTGGTAGGAGGAGGCTGGTCAGGAGAAAAGGAAACATAGAAATGAAGGCAGAAAAGGACCAAATGATCCACCCAGTCTGCCCATCAAGCTTAAACCAGTATATGCTGCATTGTGCAGGTTACCCCATGCTTATCAGTTTCCCAGGCCATAAAAGTCAGGGTCCTTGGATGCTGTTTGAATCCAATTTTCCTTAACCTTTGTCATGGAAGCAGAGAGCAGTATTGGAGTTTCATCAAAAGTGATTAAGGGTAGCAAGCGCCACATCAGCAAGTTACCTCCACGTTTATTTGTTCCCCAAACCATAAAAGTCAGAGCCCTCATTGGTTGCTGTCTGAATCCAGGTCCCCTTTCCCTCTGCCACTGAAGGAGAGAACAATGATGGAATTGCGTTAACAGTATCAAGGAAGGGATAGCAGAGGCCTGATGGGAGGCACTCGACTGAGACTCTGTAAGGGAAGCAGCCCAGCAGGAGGGTTAGGACTGCCAGAAAAAAAAGCTTAGGCCTGGCAGGAGGTTGGGGGTGGAAGGAAGTACGGTCCCTTTCTGTGGAAGAGGTCAGGGTTCAATAGGAGGTTAGGGTTTAGTAGGAGTGGGCATGGTAGGGCTGCCAGAGGAGGTGGAGGTGAGCCCTGTAGCTGTCCCAGTGAGGGAGGTAAGTCAGTAGAATCCTGGGTAAGTGGGGATGGAGGTAGGGGGAGCTAGCAGGAAACCTTTAAACTTGCATTGGCCCTGAGCATTATGTAATGATTTCATTTCACACATGTCAAATTCTTTTCCATATCATTAGAAGTGTCTCAACCTTGTTATCCAATGCCAGTGCTGTTCAGTTAAGTTCAATCAATAGGTAGGTGCAGGTCCCAACATTTTTTTTTTTTGTTTGGAATTTCATTTTAGAAGGGAGGTGGTCTGGTGTAAATTCGTTTAATGTTTGTTTATTTATTTTGTTGATGCAAAATAAATATTTTTTAAAAAATCACAAAACAAAGAAAATGAGCTAACTCTTTGACCTCTAGAAAACTTTTCCAGGGTGGGGACTTCCTCTGACCCCACTTATTCCTTCTGTGGGAGTCCTCAATAGAAAAGAGGCAGAAGCAATAACCAACCATTCCTACCACACTGGTGGCTTTTTGAAAATGGTGCCGGCATCATAGTGATGCAAAATGGTGACCAATGCCATTTTATGATTGCTATGCTGTCAGGGCCATCTGGTGCCATTTTTTAAGGGAGGCTGGTGGGGCAGGAGCAAATGGGCATCACTCCTGCCCCCTTTCTTTATTCAGGGTCCCAATGGCAGGTGCAAATGGGGCTGGGGAGATACTAGGCCTGGCACCTGTTTGGGGGGCAGTATGGGGTTTGCATACTGGGCTTGGTTCCATCACGTTTCAGTAGGCTCAGGTTCTGGGCTATTAGCAGGGACCTTGGGAAGCTCCAGGCAAGTGCTAAGGAGCCCCAGGAAGGAGAATCGGGCATTCATAGGGGGCCAAAGGGGCCAATTAAAAACCAAACTTTTCAGATATTTTCCATCAAAGTTGACTTTGGTTTGCTCTCTTAAGAGCAAACTGAAAATGGCCTTTTTTTTGGGTTCATATTTGCAATTCACTTTAAACAAGTACACATACCTTACAATCAACAATCAACATGTATCAAGGCATTTTTTCTGCTCCAATCAGAATCCTTCTTCTGCATCTTGTGTTCTTCAACCCCATCTCTTCAGGAGGTCACATATATATTTCCAAAAGACTATTTTGTTTTGGCTTGCAATAATAGTGTGCTGCTCTTTAAAAACTAAAGCTTTCTACATGTATCATGTGTTGGAGCTTTACAAAGTGGACCAAGCTGTGTCTGGATCTGAGTGATGTGCTTTGGACTTGTTACAAAGGGGTTCTTAACCCTGCAGAGACTGCAACCTGCTGCAGCCAAGGTGAAAGAATATAAAAATACATCAAAACTCCCTGTGTGCTGTCCTATGAATGACAAATGTTCTACAAGAGCCAGCATCCAGCACTCACAGTGTTGTTGGGAAAAGGATGGTACTGCTTAGCCTGCCCAGAAAATAGCACTGCGCTTGCAGAGGAGGAATCAAAAAGAATGTTGGGATACCATTTAAGATAGAAAAGGCACAATTTGGCTGGCTCTGTCTGTATGTACAGAGTAGGATGGCCAGAATTTGGAGCCAGGAGCTAGGAAGAGAGGAGTGCATCTGGCAGCCCTGCAATCAGATCTTCTCTTGAAGAGCTCATTATTGAGAGGGAGAGACAGAAATCTGCCATCTAAGGAAATAGAGAATCAGACATTCTTGCTTCATAGCAGAGCTACATGTAAACTCTCATCATGGGACAGAGGAGCCAGGAGCTGAGAGACTTACTTTCCCAGAGATATCCAGGCCCAGGAGCACATGGCTGGATCACCCTCCTGAGTTAAGTAATCTAAACATTTTATAGAGGGTATCTTAGCAGAGGAGTGAGAAGGTTTATTTCCTTGCCCTTTATCACAAATTCAGTATCTCATCTTAACTGCTTTAGCCTTTCAACCAAAGTCAAGCATAAACCCTTGCTAGCAAGTATAGCCACGCGAGACAGGGATGGGAAAGAGAAGCTGATGGAGCATGGTGTTTCTGCCAGAGACTGCCAGAGACAGGCCAGCTTTCTGTTTAGTACCAAGTAAACCATTTGGGGAAGCTCCCCAGGAGAGAGAGAGACCATTCACATACTGCAGTGCTTATCTATTTGGTTTGTCATCTAGCCAGCTTCATCATCATGAGGGACTTCATTTACTTGATTGTTTTTTTTTTCTTCACAATTTTGTGTTTGGGACAGGGTGCACCATTTAAAAACATGGTGACATTGAGGTGGCTCTGTTCCCCCTGCCCTTTTTGAGTACTCAGGTAAAGACAGTTTTTGAAAGCTGTGTACATCACTGTCCCCCCCCCCCCCCCACCTTTCTCTATTAGCATTCCTTATTTCTTTTTACTATCCATATGAGTATGCTGGTTGCCCTGGCTAACAGGCCATGCCCATTGCTTGATATAAAATAAGAAAATTGCAAGTTTATATTATATTTCACTACTGTTTTTTTCCATTTAATGTTCTGGTTGGATTTACTGTCTACTTACACAATTCTAGTAAAAGGGTTAATTACCTTTTTATTTTTGTGTGATGATTTTATCTGGTCTGTTGTGCCACAAGTGAGAGAATTGTGGTATCAGGGTGACTGAGATCCTGTCTCATGCCCCACTCAGGTTATAAACCTAAAGATAAATCATATTAGTAAATATAATTTCTCCTGTGGTATTCCCCATGCCAAGCATAGGGAAAATTCATAGTCCGGACCAATGGGTGCCTTATAAAAATAAAGAAAAACAAAAATGAAAATTGTGCCTTCATAGGCTTCTGACTAGAATAGTTTTCTGAGACATGTTTTGACCAACAAATTACATATTTTCTTTATACATTATAGTAAAGCTTTATTTTAACTTAATAAGTCTCAAGATTTCTTATAGCTTAGCTTTCCCTCCATTTGTTTTAAGATGGCATTCTTTCTCACAGTTTAATTCATATTCTGTAGAACTTTGAACAAACATTTTTATCGGAATTCTAAACTCACAGTTCAGTACTATACAATGTCCACTTTTTACTTTCCCCTTTCAGTTATTCTTTTCTGTCTCCAGCCCCTTGCAAGTCTTCTCTTCTTCACACCAATCCTCTTCTAGGAGGCTTGACTCTCTCATGCTTTTTGAATCAGATTTCTATATAGACCAGTGGTTTTCACTTCAAGTCCTCGAGGGCTGCAAATAGGTCAGATTTTTAGGATATCCTTAATGCATATGCTCGAGATAGATTTGCCTACAATTGAGCCAATAAACAAGCAAATCTATCTCACGCATATTCTTTAGGAATGTCCTGAAAATCTGACCCATTTGTGGCCCTCAAGGACTGGAAGTTAATACCACTGACATAGACAGTCACACCCAGCAAAGGATTAATTAGTCTGCAACTGGCAGAGTTCACAAACTTCTCTTCATCCATGAATGGCTCTGTCATACCATGTTTAATTTACAAGAACCAACAAAACAGCAGGACAGTGAGAATAAACAGATCAGCACATTATTAAGGAATGTCATCATTTTATGTGTTAAAAATTAAAGAAGGGGGAGGTATATATTTTTTTGTATATACTGTATTTTTCACTCCATAAGATGCACCTAGGATTCAGAGGGGGAAAATTTACAAAAAATGGTGTGCTAAACCGACTCTGTTCCGGGGCATCTGTGCGTCTTATAGAGCAAATTAGGGGTGTGCATACAATTTTCTTTGTCCCCGTTTCGTTTTCGGGCCTGGGAGGGCCATTTCGGTCCACTCCCTGGATCAGAAAACTTTTATCGTTCTCTTTTGTGTTATAGGAGTCTCTGTTTAGTGGACCCTTGGGCCGACCTGCTGGAGACCGGGAAAGATGGTCAAAGTCTCTAGTGGGTAGCAGGCCAGGAGGCAGATGTTCAGGCAGGATGTAGATGCTCTTCACCCTGGAAGCTGGTGCTCCCCTGGGAGGAGCCCGTAGGAGCCCAACCGCTGGGACTTAGGTGGCTTCACCCTTGGAAGCCGAAGCCCCCCCGGGAGGAGCCCGTAGGGGCCCAGCCGCTAGGACTTAGGTGGGTTGTGGATCAGGACAGGTAACTGGAACCAGACTAAGGCAGTAGCAATACTGTAACTGGGTTCGGGTTCTGGAACCAGACAGGAACTGTAGCGAGACTCGGGTACTGGAACCAGGCAGGAACTGTGGCAGGATTCGGGTACTGGGACCAGGCAAGAACAGCAGCAGGCACCGGGTACTGGGACCAGGCAGGAGCTGTAACAGGATTCAGGTACTGGAACCAGGCAAGAACTGTAGCAGGCGGACTGGGGCCAACTGGGTACTGTAGCAGGCAGTCACGAACCAGCAGGTACTGTAGCAAGCAGGGACCAGCAGGTACTGTAGCAGGCAGGCAGGAGCCAAGCAGGTAGTGTAGCAAGCAAGCAGGAACCAAGCAGGTACTGTAGCAGGAACAGAGTGACGAAGCAAGGCGAGTACTCCAGGGCACAGCGCAACATGAAACCAGGAGGCTAACCCGTTGCAAGGCAAAGACTGGATGACCGCGGCCGGCTTATCAAGGCCGCGGCGTCTGACGTCAGAAGTTGGGCGTTTTGTACAAAAAAAACCAAACAACCCACCGCCAACCCTTCAAATTTAATTTACAATTCCCCACCCTCCTGACCCCCCCCCCCCCCAAGACTTGCCAAAACTCCCTGGTGGTCCAGCCAAGATGGCGCCAGCTGCCCATTGCTCCTACCATGTGACAGGGGCCAACCAATGGCACCAGCAGCCCCTGTCACATAGTAAGAGCAAAGGGCCACTGGCGCCATTTTGATTACTGTCAGCCGATGGCCCAAGAGCAGGAGATCGCTCCCGGGACCCCCGCTGGACCACCAGGGATCTTTGGCAAGTCTTGGGGGGGCGGGGGTCAGGAGGGTGGGGGGTTGTAGATAATTTTTTTTTTTATATATTCGCTCCATAAGACGCACAGACATTTTCTCCTCACTTTGGGGGGAAAAATACTGGGTCTTATGGAGCTAAAAATACGGTATTTACCTGTTCCTGTGGAACCTCTGATTGGGATTATCATAGGTCAGGAGTAAAGAGAAATGAGGCTGGGGTGTCTCAGAGCTGATGTCAGTGCTGGCAGAAAAAAGAAAAGCTCCAGGAAACGTAGAAGCCGCAGGAGAGGTGAGGGGATAATCAGCTGATGTGCAGGCAGCTACCAGAGGTTCTTTCCTCTCTCCATTCAACTAACAAGGGGCAGGACTGAAGAGAGTGAACTAAGGAGGAGGAGCAGAGCTGCCGGGTTTTTACTTTCATTTTACAAAATCAGCACTGCTAATGATTTAGCTGTGGAAAATTCCTGCCAGTGTGTATATAAAATCAGATAGCCTCTACCTTCTTGTGTGCATGTGCTGAAAAGGTGCTGTGAAGAGGCTGGTGAAGTGACATATTTGAGTTCCCCACTGATCAAGTGTTACACATTTGGTGGACATGCGGGATTTGAAGTCCAGCTTTGATAGAGAGAGATTGAGAGAGAAAGAGAGTTTGTTATTAGATGGATTTATACTACACACTCACTTTCATTGAAGTAAAATTTGAGATCTCTCCTTTGCTTAAATACTGTACAGCTGTAAGGATTAAATTCAATTTTTTTCCCTGAAAAGAAACAAATCATAACCAAAGGAAGAACTATCTGTAAAGGGATCAGATTCCTTAATATCGAAACCTGTGGGTTTGAGAATAATTCTGAATCTAAGAATAATCCTTGACAAGAAGGAGAATGCACAGTTGGTATGGAAAAGAAAAGAAAAAGAACATTTTGAATGAATTTACAATTCTGCAACAGTACAGGGAGAACAAATTCAGCATAAGAGAGCTGTTACTAGCAGAGCATTCAAATGGGGCACTTACAAACTTCCAAATGGTCTTTATATAATTATCTACAGCAGCAGCAAACACAAAGTGACTGAGTGTGCCAGATTTGAGAGTAGAAAGGAAAGTATCTGAGTGGGAGAGTTTATTTTTCTCTCACACTGATTCCAAATTTTTCTCTGTGCTCTTTGAAGAATATGGAAATGTATTTATTTATTTTCTAGACAAAATTAGCTAGTAAAGTTTCAACTAGCTTTTGTGGACATACATTTAGGGAACTCATATCTAGTACATTTTCAAAAGATAAGCGGGGACAGAGTATTGGAGGAACACTATTATTTTAGTTAAAGCTTAGGTAGGTCCAGAAGCAAGCTGGGAGATGACCTCCCCATACAGAGGAGAAGGAGCCCATTTGTTTCCTTACACTGTACCTACTACCAGTGTTTTGTCAGTTCAGCAGATCAGCACCAGTGAAGGGGATAAATACCAGTGAGAAATCAGTGGATCTAGCGAAGCGTATACATCATTGAACTAACACACAATCTAGTTAGACCACCAAATCAGAACTGAGATACTATTACAGCCTGAAAAAGTGTTCAAGAGAAAGAGAGAGACTAAGATAGCAGCACTCAATGCTTCTGATGTAATAACACCAAAAAGCAGAGATAGAACACGTACAGAGTGGTGCAGAATTCACAAACAAACAGGCCGATACAGTACAGTGCGCTCCACCAGAGCGCACTGTTAACCCACGATTGGACACGCGATTAGACATGCTAGCATTACCCTTTATTCAGTAAGGGGTCAAAAACGCGCGACCAACCCCCCCAAACCTAATAGCGCCTGCAACATGCAAATGCATGTTGATGGCCCTATTAGGTATTCCCACGCGATTTAGAAAGGAAAATGTGCAGCCAAGCCGCCAATTTTACTTTCAGAAATTAGCGCCTACCTTAATTTCTCCGGGCACCGGGAAAGTGCACAGAAAAGCAGTAAAAACTAATAGTTTCATACTAGGTAGTTATTTATATCTCTATAGGAGGCCCACCTAGTAACTCGAGGTGAGATTTAGGTATTAGTGTAGGGGTTAGGGGCTACTTTGACATTCAAAGTGAGACGTATGAACAGAACAGTGCTCTCTTGTGAAGAATTGAAGACCTTTGGAGTGAGGAAACTCACCCAAAGATGAGATTTGTGCAATGTTCTCGCAACATAGCTTGATGTTACCCAGGTAGAGAGTCCATCAGGTCAAGGCCCTGATAGCTTGGCTGGCTCTCCAGGAGCTTAAAACACAAATAAAAAAGGTGTAGTTAAAATTTGCAATACAGCTTCACAAAACTGTGAGCCCAGCCCACTTGGCCAATATCCTCCCCTTTTTCTCATTTGCATCGCACCAAACATTATGGTGCTTTCACATGCATTAATGGCATTTTTGCATATGTTAAAGGTGTTTTTTCATGTGAAAACGCCATATAGCACTTTGATAAATGACACCCTTAGTTAGATTTATATTGGTACCTATACAAGCAAAAGAGAAAAGAGTTAAATGTTGATGTTAGCACCAGAGATGGCACTCAAGGGGTGGATCCACAGTGTTCTGGCTCTCCTCATCCCAGTAATGGAAGCTTGCAGTAATAGGAAAGGGCTTCAGCAAGGCATGAGATGCTGAAAGTCACTTTGCTTTTTCTTCTGTGGCCAGTTAGTACTAGACAATATGAGTAGTACCCAATGCTAGGGAGAGAGTGGTATATATGACTACTGTGCTAGGCTACTCCTCCACCAGTATCTGAAGAAGCTGGAGTTGGTGAGTATGCAAGGCTTTTGATTGTGTATTTGGGTTGGGGGTATTGGAAGTGGATAGTGAAGAAGTAAATTTATTTGATGGGGAAAATGAACAAGATAGGTGAACTGTAGATATTCATTCTATGTAGACTGTAAGGGGGTTATTTTTCAAAGCGTGTGCTATAAGGCCCTAACGCACAAAATAATGATGAATCCAGCCCTAAATTAGTTGCTTAAAAAAATGCAAAACCAAATTAATTGTATCATATCAGTCTATAAACTTACACTAGAGCTACTTGAGTATTTCACGGAATTATATATATATCATATAGATATATAGAGGTCAATATTCAAAGTGCGTTCAGAACTATTTAGCCGGAATAGCCACTTATGCAGCTAAGTAGCAGTGGCTGAATATGGGCCCATATTCAGTGGCCACTGTTTAGTTGTATAAGTCCTTTTACAGCTAAAACGTTAGCCACATAAGTTGTGGGTGGGCAGTGGGCAGATTGGGACGGAGCGTGTTAGCTGAAAAACTTATGTGGCTAAATGCTGATATTCAAACTTAGCCGCATAAGTTGTACGGCTAAGCTAGATGTGCCATAGAGCAGGTCTGACCTTACCCAACTAGACTTGTCTGGCTAAGCTCTCACTTATACACATATATATAGCAACATATCTGTGCCGCAGAATATACATCATAGCTATCGCCCGCGATAACGGCCTAACACAATTTGATGAATGACCTCTTTAATTAGCCAGTTTTGAATATTGACCCCACAGTACTTCACACACACTCACATATATATATATAAATATATTAGTATGTGAACATTTATCAAAATGAACAAATTTAAAAGCTAACTTAGCTAGTTTCAGTGAGTTTGATTCCATTAGTTATTTGACTTTAATTCCAAAGATTTCTGGTATATATAAAAAATCTCCAGCAGCAAGCGAGTAACAATTCGAATAGCTGACCTGTTACCCCCCTCCGCCGAACATGATTAAGAGTGCTGTAAAAATACTCTACATTGTAGTTATTGTATTATAGTTGGCATATTTATTTATTTATTTATTATTATGCCAATCAGTTTTCTCTATAGTTATTGTTTCTGCATTGTTTCTGTATTTTGCATATGATACCCCTTATTTAGTTACTTTGTCATTAGCTAATTTTCTTCAACTGTTACTTGTAATGGCCCTGCCCAAATGTTATTTGTTTGATGTAAACCAATACGATGTGCGAACGGCTATCGGTATAGAAGAGACTTTAAATAAATAATAATAAATAAATATATTTTTTTTAACAATTAGAAATTTATGAGCCAGATATAAATTTAAGGAAAAAAAAAGTTTTAAAAAAAGCCTGTAAGTAAGTTTGCTTGCACAAATTTAAAATAAGGATTCTTCGGTCTAAGGTAGAATTTGGAGGCAATGGTAAAAGGTATTTCTGTGGGTAAAAGTGCTTTAGCAGTGGAGATGGGGTCTTTGAAAATTACTCACCTGTGTGGGCATAAAATTATGTGCATAGTGTCACTATGCAAGTATCTTTACCTGAGATGAAAGGCAGTTTTCTTGGGGTTAGGGTTAGGGAGGGTTTCGCAAATACACACTTTTGGATTTGGATAAAGACCCACAAGTTGGAAACAATTTAGTAGAACTAGGGGTCACAATTTGAAACTCCAGGGAGGAAGACTTAGAACCAATGTCAGGAAATATTTCTTCACTGAGAGGGTGATGGATGCCTGGAATGCCCTTCCAGAGGAAGTAATGAAGACTAAAACTGTGAAGGATTTTCAAAGGGCATGGGATAAACACTGAGGATCCCTAAAAGGCTAGAGGATAGGAATAAATAAAAAAGCTTAACCGGCATGGAGCGGCAGTTACTACCCTTAAGAGAAACATGGGGTAACCTGCACAGAGCGGCAGTGACTGCCTTGAAAAGCTTGCTGGGCAGACTAGATGGACCATTTTGGTCTTTTTCTGCCGTCATTATTAAGTTCAATATTCAAAGGGGTTTGTCCAGCTAGCCAGACAAAGCCTGTGATTTGATTTTCCAGCCCTTCTCACTGATGAAAGTTTACCCAGGAAGGTTATTACCCAGCTCAGATTTAGCCAGATAAAGAGGCAGAGAGTGGGAAGCTCTGGGGGCATAGCTAAGTGAAACTGAATATCTGGGTAAAGTTACCCAGGTTACTTCCTCGCTCTGCAGCCCACTGAATATCATCCTATGTGAAAGAAGTATAGAAAGGAGGTACAGATTTGTGTAGATAATTTTTCTTAGGCAGTTTTCAAAGGGAAAGGTTTTCCTTTGAAAATTGGTGCAAAGTCTACCGGCAAATATCAGCCAAGGACACCGCATTTCTGAGGGCTGTTTGAAAATTGCCCTTTTCAGTTTTTGCAACCTTTGGCAGGGAAACAGTTCCACAGAAGTAATGATGCACGCAAAGTTTGTATTAGAGGTAGTGAGGAAACTCTTAAGAACATAAGAACATAAGAAATTGCCATGCTGGGTCAGACCAAGGGACCATCAAGCCCAGCATCCTGTTTTCAACAGAGGCCAAACCAGGCCACAAGAACCTGGCAATTACCCAAACACCAAGAAGATCCCATGCTACTGATTAGGGGTGTGCATTCGTTTTGAACTTATATGTAAAACGCTACTTATTTTTTTTTTTTTAACTTAAAAAAGTGATGAGGCGAAAACGATCGGATTTCCAACTTATTCAACATAGCTATGTTGAATACGTTGGAAATCGCGATCGTTGATCCTAAATAAAAATTTAAACCCCTCACCCTCCTTAATCCCCCCCAAGACTTACCAAAACTCCCTGGTGGTCCAGCGGGGAGTCAGGAAGCCATTCCTCTATTCCTTTGCGAGGAGCACGTGACGTCTGCGTCACGTCGGAGTGACGCGGCCATCACGTGGTCCACCGCGGTTCCGCTCCCGGACCCCTCGTTGGACACAAACGGAACTTTTGGCCAGCTTGGGGGGGCCTCCTGACCCCCCCAAGCTGGCCAAAAGTTCCGTTTCTCATAGGGGAGCTGTTCCATCCCCTTTATCATTTTGGTTGCCCTTCTCTGTACCTTCTCCATCGCAACTATATCTTTTTGAGATGCGGTGACCAGAATTGTACACAGTATTTAAGGTGCGGTCTCACCATGGAGCGATATAGAGGCATTATGACATTTTCCGTTTTATTAACCATTCCCTTCCTAATAATTCCTAACATTCAATTTGATTTTTTGACTGCTGCAGCACACTGAGCCGACGATTTTAAAGTATTATCCACTATGATGCCTAGATCTTTTTCCTGGGTGGTAGCTCCTAATATGGAACCTATCATCGTGTAACTACAGCAAGGGTTATTTTTCCCTATATGCAAAACCTTGCACTTGTCCACATGAAATTTCATCTGCCATTTGGATGCCCAATCTTCCAATCTTGCAAGGTCCTCCTGTAATGTATCACAGTACACGTTTGATTTAACTATGAATAATTTTGTATCATCCGCAAATTTGATAACCTCACTTGTCGTATTCCTTTCCAGATCATTTATATATATATTGAAAAGCACCGGTCCAAGTACAGATCCCCGAGGCACTCCACTATTACCCTTTTCCACTGAGAAAATTGACCATTTAATCTGACTCTCTGTTTCCTGTCTTTTAACCAGTTTGTAATCCACGAAAGGACATCGCCTCCTATCCCATGACTTTTTAGTTTTCGTAGAAGCTTCTCATGAGGGAATTTGTCAAACATCTTCTGAAAATCCAAATACACTACATCTACCAGTTCACCTTTATCCACATGTTTATTAACCCCTTCAAAAAAATGAAGCAGATTTGTTAGGCAAGACTTCCTTTGGGTAAATCCATGTTGACTGTGTTCCATTAAATCATGTCTTTCTATATGCTCTACGATTTTTATCTTGAGAATAGTTTCCACTAATTTTCCTGGCACTGAAGTCAGGCTCACTGGTCTAGAGTTACCTGGATCACCCCTGGAGCCTTTTTTAAATATTGGGGTTACATTGGCCACCCTCCAGTCTTCATCTATAATAGATGATTTTAATGATAGGTTACAAATTTTAACTAATAGATCAGAAATTTCATTTTTTATTTCCTTCAGTACCCTAGGATGCATACCATCTGGTCCAGGTGATTTGCTACTCTTTAGCTTGTCAGTCTGGCCTACTGCATCTTCCAGGTTCACAGTGATTTCGTTCAGTTCATCTGACTCATCACCCCTGAAAATCATCTCCGGAACTAGTATCTCCCCAACATCCTCATTAGTAAACACGGAAGCAAAGAATGAATTTAGTCTTTCTGCAATGGCTTTATCTTCCCTAAGAGCCCCTTTAACCCCTCTATCATCTAATGGTCCAACTGACTCCCTAACAGGTTTCTTGCTTCGGATATATTTTTAAAAGTTTTTATTTTGAGTTTTTGCCTTTATGGCAAACTTCATTTCAAATTCTCTCTTCGCCTGTCTTATCAATGATTTACACTTAACTTGACAATGCTTATGTTTATCCTATTTTGCTTTCTTTCCACCTTTCTTAATGTGTGGAATACATACAGACTGCGCCTCTAGGATTGTATTTTTAAACAATGTCCATGCCTGTTGAACACTTAACCTTTGCAGCTGCACCTTTCAGTTTTTTTCTATTTTCCTCATTTTATCAAAGTTTCCCTGATTCTTAACTTTGCATTTTCAGGTACAAGTACCACAGCACTTTTTTTTACAAAGTTGTCCTTCTCCACTTTTTCTGTCAATTTATTTTGTCTTTTCAGAGTGCGAGTACACATTGGGCTACTATGAGCAGTGGTTTGCACTGCCCTAACCTATTAGCCAGCTTAGTCCATTAGAGAACTCATCTCTTGGTGTTCAGCACCTATACAGAATACTTCCTAAACAATTTTATTTTTATTATTTGGATATATGGCCCACCTTTTTGAATAAGAAATTAACCCCAATTCAGGAACAGCATGCAATTGGAGATCATAACCTGGGCAGCTGTGAAAGACTGTTGCTAGGGAAGGGGGGGGGGGAGGGGAGAGAAGACAGCAGTACGCTCCCACATATACAGAACACCATAGACATCATATGTGGACTAAATTGGCCGCAGCTATTTTACAATGACAGTGTACAACATAGATAAGCTAGCATAGTGTCCCCTTTTGGTGCCACAACCAAGCAAAGCCCTGCCTTCCGGGAGGTAATCATAGGGCGTTCAGGTCACTCGCTACATCCAATCAAGATTTATTTATTTATTTATTTAACAGTTTTTTATACCGACCTTCATAGTAAATAACCATATCGGATCGGTTTACAATTAACAAGGGTATAACTGGAGTAACAATTCAAGTAAACAAAAGATAACAATAGGTAGGAATAGGTCAAAGTTACAATCAACAGGGAAAGAGAACTGCCCCATTGAAGGATGGGGGGGCATCCGGTCTGCCACTGCAATGGGGCCAGCAGGCCCTGGCGACAGACAGCCCCCCATTGCATTGTTTTAGGTTATACCACATACTGTGCACTGCCTCCAACTGGTGGCGCCCCTCCCGGCTCGGGTAACCCTGCCCAGCTGCAGCAAGATAAAAAGAGACATGTAAAATAGCTCTTACTAACAGCAAATCTGACTAGCCTGCTAACCCTCCAATTAACATAAAAAAGGGTGGGTTTCACAGCAAAGGCAGCAGCTCCGGGAGCAGGAATCAAAAGGGCCGGAGGCAGGGCGTGCCGGCCAGATTTCTTCCCGCATGGCTGCCTCCACCCCTTGGGATGGCCCCAGGCTTCAAACAGCCCAATGAACCTTCCGCACCATCCCGACCCGTCCCCCCCAGCTTTGCACTGCTGCCAAGGACCTCCTTCTTCCTGGCTGCCCTTAACTCTGTGTGCTTTGCGGCCTCTGCTGCACATGCCCACACCAGTTGGAAGAGATGATGATGGTATTATCGCGTGGCGCAAACGGCGCTTGTCCTGGCAATCAACCGCCAAGTTAAGGCCGCATCCCCTGCCCCTTTTCTGGTGCTCCAGGTGCGGCACCGGTTTATATGTGGTGCTCACGTACCGGCCCGGTGCTGT
The DNA here is from genome assembly GCF_901001135.1 of Rhinatrema bivittatum. Lineage (NCBI taxonomy): Eukaryota > Metazoa > Chordata > Amphibia > Gymnophiona > Rhinatrematidae > Rhinatrema > Rhinatrema bivittatum. The sequence goes on along the minus strand of NC_042624.1, from coordinate 47,274,844 downwards.
GCCTATAGCAGCTTAGCAAAAGAAAAAAGTACACAATAAGGACTACACTAAAAATAAATCAACAATAATAACTATGAATAAAATAAATGCATAACATCTCAGCAAAACAATAAGTAGTATTGTTTGTAGAGGTCTATAATCTTTGTTTTACTGCTTGTGTAATAATTAAAATAGATCTTGTTACTTACATTTTTCCATTTAAAGGAAAGAATATCCAATTTCTAGCATTGTCAATTTAAGTTTTATCAGGAAAAATATGCAATTTTCACCAAATGCCTGACAGTTGTAGAAGAGATTACATTTTAGTTTCATAGATTTCTACTTTTAAAGCACTTTTAAAGCACTAGTATCAGACCATTTAACTAACAACCTAGTTTTCTACAAGGGTAGATTTGTCAGTTCATTGAGCTAGAAAGTAATCACTCACAACTAACTAGACTTAGAAATGAATATCTGAAAGATATTGATTTGGTATGTACAATCTGATTACAAAGGCATTCTCAGCTTCCTTTAAAATGTTCAGTTCCTACTGTACACATTCCTGATTCTGCACAGATAGTTAAGATTTGGAGAATTTGGAGTCTGCTAGTAATAACTGCACGCAGGAGCCATCTGGTTTGTTAATCAAGTACAGTGACATTACCATTCATAGCACTCTATATCAACAGATAAGAGAACCCAATAAGTGAAAGAATGAACTCAAACAGTATAGACACGATCTCACTGCAATAACAAAATGTTAAAGAGGCATCTTTAACAAAGGAAAATATGTGGTCACCTTCAGGCTATTCGTGATTTCAGAGTAATTCGTTTATTTGAGAATAATCTATTGTGGAGTGCACTTTTTCTCAAATAATAGTAAAGTGTTCAGTTCCTCACATGGCCGTGTTTTGCATGGTTGCTCCACGCCCGTAGCCCCGCCCCCGAATGACGTGCCACTGCAACACGCCCCCCTGGAAAGCTCCGGGACTTACGTGCATCCCGGGGCTTGCGCGCGCTGCCGAGGTTATGCAAGATAGGCTCGGCGCGCGCAGGGGGGGTTTGGGGTAGGTTTTCGGGGGTTACGCACGTAACCCTTTGAAAATCTACCCCATAGTTTGTATGGTACACGAGTCTTAAAAGAACTTCAAGAATGTAAGTTAAATTGTGTAGAGAGGATGCCGCAGCATTTTGATGAATCTCGGGGTTAGGGACCAATGTAATGGCACACAAGCCTTTTTTTTTAGCTCCTAATGCAGCATACTACTGCATCAGTAGTTGAAATATGTACACAGGCCATAAAATATAATTTATGTGCACAAAACATGTTTTCTGTGCATAAAATGCCAACTACAGGTCATGAAAGCAGAACTCTTGCTTCTGCTCTTAGACTAGCAAAGCTTTACTGCACCTTAGACCAGGAGGAGAATTTCCAGCAGTAAGAAAATCTTAGTTCAGTCAGTGCACCTCTCTGCATTGAGGGGTTATTGCTAATGCTTTCATGCACCTGAGATTTCCATGCAGGGAAGCCAAACAATCTGAACATGTCTGCACACACAAATTTTGTGCGCAGAACTCCTTATTGCATTAGGAGTAAAGTTGACACACAAAGGGGCAGATTTTATAAATCTGCGCACACGCGTACTTTTGTTCACGCACCAGGCGCGAACAAGAGTACGTGGGATTTTAATAGATACGCGCGTAGCCGCGCATATCCATTAAAATCCAGGGTCAGCGAGCACCAAGCTGCCCAAAATCTGCAGCCTGCGCGTGCCAAGCCGCGCAGCCTGCCTCCGTTCCCTCCGAGGCCGCTCCGAAATCGGAGCGGCCTCAGAGGGAACTTTCCTTCCACCCCCCCCCCCCCCCCGCACCTTCCCTTCCCTTCCCCTACCTAACCCCCCCCCCCGGACCTATCTAAACCCCCCCCCCCCCCACCTTTGTCGGCAAAGTTACGCCTGCTGGAAGCAGGCGTAACTTTGCGCGCGCCGGGCCGGCTGCCGTGCTCCATGTTTCAGTCCGGGGGCTGGTCTGGAAGCCACGACCACGCCCCCGGAATGCCCCAGGGCCGAAACCACGCCCAAGGCACCGCCCCAGAAACGCCGCGTCACTCGCTACATTCCCCCGAAATGCCGCGTCACTCCCGGTATGCCCCTGACATGCCCCCCGACACGCCCCTCCATGCAAGCCCTGGGGCTGGCGCGCGCCGCCGAGCCTATGCAAAATAGGCTCGGCGCACGCAGGGGGGGGTTTGGGGTAGGTTTTCAGGGGGTACGCGCGTATCTTACACATGTACCCCTTTGAAAATATACCCCAAAATGTGTGTGTACACCTGCAGGTAAAAGTGTGCATTTTGCCAAGCGCACCTTATTGCACTGGGCCCTTAGGAGTCTACATCCTGACAAATGAATTGCAAGCCTAAATTTTGGAGCCCATTTTAGGGCCTGGAATTGAAGTGAATTTTCAGGCAAAAATTTAGGCCCCTGAGCTCTGTTGATAATCACCTAAATTCTGGCATCTAAAATTAGTGACCTAATTTACAGGGTCATTGATCATTTTGCAAGAGGGCCATGACGCTCACGATAAAGCCCTAATGCACACAATAATGCCCACGTTAAAAGGTGCTATGTGTGCTAGTATGAAAATTTCATATTTGCTGCGAGTGTGGGTAGAATTAATGGTAATGAGCAACTCCTAATGTGGAATGCAATAGAGTAACGCACAGTAACCCAGGTTTTAACACCAGAAATAACGACACCATTTTTCTTTCTGTTATGCCTGCGTTAGCCGTGCATTACTGGGGAAAAGTTTTTATCGCACGCAATGTTCAGGAGGAAAGAGAGAGAGAAAGGCATGTGCGATAAAAACTTTTCCCCAGTAATGCACGGCTAATGCGAGCATAACGCGTGAAGCAAAAAATAGCGCAGGGGAGGCCCGATTGCATCACCGCACATAATATTCGATAATTCAGTCCTCTTATGTGCTACCCGCACATGCGCACATGGATTTTAAAATCCGCTGTGCATGTGCGCGTGGCCATGAGATTTTATAACATGCGTGAGCTGGTGCACCCTTGTTATAAAATCAGCGATTCCATGTGAGTGCGTCAGGAACCACATGCACATGGAATTGCGAGCACTCCTTTTAAAATTGACGCCTATGTGCCATAATGTAAAGTTCCAAGGAGTAAAACCCAGGAAAAACATCAGGAAAGAATTTTTCATAGAAAGGATGGTAGATTTCTGGAATGCCCTTCTGGAGCAGGTGGTGGAGACGGAAATAGTAGTGGAATTAAAAGTGTGGGATAGGCACAGAGGATTCAGAGTGGAAAGTGGATGGAAATTAAGTACCGGATATTAACCTGCACAAAATACCCAGTGGTTGTAGTGGTACAATTACATCAGGGATCCAAAAAATGCATTGGGGTAGCTTGTATGGAGCAGCAATTTTAAAACAGTAGTGGAACTCATGCAAGGGGTAACCTGCATGGAGTGGCAGATACAACTCAAGAATCAGGAATTGTACGACTTCATAGGGAGGCCAACAGTGTAATGGCCAAAATGGACTTGGCCACAGTTGGGACAGATATGAAAGAAGGATTGAGAGATCAGGGGGAAGACCCAAGGGAGGAGTTAGTTGTTGGGTTGCAATTGGGAATTTTATATGCACATATACCAAAGGGGGATGAATCTTAATAGAGAAGGCAGAATAGGCCATTTTCATTGTTATCCATTAAGATTTACAATATTATAATGTTAATTCTGTGAATGAATAACCCCTTCCTGGGGAAGAGCAGAAGGCAGTAATGGATAGGGATGTGAATCGTTTTTTGACGATTTAAAATATCGTCCGATATATTTTAAATCGTCAAAAATCGTTAGAGGCGCGATACAATAGGAATTCCCCCGATTTATCGTCAAAAATCGTAAATCGGGGGAAGGGGAAGGGGGAGGGCGGGAAAACCGGTACACTAAAACAACCCTAAAACCCACCCCGACCCTTTAAAATAAATCCCCCACCCTCCCAAACCCCCCCAAAATGTCTTAAATTACCTGGGGTCCAGTGGGGGGTCCTGGTGTGATCTTCCACTCTCGGGCCACGGGTGCGTTGATAGAAATGGCGCTGGCGCCATTTTGGTTCCTTTCCCCCGACGTCACGAGCGCAGGAGATCGCAGGCAATCGTATTGCCGTATTGCAAAATGGCGCCGGCGCCATTTTGCAATACGGCAATACGATTCGACTGCAGGAGGTCGCTCCCGGACCCCCGCTGGACTTTTGGCAAGTCTTGTGGGGGTCAGGAGGCCCCCCCAAGCTGGCCAGAAGTCCCTGGGGGTCCAGCGGGGGTCCGGGAGCGATCTCCTGCGCTCGTGACGTCGGGGGACAGGAACCAAAATGGTGCCGGCGCTACCTTTGCCCTGTCATATGACAGGGCAAAGGTAGCGCTGGCGCCATTTCTATTAACGCACCCGTGGCCCGAGAGTGGAAGATCACACCGGGACCCCCCCACTGGACCCCAGGTAATTTAAGACATTTTGTGGGGGTTCGGGAGGGTGGGGGATTTATTTTAAAGGGTCGAGGTGGGTTTTAGGGTTGTTTTAGTGTGCCGGTTTTCCCGCCCTCCCCTGATTTACGATTTACACGATTTAAGAAAAAGAAAAAAAAACCGCGACGATCCGATTCCCTCCCCCCCAGCCAAAATCGATCGTTAAGACGATCGATCACACGATTCACATCTCTAGTAATGGAGTATATATGGTGACTTTAACTGCTGTTCACTCTGAAAATACTCTATATTCAAGTTATGGTTAATATATTTTGTCAGCCCTAACTGTTTTCAAAATAGATTTTGTCAGGAAAGGTGACAAAGGCTGAGAGAAAAATGGATCCTGGTTTTATCCATACTGATTTTCAGATGATGGTTGAGAATTCAATAAGAAACAGATACACCATTTCTGTTTAAGACAGACAAATTGTGTGAGAGAAGGCAAAGAGAAAAATCTGAGTATCGTTGATGTATTTTACATCTGGATAACAAAAGAAGTCAATCTAAAGAACAAAGGAGAAAGAGGGTGAACCTAGAATTGAACCCTGGGAGAGAGAGGAACTGAGAGAGGCAATATGAAAGAAATGGAGTTGGATACAATAACAGTGAAGCATGAGCTTAATGATGACAAAAGGTCTTGTAAGATTGCGGAGATCATAACAGAGTTATAAGACACTTAGCTAAAACTGGAAAATCATGAATGTGTAATACGGCAATTTCAGTAGAATGATTGCATTTGTAATGAGAATGTAGTGGATTGAGTATCTTATAAGTAGTCAGATGGATTGAGCCAGAGTACCCATGGCAGTGGTCTCTACTGGATAAATGGTCTTTCCTATTGCTTTTTCTTTAGCAAAGCATATCTAACTTTCAGCATAAGCAAATTTCTAATTTAAAAATAGTGTCACAGACACTAGCAGTCAAGAAATGTTCTTAGTTTATTGTTTACCTATTCAGAATATTTTTGCCTTCTACTTCATTTAAAAACAAAACCTCAAAATAGCACTCAGTCTTTGAGCCCTAGCTAGGATGTTAATTCCTAGTACATTTCCAATCCATTAGAAATGTATGCTTAATTTTTGAAGGGAAACAAAAATAGTATGACTACTGTTTAATACTTGTGGAAATGTATAATGTGAGTACTTGAAGACTTAATCAGACTATAGTAGTGAATTTCGCCTGTTGAAAGTAAAATGTGATTGAATGTGCATTTCTCAGGATGAAGGAAAATAAAAGAATATTCAGTGTAGAATAACATTTCATAAATAAAACAATGCTCATTCATTTGATTACAATAATACAAAAAATACAAGGAAAATAAAGAACTACCTATGATATGGCTCTAATCTGCCCTTTATTTTTCATTTATAGGGTGAACCAGGAGAAGCTGGCAACCCAGGACCTCCTGGAGAATCTGGCACATCTGTATGTATTTGATTCCATGCTACACCCAAGAAATAATTAGACATTTTAGTTATGTAATTAAATTACTTCTATTCATCTCAGGTGCTTCATTGACATAAAAAAAAACCACCCAATGTCAATGAAGTGTGAAATGATTGCTTTAATTAAGCACATATCTTAATTTGTAGTGACTTGAATGTGGAATAAAACTACCTGCTGGTACATGTCCTCCCAAATCATTTATCATAAACAGTGCTATCAGTATAGTTCTTTTCTCCATGTTTTCATTTCACTAATCTATTAAAACTGATCATTCAAAATTAAAATTTTCAAGGAACATCCCAATGATCCAATAGCAAAGCTGTGCGCTACTATACAGAAACCCATGTTCTAGTACCATAGGAGTCCATTTCCAAAGAGTTACTGATTATGTAAGAAAACAAGATAAACCTAACCAGCTATGATGGTAACTTTCATAGATATGTGCCCATTCATTGGCCCATGCCCAGGGATGCAGACATTATATGACTAATGTGCATATGTTATAAAATAGCTTGACTGCGTGCACATGTACGCGCAATTTTAAGTGGGTGCATGCCTGTGTGCATAAATGCCGCTTCTTTCATGTAAGTGGGGGGATTTTCAAAAACACGCATGCCGACGCCATTACGAGTTTTCCCAGTTCACCCAGTTAAGGGATGAAACTTCCCAACCACCCTAGTTTAATACTCTTCCTTACCTCCTGTTAGACCCGACCCTTAAAACCCCTCTGATCTATGTAGATGTTTTTGTTTTCTAAGTTGCACGTCATCCATAGCAGAAGTAAAGTTATGTGGTAGGGAACCCCAGTGCGCATAAGTAGTTACATGCCAATTTCAATTTTTAATCCAGGAATTGTTATGGAGTCTCAATTTAGTAGACCCTTGGGCCGACCTGCAAGAGACTGGGAAAGGTATTCAATGTCTCTGGCACACCGCAGGCCGGGAGGCAGATGTTCAGGCAGGACGTAGAGGTTCTCTTCACCCTGGAAGCTGGTGCTCCCTCGGGAGGAGCCCGTAGGAGCCCAGCCACTGGGACTTGCGTGAGGCTTCACCCTTGGAAGCCGAAGCCCCCCCAGGAGGAACCCGTAGGGGCCCGGCTGCTGGGACTTAGGCGGGTTGATGATCTTGAGACTGGAGTGGGCAGGCTGATGAGCAGGACTGAGAACTGGAACCAGACTAGAACAGTAGACAGGAACTGTAGCAAGACTCGGATACTGGAACCAGGCAGGAACTGTAGCAGGACTCGGGTACTGGAACCAGGCAGGAACTGTAGCAAAACTCAGGAACTGGAACCAGGCAGGAACTGTAGCAAGACTCGGGAAATGGAACCAGGCAGGAACTGTGGCAGGCAAGCAGGAGCCAGGCAGGTACTGTAGCTAGCAAGCAGGAACCAAGCAAGTACTGTAGCAGGCAAGCAGGAATGGAGCGAGTTCCAAAGGCAGCTCACTCCGGGGCACGGAGCAACAGGGAACCAGTTGGTAAGCCCGTTGCAAGGCAAAGACTGGGTGGCCGCGGCCGGCTTATCAAGGCCGCGGCGTCTGACGTCAGGAACTGGGCGGAGTCACCACTGGCAGGAAACAGCCTAGAAAAGCGCCCAAGTGGCGCGTGCCTAGAGGCAGGGCGTCCATGGGAGGCTTCCCGGCGGAGCGGCCCTCGCGGGGACGCCGCCAAACAGGCAGCGAACTAGGCCAACAGAAGCGAGAACAGGTCCAGGAACATGGAGGTAAGGGTCTGGTCGCGGCACTTGCGGCCAGAACCATAACAGGAATGCCCATGCCCAGTCTACACCCTGCCCCTTTTATTTAACTTTTCATTTGAGCATGCAGCGGAAAGCACACACACATCTGGCCAGCTTTTAAAATCCTCTCGGCATGCGCCAGCCCAACATATTCACGCATCTTCTGATTTCAGTATGCATCAGACTTTTAAAATTCATCTTTATGTTTTTTAGCTGAAAATGCACCTAAATTTAGCTGGTTAAAATGTGTCCAGGTAGATCTTGGGCTGCAATTTTTGCAACTGAGGCTGCCTGTGCTTAAACATAGATCATATATCAACATCAGAGGAACACTCGGCAAAATTATAATGCCACCATAATTTTATTTAATTTACAGTTCTTTATACATACATTAATTACCCCTAAACGTGGACCATATGCACATGTATAAAATTTCAATAAAACATATTACACCATATCACATTTATACTCATACCATTCACACCACTCATTCATAAAGTACATATTCAGTGCATCTATATATCCCTATACAACATTATTATGCTATAATAAACATACATATAAAAACAATCACCAAATATAGCTTTCCATAACCATTGTCTTCAAAAAATCCACTAACATTTTTTTATGTTGCTCCCGACGAGACTTCTCGTTTCGCCTGACTTAACAGGCTTCCTCAGGGAAAAAATTTTTTACTTTGTATACTGTGGAATTATAAATTCAATATATTTATTATTTATCCCCCAGATTATCACATAAACCATTACGAGAATTTTTTGAAGTATATTTTCTTCAATGCTTCTTGTGATGTATTAGTTTCCAAAGCATATATTTTGTCAATTCAAAGGAGATGCAAAATGGTCCCATACTCCGTTGTGACTATAATACATACAAAAAATATATTTTATTAAAGGAATGTATTACCCATTAAACACTTCTCAGAGAACCAATCCTAAATTTAATAGCATCAGAATAAATGCTTACCATCCATATAGATATTGTATCTCTCTCTATCAATTTGTATCAAATTCTTTTCTACCACCAAAGCAGCGTTATTATATATGTCCTCCTTCCAAAATATAACCAACGTCTTTATCTTAATGTGCTTTTCCCGATATACTTCATTATATCACGAGCGGATCTTACCGCCAAAATTTTCTGAAAAATAAACACCCAATTTTTAAACCTGTTAAGTCAGGCGAAACGAGAAGTCTCGTCGGGAGCAACATAAAAAAATGTTAGTGGATTTTTTGAAGACAATGGTTATGGAAAGCTATATTTGGTGATTGTTTTTATATGTATGTTTATTATAGCATAATAATGTTGTATAGGGATATATAGATGCACTGAATATGTACTTTATGAATGAGTGGTGTGAATGGTATGAGTATAAATGTGATATGGTGTAATATGTTTTATTGAAATTTTATACATGTGCATATGGTCCACGTTTAGGGGTAATTAATGTATGTATAAAGAACTGTAAATTAAATAAAATTATGGTGGCATTATAATTTTGCCGAGTGTTCCTCTGATGTTGATATATGATCTATATTTTGAACAGAGGTTGTTCTGCACAATTTTTGTGTACCTGTTGTGCTTAAACATAGCCAGTAAGTGATGAAAATCTGTGCTAACCAGCTACATCATAAGTCTACCTCAGCGACATCCCAGGAGCCACTCCGTTTTTGACTAGCTAAAGTTGGTGCCTTGTGAATTTAGGTGGGGATGGTAAAATTGAACTGAACAATGGAGAAAAGTAAAAAAAAAACCCAGGGGTTTAACCCATTATTTCTCACAGTTGCCCAGTTAAACCTTTCAATAATCTATCCCCCTATCTTACTATTTACTCCTTGAGATAGCTAGGATCAGGGATGCCGTGAAGTCTGTATTCACAGCCCTCTATTAAGTGGCTTAAGGCAGTGCTTACATCAGTTTACAGAGGGATATGTGATCCCTGCCTCTCGCCAAGGACTACCAAACCTCCAATCTTTTCCTAGAATCTCTGAGAATGAAAGGTTAAGCTCCAGGACACCTATCATAATAGTCTTGGAGAAACATCACAGAGAATTTAAAACAAAGAAAGAGAATACCAAGTAATGAATCACATTTTTCTTCTTAATGGCTTCTCGTTAGTTTGATTATTCCTGAAAACTGTAGTCTAGTAGATGTGTTTGCAATGATAAGGTTAAAAGCCAAAGATGACATGAGCAGAGACACTCAGAGGCAACCTATATTTTGTAAACTAATTATTTTAACACTTATGGAATATATTTAGTGTAATACTTAGGATGTAGTAGTCATTTTATGAAAGCATATTATTTTCTTTTAAGACTTTTTAAAGAGCCAAATAAAATTAATACATTCAATTAAAGCATACATTAAAAAGAATAGCAAACCCTATCACCCATTAAAAAAAAAAGATTCACAGGATTATTATTCATTTTTCAATGTTGTGTTTTATTCAATACACTTGAATATTGCACACATGTATTAGTGCATATTTTCTACTGGGGAAAACGTCAGTTTCTATAATAATTTTAATTACTCCCAGTTGTTAAAAGCTATTATGTCATGTCATGTTACCTCCAGGAATAGATCCATCCAGGGCTGGCAACTCTTCTCTCACCAGATGGTTGCCTATGCCTGAGGTTCTCAATCCATACCCAGTCTGCAGATTTTCAGATTATCCGCAATGAATATGCATGAGATAGATTAGCATGCACTGGCTCCATTGCTCCCAAAGGCTGAGTTAGAAGGAAAAGGGAAAAAATGAGCAGGTAACTGGAGGAAGACCTACGGAGCTAGAAGCCCAAAGTCGTAACAGGAAAGCTACCAGATCATAAAAAAAAAAAGATGTAAATCAGTTGTTAAATTGGTGATAAAGTTTAGCATGTGATTGTATGGTCTTAGTATGAATTCTGCTTTTGCCATGTATCTTTTCCAGGG